>NC_089840.1:203805868-204130451 GCF_035609145.1 Eleutherodactylus coqui | reverse complement strand
AAAATGGAATCCCTGCAAATCTGTAAGCAGCCTTAGTCCGTCACTATTTCTTGCCTGAAATGAAATGATGCTTATCTAGAAACAATGATATATTTTCATGCTCAGAAGGGTCTACTCATTTCTGCATCGTACGGCACAGCTATATATTGTATTCTGCAGTCAGTTTGCTTATCCACTATGCTGCACTGCTGAATAGTACTTGGCTGCCGGCCATACTGCTCTGCTGCATAATTGTCATCTCCAATATATAATGCACATCTGCTGAGCTGTCACATTCTCTGTAGAATTCACTTGTGCATGGAAAACACGACAGACCCCAATCGGCCATCAAATTAAGACCACCTGCCTTTTATTATATAGGAAATCCCCCCTTGAGCCTATTGAAATAGCTGTCGGGTCCCTCAGACTATTCCTGGACAGGTCTTGCCTATTTGGCAGGGCACGTTATCCTGAAAGAGGTCACTGCCATTAGTGAAAACATTATCTGCGCTGGGACCTCTAGTCGGAGATTGTCGCATATTCGGCACAAAATACCAGGAGAAATTGCGCTGCATGCACTGCTTTTTCTTCCAGTAAAATGCTGGGCAGAAACCGAACGGACCTCATTTTAGTCAATAGGGTCCGTTCGGCGCTGCTCAGTTCCGTCATAAGACGGACCCATTCGGCCGCAGGGATTCCCCTTTCCTGCTCCCCAAACGGAGTGTAGGTTTAAATGCAGCCTAACCCCCGGCATGCTGGCGATGCAGTGTGAGCAGGGTAACAATGATACACATCTGGTGGGAGTGCCACCCAGTGGCCGTCCTCTGGAAGGAAGTGACAACCTTGTATAATCGTATCAGTCGCTCAGATGTGACTATGACCCCTAAACTTGCCCTGCTCTCCCTGTTCCCAGGTGCTACGAGAATAGCTAAGTCAAGCTTACTAAAACACTTTATAATCGCAGTGAGAAGACTCATTCCAAGACTCTGGCGCTCTACAACTGCCCTGACTAGAGGTTTGTGGGTGGAGGAGCTCCACACTCTCATGAGATTCGATGAGCTGGGAGCAGACGAGCCAAAACTGTGGAAAACATACTATAAGACATGGCAGTCGTGGGTCACTTTTAGGGGATCAGACGTCCTTAAACACTGGATAGAACAAGGATCAATTGATGGTTTATCGGCCGTTACCCTGACGAGCACTGAGACAACAATTGCTACAGTCGCGCCCGTCTATAAGTACCGTGTCTCCATCCCTCCACCTCCCCCACCCACCCCCCTTTCTACCCTCACCCCCCCCTCCCCCTCTCCCATGTACGTCTTAGAATAAGAAAAGTTAAGTTAAGTTTATACAATTGGAAGTAAGGAACAGGTCTATCGAGTATCTAGCCTAGGTCCGGGTTGACTAACTAAACCCGAACCTTAGACACCATCATGGGGAGAGCCCGACTGGGAACGAATCATCAAGAGTGGGGCCACCAGGCAGCCCCCGAACAATCTACATGATTCAATATCACACATGCTCAGTCTTTCCCCTCTCCATTTCCTTTCTATCCCCCATATGTACAACTGTCTAAGTAGAAGTTAACAGAATTTCATTGCTAAAGTTGCCCTTTTTTCTGTTTGCTAATCAAGATATAAGCAAATAACCATGACAGTTGTATTCAATAAAATTTATTTGAACCTAAATGCAGCCTAACATATACAAGTAGTAAGAGGTGATTGTGGCACTCACTGCTGGGTAAAACTCAATCCTTTATCTCAGGTCTATTACAACATATGATGTAGGGAGCCTGTACAGCAGGATTCTAAGGAAGGAAGGAAGGAGTTAAAATAAAGAGGCGTTCTTTTGGATCGCACTAACAAAAAATGTGAAATTAAGGAATTTTAAATTAGAATTCTTTGCGTTAATATGAATGCAAAATGCAGTTGTTTGGCCAGCGCTGGTACCGTGAGCTGACAGGGAGGCGATGGGGGCGCTACGCTGGTCACACTCATCCTGGCAGCATTCGAAGTGTACCACATTTTTTTTTATATATTCTAAAATTGTCTCCATTGTATTTGGAGGATGATCGTTTGGGATGGTGATTTTCCCCACTTTTAAGACTTTCTTGCATATTTAATATGAAATTCACCTCACAATGGGGGAACAAATAAGGTTGAATCCGTGATCGTTGTAGTGAGTGTAGAAATGACATTTTGGTCACTAGAGGTTTTTGCAAACAGTCATGAACTGGCTCCTGCATTAGAACAGCTACCACTTTGAACATGTAAAAAGGTAACTACTATATAGTTCATTTCGACAACCGAGGAGAATTAATAACTTGGATGGGGATTTTGATCTGCAGATGGGGGTATTAGAGGTTGTACCAGAATGCAATTTATCACCCATTCCCTATCCTGTGGCCCTGTTCTTTTTAATCTACTTCTTAATGACCTGGTAGAAGGATTGTACAGTAAAATATCAATATTTGCAGATGATACAAAACGATGTAAGGTAATTAACACGAGAGGACAGAATGCGGTTGCAATTAGATCTGGATAATTTTGGGGGCAGAAAAGTGGCAAATGAGGTTTAACACTGATAAATGTAAGCTTCTGCACTTAGGCAGGGAAATACATGTCACCATTACACACTAAATGGGAAACCACTGGGGAACACTGACAGGGAAAAGGACTTGGGGATTTTAGTTATCTGTAAGCTTAACTGGAGCAACCAGTGCCAGGCAGCTGCTGCCAAGGCAAATAGGATCATGGGGGCATCAAAAGAGCTCTAGGGGCACCTGATGAGAACATTGTTCTTCCCCTCTACAAGTCACTGGTCAGACCACACATGGAATATTATGTACAGTTTTGGGCACCAGTACTCAAGAAGGACATATCGGAGCTTGAGCGGGTACAAAGGCGGCAACCAAAGTAATAAATGGAATGGATGGACTAAAATACCCAGAGAGGTTACCAAAATAAGGATTCTTAAGTTTAGAAAAAATACTTCTGCGGGGCGATCTGATAACTTTGTATAAATATACCAGGCGACCATACAGAGATCTCTCCCATCATCCAGGGGCACAACTGAAGGTGATGCGCAGAGGATGCCCCCCTGAAGAGGTGCATTTTTAAAGCAGGCCTGAAGTTTTGTGTGTCGGGGATTGCCCGGATAGTTTTAGGTATCGTGTTCCAGAGGACTGGTGCTGCTCTGGAGAAGTTTTAGAGGTGAGAGAGGTTCCCGAGCCCAAGAGCCTTAGGGGGGGCCCATAAGGCTTCTCTTTTCCATATAGGGAGCCCAGTACGATGATTAAAGCATTATTGTTGGGGGCCTTGTTACAAATTTTGCATTGGGGCCCAGGAGCTTCAAGTTAGACCTCTGCCATCATCTATTTAAACCCAGGACTGTGACTATGACAAGAAGGCGCCCTCTACGTCCAGCAGAAAGAAGGTTTCTACACTAACATAGGAGGTTACTATTTACTGTAAAAGCAGTGAGACTATGTAACTTTGCCTGAAGACGTGGTGAAGCCAAACTCTCTCAAAGAGTACAAGAGGGCTCTGGACGCCTTTCTTGAGTGTAACAATATTGCATGTTATATTACTGATTACTTCAGAAGGGTCAGTGATCGAGGGATTATTCTGATTGCCAAACTTTGATACAGGAAGGAATTTTTTTCCTTTAGGACCCCCTTCACATGGGCGACAAAGTCGCGCAATTTTGTAGCCGTTGCTACAATCACATGTATTTGAAGCCCATACTTTCCTATGGGTTACTTCACGCATGTGATGTTTTGTAGCATGCAACAACCCGACACAAAAACCTCGCGGGTCCGGTCATATTCCCACAACATGCGAGGTTTGGTAGCCCATGTTTCACTATGGAGCCTTCCTCTCTGTTGCATCGCGCAAAAATGAGATTTTCGTGTGGTGCAATGCAACTTTGAGAGGAGGAAATCCTAATGTAGGTCCTGGCTGCAAGGGGGAAAAAAAAAACACATACATCACCTCTCTGGCGCTGTCAGCCCAGCCGCATCTTCTCCCCGGGTCCCCGGCACTATTCTCCTTCATCTCTTCTGGCCAAGGATTAAAAATTCCCCGCCTCCTGGAAGTACTGACTGTGATTGGCTAATCATCAGCCATTCCCAGCCTGCGCTTCCAGGAGGCGGAGATTTTCAATCCCCAGCCAGAAGAGATGAAGAAAGCAAGTTCCGCGGACCAGGAAGAAGCTGCAGTGGAGCCCTGGACAGCGCTTCTAGGTGATGTATGCTTTTTTTCTGCAGTTAGGGTATATTTTTAGGGTAGGGCTTATATTCCCACCCCCTCTCAAAATCCTCGCATGTGGTGTTACAATGCAACTTTGTAGTGCTACAAAATTGCAGTATTGCCACGAGAAGACACAGCAATATTACACAGACCAGCGATGAGATTTCGCTGCGCTCCTCTCACAGCGATGCCGTGTCGCCCGTGTAAAGGAGGCCTTAAGGAGGAAAATTGGCTGTTACCTCATATGGGTTTTTTCTTTCCCTGGATCAACATTGGGGGCTGGTAATAGGCTGAATTGGATGGACATACGTAGATCTTTTTCAGCCTTACACGCTGTTACTAGGGCACAGCCCCTTTAGAGATTTGATTGCTAAGAGGCCACCATGCTGATTTATTGGATCAGACTATATGTGATGTGCAGAGAGTACATTATAATTTGTATTGTATAGCCAGAGAAAACCATCGATTTGATGTATTTTAGGTAGAGCTTTTACAGCTGCAGAGTTACTTGTATAGATGTGCACAAGATGATCATATAAGTTCATGTGTGTCTATACGGTGTATTAGAATTACTGTGTACATATAATCTGCATATATCTGTACATGTTTCACTCTGCTTAGATCATTACTATATTTTGTATTTGCATGGCTTCCCACCTTCTCTTGGTTAACATGAAATATCTAATGTTCGTTTTAGCAGTTTTATGTTTAGGCTTTGGTTGGTGGCTATTAATCTTGCTGGCGGATGTCATATAGTGATATATGGGCCATAAGCTGGCAGGAACTTGGCAGACATTTGTGCAACAGAAAGTGATCTTTCTTTAATATCTCCTGACAGGGAATGGAGAACTGAGTAATAAGGAGTTCATCGCCATCATGAAACAGCGTTTAATGAGGGGGCTGGAGAAGCCAAAAGACATGGGATTCACTCGTCTTATGAGAGCCATGTGGAAGTGTGCCCAGGAGACCGCTTGGGATTTCGCCTTACCAAAGCAGTAAATCGAGGAAAGGAGCTCGGTCCCTCAGCAAATCCAAAGATGAGAAGACATGTATGAGTGCACAGACTTTTGCAGTACGATGAAAAATTAAAATGATTGTCCTGAGGAACCTGCAGGAAATGTTATCGGTCTACACAATGATGCTTAGTGACATTGACTGTTACCTGACCCAGTTGCTAGAAGTGGTGTCGGTTTTATTCTAGCAATAGCCAAGTGACTGTATTGTAGCCTTTTATTTTGCCCTATGCTAAGTGGATGCCATAGATAAGTAGAGGGCCTTTTTACACGGGATGATATAGTTCAGTGTAAACACTGCTAGCAACTCAATGACGAATGATAAGTTGTTCACTTGTTCGGTGTAGGCAGGCATAACAATTAAACAACAGTCGGTCCTTTTGAACAGGCAGTTGTTCAACTGCCTGTTTACTCTGAATGGAAGTGACCGGTGGAAGCGATCATTGGCACGCTCCACCTGCAGTCAGTGAATGATGTGTGAAAGCACAGAAGCAATAATTGTTGGGACAACTCCTGGGCGCTTAAACACCCGACAGCCGTCCCACATAAAAGTACCCTAACAAATAGCTTGATTATAAATTCATCTATGGTGACAAAAACATCAGTTGTCGTGGAAAAAGTTGTAACGCAAAGCATTTCATTATATAATCAGTCAGGACAACATTTAACTGGGTGGTCCCATCTCAGCAAGTTATTCCCCATCTACAGGATAGGGATTAACCTGCTAATCAGTGGAGGTCCAACCGCTGAGATCCCCACCAACCCCTAGATTCTATCCCCAGTGTGTCCCAAAGTATTGGCAGCAGCCACCGCTCTGTTCACTTCAAAGAGACTGCTAGAGGTAGCAAAGTTCAAGCGCTTGGCAATCTCCTGCAGTCCCATTGAAGTGAATGGGACTGATAGATTGCAGAGCGCTTGAACTCTATGTCCGGCTTTCCCATTTAAGTGAACAGAGTGGCCGTGCGCATGTGCAGCCCAAACCTCGGTACGCTCCAAGGATGAATTTCAGGATTGGTGGGGGTCCAAGTGGTTGAACGTTGACTGATTAGCAAGTAGGGGATTTCTTGCTGAGATGGGAATACCCCTTTAATCAGGATATCCACCTTGCTGTCATGTACGGCTAATTTAACAAAAAGAGGGGTATACGGTGCCCCATTGTGCCTGTGCTGCTTTTAGTTCAGTGGCAATTCTGCTTTAAGTATGTAAAACAATCTGGTTCTACAGATATCCTGTCTGACATGCTTTTTTAAAGACACTGTTTGCTAAGCAGTGTATCCCTAGCAACCATATTGTCAGCTGTCAGATATGTCTGTGTTGTTCTGGTCACTTGGTATTGTGCAAGGTAGGGCAAATAGAAGATTGGCTTGATGTGTGACGTTTCTCATCTCAGGCTGTAGAATTCATCAGCTTTTCTGAGAAATAAGTTTAGGTGACAAATCACAACTCTGACCGTCTTATACTTGGATTATTTTTACCGCGGTCTAAGTATTTATATGGGGGAAATCCTCCCGATATTGGAAAGTATCAACAGACTGGTCAGACGGAGGACAAAACCGACCATCTGCAGCCAGCATGGCGACGTGTCCAGCTTTAGCGCATGCAGAATTAGTGCCCACTGCTCGCAAATCATTTTGGGAAGCCGAACATTTCAGGAATTTTATCAGCTTGATTCTTGCTGAATGCATTGGGATTCTGTCATTGCTTTGCTGTAGGTTACTATGATGGTCCCGGTGGTTATATGGTCATTGAAAGTCACTAGTCTCCATTGCTGTAGAGCGCCTCAGAGCCTTCCTGTAGGGTGTAACTCAGTAGCACACACAAGGCTGAGCCATAGCTTCAATGTGAACATGAAGTTCAGGGCTAATAATAAAGAATGATACCCTACAATAGAAGAATAGAAGACGGCAAGCACCAGCATAGTAGATGCATCGTGTCAATGGTGGAAGATGGGGAAGATACAACAACTGCATGCTGCATCGATTTTAGAAAACCGGAATATAAGGAGATGATACTAATAAACTGGTACAACCTGATGATATTCGGCATTGTTCCAACAGGTTCAGATAACTACACTATATACATCCATATTTTAATATTTTATGCATTTGGTTTGGCCTGATTTGGTGGTAAAGGGGAATATGATTTGTACATACAAAAAATAAAATGTTCTTTTCTTGAAGTGGTTGTGGGTGTTTGATGTAATCTCATGTAAGGGCAGGCTCATACGAGCGTAATGTAATGGCGTATGACGTGGTGAATGGAGTCAATGAAAGTGCATTGATTTTCATTGTTCCATTCACACTTGTGTATATACATTGCGTATAATGTGTGTAAAAAAAAATGCAGCACATTCTATTTTAATACGTATTACGCGCGATAGAGCCCTATTCTCTATGGGCGTAAAATAAACTCTGTACATAGACAATCACATTGGGTATGTGCAGCGTTTGTATGCAACATCGCTAAGTAACGGTGGGAAATTGAAAAAAAAAGTTAGACTGCGCAGTGAAAAATCGCTGCCATACGCAGTGATACGCTGACTCGCACAGCGGTAAAATGCTGCATTATACAACACGCTTGTGTGAGCCCGGCCTAAGGCACGTATGACAATACTTTTTTCAGTTAACCTGTCCAATGAAGTCTACTGCCCTATCAGAGAGGAGGACATGAGAGAAACCGAGGTCTGGGATATACAGATGAAGACCTTGGTAGGAGCCTCTGTCACAGATTCTGTCGCACATGCGCAGCACAGATTTGTTCATTGCAGATGGGTCGCAGGTCAGACAGCTTCCATTGACGTGCGTCCATGTGGAATCCGCACAAAAATGGAGCATGCTGCAACTTCACCTCCGCGAGCAAAAATCGCGAGTGATATCCGCTCATGTGGAGGAAGCAGTGGATCTCCATGGTAAGTAATGGCTGATTTTTGCTGCAGATTCACGGCGCAGACACCGCTGATTCCGCAGCAAATATTCGCCCATGAGCAGGAGCCCTTAGACTGAATGATTGTCGTTTGCACAAGTAAATAAGTTGATGACATCATCGCCAGTTCGTTTGCTCTCATACAGCCTGTGTAGATAGATTCCTCGTTGACTTGTTTAACGAGAATCGTTCAGTGTTTCACATAACTAACGAGCCAACGAACAACATAAAAGTCCTACATAAAATGAACAACCAGCAAGAAACTAACGATTCTCGTTCGTCATCCAGTCGTCGTATTGCATTTAGACCGAACGATTATCGTTCATTTTTGCTCGTTTGAACAACTTTTTGAACTGTCAGTCATTGCATCTAAAAGCACCTTGGTGCACATGGGTGAGGAAATCCAGATTCACTCTGTCCTAGGAGTCCTGTTAGATTTACTCTGCGTTTTAGAATGAGTTCACACACTGCAGATTTCATGCTACATTCCCACAGCGAGATGCAGTAGAATGTAAGTGAATGCGGTTTTAACAAACCCCAATCACTTATAGCGTAAAAAAAATTACTAGCGGGAGAGTCGTGTTGCATATTTTCAAATTTGCAGTATGCTCTGTGTGTTGCGTTAGTGTCGCAGTTTTTCACTGTGGAATTGAATCATTGGAATGCAGTGAGTAAATTCTGCAGTCAGTCCGCATGCACAGTGTTTTACCTGTTTCAAACAGGAGGACAGCGCCTTGATTGATTGCAACAAGTCCTATCCACCCAGGGGACGGAAGCCTGCTTTGTGAAATCACTTCAGGTGGGTTTCTCCACTTAATTTTGTCAAACTACTAACGACCACTTGTCTGTATGTTTGTGTGTGAGTGCTTCTCATGCTCCACCCCTGGTAACGTCATCCCTCCGCCCCCTGGTGATGCCATCGAAGGTCCTACAACATATATAAAACAGAGCCTGACCGACAGAAGAACAACACAGTTAGGACCCTTGGAAGGGAAGGACAAAAATAACAAAATGAAAATGTAACTAAGCCATTATTATCTCAGAAGACACAACTCAGCAGTCCTGACAGAACACTCTGACCTACCTCCACCACAGAGATCCAGTGGGCTGAAGGACCTGTGGTGATGTCATTGCTGTGGGAGGAGCCAAGCTGTGTGTGTGATGTGTGGGGTGTAGTAGAGCTGTGTGTGTACATGTACCATATAGCAGAGGTGTGTGGCACATTGAACAACCAGAAACACTAGTACTATAATTTCCTACACAATTCAGCAGTCCTGACAAAACACACTGACCTACCACCACCACAGAGATCCAGTGGGCTGAAGGACCTGTGGTGATGTCACTGCTGTGGGAGGAGCCAAGCTGTGTTTGTCTTTTGTGGTAATCAAGCTACTGTGAGTGTGATGTGCCACCAGAAACACTGGGACTATAATGTCCTAATAATTACTAGTATATGCTGTAAATGTCTGTTCTCTGATGTTAATATATGCTTTATAAAGGCATTGTTGTCATGCCGAAACGCGTTGCATTTCACTTCATTATACCTCTTACTGCCTCCTTGTGAGAATAAAGAATATTGAAGAAATTATTCCCCAAGTCACCAACGGATTCTTTGGGCCAAAGGGAGGGGATATGCCTCACCTTCCAGTTAGAGGGGACCTCCCCCTCTCCAGGTAAGTGACACTAAGATATCTTTTTGACACTGCATGAGCACATATCTCTATTCTAACCTATTACCTACCTGTTTAGAGCTTTCATAGTTCTAATCGGTTCTTCCTTCTGTGTGTTCTTCACATTTGCGCCAGAGGTTTTCTTTAAAGCCTCCAGTGAAGATTCAGCCAAATATTCCAGATAAAACGGCACGGCATGCTGTGCTATTTGATCCAGGAAAATGCTGGAGGCCGTAACAGAAGCTGGACTGACCCCATTGTAGTCAGTTGGGTCTGTCCAGCACCATTCAGTTTAGTCATACCATGGGTCCTTTCCTGGCAAGCATTCCATCTTGCTGCTTCTTTGACAGGAAAACCAGAATTTGTGAGTGCAAGTGTGATCAAAGCCTAAAAGTGACAACAGCGGCCATTGCAGCTCTTCCTAGAGGTTGCCACCTATTTTTCCAGCTCTCAATGATCCGTCTGCTTGGCAATGTACTGATATATGTATATCGCTACATGGCTGCAAGCAGCTCATTACCCATTGAGGAGTGACAAACCTTTATACAGAGCTCTAATGGCTGCTGTTTCCTGCTTGGATAACACAGATAATGACTGTTAGAAATAGTTATATTAAGAAGTGATGAAAAAGAAAAGTGTAAGAACATACGTATTTAATATATGGACCGTATGCAATTGGATTTACTGGAGTTTTTCTTCCAGATTCTGCACCATATCTATAGGCTGTGCCCAGTATTAGGACTACATCTCTGCATACGTAATACGAATGTGTCGTGTAATTTGACTGTTGGGTTTACCGACCTGAGCGGTCACTAGCTTTGAGTCGTACAATAGTGACAGCGTGGGGCGCATCCATATAACAGACACAGAAATCCAGCCACAATACGCTTGTGTGAAACTGGCTTTAGCTGCATTCAAGGAAGCACAAAATAACGTCTTGCCAGGTTGCCAAATCTGGAACACAGAACATAATCCTAAACAATCGTATGTGGATTTACTTAAAAAGATATACTGATGAATATCTTAACCCCTTAACGACCAAACACCATAAATTTATGGCACTTGATCCTGGTCTTTAATCCCATCCAATGGTAAAAATATGGCGCAAGATTAAAACTCCTGCAAGTTAGCACAAGCAGGTCGGGTCCTCGGCTGTTAGTCACAGCCAAAAACCCGGAGGAGAAAGCAGAAGTGGTTTTTAACTGCCTCTGATTTTTCTTGCAGGCTACATAGCGCTCAATGAGCACTATGTAGTGAATAGAGAAAGCGCAAGTGTTGCTTACGGTATTCCTGGTGATCACATG
The DNA here is from genome assembly GCF_035609145.1 of Eleutherodactylus coqui. Classification (NCBI taxonomy): domain Eukaryota; kingdom Metazoa; phylum Chordata; class Amphibia; order Anura; family Eleutherodactylidae; genus Eleutherodactylus; species Eleutherodactylus coqui. The sequence continues at coordinate 204,119,313 of NC_089840.1, read as the reverse complement.
ATCTACAGCATTGCTGCAGTGTCCTAGCAGATCCAGATCAGCTCTGCCAGTGACTACTGTCACATTAGGGGGGATGTTTTCCACTGTTACTGGAGCTCCTACAGTGGAAGAGTGTGAAATAAGACAATGTGAATGTCTCCCAGAGGTCTTATATAACATCATCGGGGACATAGATGTTTAAAAAAACCTTACACAAATATGTAAAACAAAAATTACAGAATAAAATAATGTATATATAAAAAAGAAAATGACCCACTGCCATCCTAAACAGTCGTCCTATGCGCCTTGTAATCCAAGACTACAAATTATATATCAAAACGTCCAAAACAAAATCAATTTTTGTACTTTATTTTAGTGTAAATATCCAATTTTTGAAAAAATAACCTATAAATAACACTTTTTAAGCTTTTTACCTCTAATAAAACAAAAAAAAAAAAAAGGGAAAAAAATTCTGCGAAAAAAGGTGATAAAATGTGAGACGCCCGGCGTACGGACGTCGGCTCTGTGAAACCACTTCAGGTGGGTTTCTCCTATATGTCAGAAAAAAACACAGAAAACAAAAATAATTTTGATAGCTGAAGAAAATAAAACGGGGCCCTAAAACTGCCACATGAATAAAATACCCCCAAAATGTCCAGTCCTTTTAGACCAAAACACCCTTGACCTTAAGGGGTTAATTGTGAATGAGTTAATAGAAACTAATTGGCAGAATTCCTCCTCCTCACAGATGAGATGGTAATAACTTACAGGGCCATAGTAGCAGAATTACTGGCATCATCGATCAACCGACATTTCATGCAGGTAGGTCGCAGCAAATTTTCTATATGTAGTTTCATATTTCTAAGATTTTCGTATTTTTCAGTCTGTACCTTTCAATCTCCAAATACATACTACCTGCCTAAAAGCCGACCCTTTTTACATGCTATGAAATAGAATGATTAGTAGTTGACAAAGACTAAAAGGTGGGTTACTTCAGAGGGAGGTGCGTAGGCTGTTTCTTCAAGCCTCCTCACTTGGATTACTGTGGTTGTGGACACATGGGATTGACGGAGGTCCCCACGGGCCTACGCACCTCCCTGGTGAAGTAAGTAAACCCACCTGTTTGGCTTTTCAGCTACTAATCGTTCTATTCCATATAGGATTGTCCTTGAGTGCTATATGCGTCTTTTCCTTTTTATCTACTCTACCTGCTATGCTGAATCACTGGATTGGATCGGACGGCTGCAGCTGGCGCTCTCCATGGTGGATGGAGAAGGATCCTCTGCTACCTATCGAGGTTTCATACAAAAGGCCATCCAGGGTGTCAGGTATTGTGGTGCACCCCGCACATGCAGGGGCAACCCCACTACACCAGGTGAGTCTGTACTTGTACATTTACCAGTTTCCTATATTCAGGGGCACTGTCCTTCCTTTTTATACATTTCACCTGTGCGTCTTAAGCTGCTATGGGGGGCTTGTGGGGAGGTACAGACGGGCTGTGCCTATAATGCCCTCAACTCTTAAGGCACCACAGGAAAAGAAGGATTAGGTAGTGACCCACAGAATATTCTGCCCTTCTGTCCTACAAAGTAAAAGGGCAAAGCTGGGCCTTTTTTTATTTAGCCAGGGTAAATAAAAGGGGTGGTAGCATTACCCATTAAAGCAGGTTTCTGTTTTTGATATGGTGACCCTTTTGATCTGTCACGGTGGTTTTAGTTATCGTGTGTTTTATGTTCACTTTGGAGTATGACTTGGTAAGTTCATGCATAGATTTTGGTATATTTTTGGTGTTTATTGATACTGTCTTGATTAGGATACTGTTTTGGCCCCCTGCACACGGGTGGAAATTCTGCGGCAGGATCTCCCGCTGAATTTCCGCCCATGCCCGCCTGCATAGGATTGCATTGCAAAACGCAATCCTAGGCAGACGGCTGTGATTTGTCTACCGGAAAATACACGCGGAAAACAAATCGCGGCATGCCCTATTTCTGTGCGGGTCTCGCAGAGGCCCGCACAGAAATGTCACTCCCGGCGCCCTGGCTCTGCTTTGCGCATGCGCCGGCAGCTGGCACATCACAGAGCCGGAGCCATGGGAGAAGGTAAGAGATGCACTGCTCGCTGCAGGGGCGTGGGTCGGGTCCCGTTGCAAGATTTCCCGCAGGGGATCCGACCTGGCCGTGTGCAGGCGGTCTTTGGCTGCAACTTCCATTTTATCAAGGTTTTTTTAAAGTTTTGTTGTGTTTCTTCTCTATTTGTTCCATAGAACAGATGAACTTTAATAAAGGCTGCCAAAAACACAGATAAGTAGTCTCTTGTTAAGGAACAAGTGGGGAGCAACTGACAAAATGTTAAATGGGTTTTCTGGGACTAAACTACTGATGATGCATCTTTCGGATAGGTTGTCAATAGTTGATTGGTAGGGGTCCCTGCCGATCAGCAATCTGAAGGTTGTGGCCTGTTTTCAGCCATGTGACGTCACGTTCATCAGTCACATGGTGTGAGAGTAACTCTGTCCCCTTCAAGTGAAGGGGATCAAGCTTCTATACCAGACATAGCTGCTGTACAATGTGTGCCTGGTATGGTCTTGAAGCAGCCGCACTGCTCACCCAAACACCACGGTCACTGCAGTCAACTGATCATTGGGGATCTCAAACGGCAGACCTCAGTTGGTCATCAGTAGGTTAGTTCTGTAAAACCCCTCGTAAATGCCATGTGCAAATTTCAGCAAGACTTAACCAAGACTGAAAAATAACGTCTGACACTTTAATGAGCACAGTTTGGCACTAGCAGAAGCCAAGCAGTGCAATAGTTGCTGTAATATGCCCTCACTTTTTGCTGTCTTGAACAATAACTTGATGCATAAAACACAATGACGTGCTCCAGTGCTTTTAATTAAATGTAAAACAAGTTGTTGAGTCAGGTAATCATTTTCAGCTCTCATCCTCGCTCCCTTATTGATTGCATTTAAGGCAGCTGTAGTAAGTTTTCATACACGGTGCTCTTGTGTTACTGCTCAATGGGAGGGCTGCTGATTTTCTTCAACATTTTGGCTATTATGTTGTACTTCCCCTGCTGCCCACTAGTTGTCCTCCCTTCTTCTCTGGGAACAAGTACAATTTTTATGTTGGGTATATGTGGGATGTCAAGTAAAAGTGTTCATATCTATGTCAGAGGTTCCAATCAGAGCCTCCATTGCAGATTCTACCAAATGTAAAGGTGTGTTCCCGGCTTAATGCACCGATAACCTATCCCTTGGATAGGTCACTAGTAGTCGATGGATCTGCCGCTTGAGACCCCAGTTAATCAACTAATCGTATGGCCTGCTGGGCAGGATGTGCATCATCGGTGGTCAGAAGAAGCAAGGGCAGCGCAGGCTTTACTCCCAGGGTGGTCAGAAGAAGCAGGGGCAGCGTGATGTTTCCATTGATTTCAATGGGAGTGAAGCCGGCGCTGCCCCTACTTTCTCTAAACATTGATTACACATGTCCTATCTGCTGTAGTAACAGCGGTCCAGACGATCAGTTGATGGGCAGGGGTCCCGAGCGGCAGATCCATCAACTACTGATGACCTATCCAGCGAATAGGTTATCAGGGGAAAAAGCCCAGAATGCTCTTTTTAATAAAAAAAACAGACACCATTATAGTCAGTAGGGTTGATCATATAACAGATCCAGCACGCTGTCAGGTTTGTTGTGCTGCTTTGGTGGAATCAAACAGATGTAGAGAACACAGAGCTGAACACACTCTTACAGTTATGACTTGTAACAAAATCTAAATGTATACAGGAGATATTAGTAGGTTTTTAGCGTCACAGGTTTGTTTCCTGTTAAACATATTAAAATTGTAATATCCTGTTCCATCTCGGCTCAGTGACCTTTTATTTTGTACTCAGATGAAATTGAGGTAAGATTATATATGATATTAAACAACAAGATTAAGGGGAAAAACATATTTGTTGATTTTCCCAGAAACTCGTTAACAGGGCGGACCTGCAATGCCAGAGGCAACCTGCATGTACAAGAATGGCGCTGTTTCAAGCAAAGATAATTTTGGTTTTTCTTAGGGCTCATTCACATCGGCAACTTAGGTTCAGTTTACCTGCTGTGTTAGGGGAATAGGAAGATGTTACCCAACAGCCAAACAGAACCGTCCTATGATGGAACCCATCGGCAATGAATGGAACCCATTGCCTTTAATGGAGTCCTGCATTATACCAGAATTTAGCTACAGAGATTCCGAATGGACACTCACATGAACAGGCCCTTAATCTTATGCATTTCTACTTTCTCGGTAAGCGCCATCATCTAACCCAAACTTTTTTGTCTTATTTACCTTTTTAGCATGTATGTTGGGAAAGGTCCACACTTACATGCTAAATGTGTCCATAGGGCTCCTTCAGATAGCATGTCCAGGCTCACAGCTGGAATCCATATGAGGCTAGCATTAACCTGACACTATTTTAGTCTGTGGATGACAGGTGACGGATGCCACTGTTGGTCACAGCCTCAATTTAACACGTATGCCAAGAGCTTTCCGGGTGTATTAAATGGAGGTAAAATGTGCTGTGGCTAGGGCGGGCTTTATACTGCCCTACTGTTATGTTCTACTGTTAAGCTGTTTAGCCCATGAGATCATACTTTAAATCACTTCAGAATAACCTACTACAGGGTAGATGCTAAGTATTGAAGTGCTGGGAGGCCACCATTGTGGCATTCATTGATCATTAGTATATAGGACCCCACATAAAGGGCCATTTACATGCAACGATTATCGCTCAAAATTCGTTCAAACGATGGCATATGAGCGATAATAATCGTTACTCGTAATTGCTGCCATCGTTCACTCTTCGTCTGAACAATGATTTTAAGGTGAGCTTAAAATCCATTGTTCAGCCAAAGAGAGATTACTGCACGCTGTGTTCTGCACGGGAGTCGGAGATAACATTGTATTCTATCAACAGCCCGTGCGAGAACAATGGAGCTATGTGCAGAGCTCAGACCACATGTGCTCTGCAAACAGCTCCCAAAGGCCTTTTACACGCAATTGAAGATAATTATGTGTTAATGGACGTTAGTGTTCATTAACATTTTAGGCAAAATGATTGCTAAAACTGTCAATCTTTCAATCGTTTGAAAGATTGTTTGGTATTTGCATATTATGTCTACATCAGAAGTGTAGACAGACTGCTCTAGTAGCGATGGGTTGGGCTGCCTGAGTTGGAGGTAACGCCCAAAAGCTGCCCATTGGCTGGCGCTCACAACCTCTGCACAGCCATGCCCACCTCCAAGCTGTTCTCACTCCTTTGGCTAAAGACAACATTCATTCATGTAACAGTGGAGCCACGAAGGGAGATGTGCGAGCCGGGACCGCACATGTGAGACCGACGGCAGAGACTGTGACAGCTGGACAGCAGAGGCACGAAGGTAGATGTGCAGACAGTGAGAGCCGTCCCGGGACCGCAGATAAGAGCCCGACGCTGGAGACAGAGCCGGGGCGGGACTGCAGATGGGAGGGCGATGGCCAGAAGCGGCGCTTTGGCAGGGAGCTCAGATGGGAGCATGACCGTGAAGACAGTCACAGCGGGTCCGACCCCGGAGATGGTAGTGCCACGGGGACAGTGACAGTGGAGTTGGGCGGCGAATGGGAGGCCGCTGGGGAAAACAGGGACAACACAGGGGGTAGCGAAAATAGGAGGCTGCTGGGGACATGGACAGCAGTGTCGGGAGTGGACCTAAAATGGGAGGCTGACTGGGACAGTGACAGCGGGGTCGGGAGCGACCTGAAATGGGAGGCTGCTGGGAACAGTGACAGCAGGGTTAGGAGCTACATGTGCGTCTGCATTTAGGAAAGTCCAAGCGTCCAGCATCCAAGCAGCACAGGTGGGTGTCCCCTGCAGGTAACCCGTGTCTCCACCCATACTTCTGATGGAGACATAATGCACCAGTACCAGATTCGCTTTGCGTGTAAATGAGCCTTTTGTCTCCCATTCTCCCTAGCCGGAAGTACTTGAGCTCCAAACAACCCCGTTGTGCAGAATTTTCAGCAGTGCTGAAAATGGCTGAAAGATAGAACATGCATTGCTGTAAAAGCACAGCATTAAAAACACTGAGTTTTGAAGCTTGTATGAATAGCCCCATTGAAATGAATGGGAGCGTTGTACAGTGTTTAGCGCTCCGCCGTACAAAAACGTGTGTGAGGGAGGCCTTACTGGTCTGGTTTAGACGACCACTTGTTAAATGTCCTGCTACAGAATGATGTCCTTATTTTACTAATGTAAAATATAAGCATTAAAGATGGCTACTTTACCAAGGATTAAGCATTGACCTCTACTAAGGCTGATTTCGAGCAAGGCCGTTTTTTTTAGCCAACATTTTGTATATAGTAACATTGTTTGCCTCTAATAACACCGGCCCACGTGACCTTGCTGCTGAACCCATGTGATCTCCTGCTCGGCGTCTCTTCATCCTCCTGCTACTAATGCAACCCACCCTTCTCCATCATTGGTGACGGGTAATACACTAGTACAGTACTGTACAATTGCACTCAATTGTAACACCACAGAGAACACAGTGATGATGCTGAGGACAGATGGTGTAGTAGATGTGACCTGCAGTCCTATGTAACGCCACAGATAACACACAGTAAAATGTTCAATAACATGTTAAATGTTCATTCGTTACAGTAGTCTTTTCTATTCTTTTACTATTGTTATTGTTTTTGGTCTTAAAGACCATATTTATTCTCCATTAAATGTGGTTTGGTGTGTTATTTGGAATGTCTATAACAAATTAATTGGATTTACATTGATTCCTATGGAAAGAATTACCTTGAGTGGCAACAGTTTCAGGTACAGCTGATTGCTTTCGGACGGATTACTAACGTTAGTAGAGATTTTACTGTATATCCATCTAGTTCAACCTATTATCCTAAAATGTTGATCTAGAGGAAGGCAATAATCCCCCATGAGGTAGAACTCAATTTTCCTATTTTTTTAGGGTAAAAATTACTTCCTGACTCCAATCTGGCAATTGGAATAATCCCCGGTTCAGCAACCATTATGAAGTAATTGGTGACTATAACATATAATAATGTATCACTCAAGAAAGGCATCCAGGCCCCTCTTGTTCTCTTTTATTGAGTTTGCCATCACCACATCCTCAGGCAGAGAAATCAATAGTCTCACTGCTTTTACAGTAAAGAACCCCCTTCTATGTTAGTTTAGAAACCCTCTTTCCTCTAGATGTAGAGGGTGCCCCCTTGTTACAGTCCTGGGTATAAATAGATGGAGAGATCTCTGTATTGTCCCCTGATATTGTCAGAACCAGCAATTCTCGCGGCCGCCGTGTCCGCACCACCGGTCATGCCACTCAGCTTACAGGAGTGCGGCGTAGGGCAGCCCCGGTTCTAGTAATCTCCCCCGGCCGCTGTAAGACTGGTCACCGGCGGGTTGCTAGGGAGGCAGCAGGTGCTTCTCTAGTCACTTGACTACCTAGCTGGCTTCCCTGGTAACGGTCTGTTCTGCAAGGCTGGGGGCATGTCCCCAGCACCTCCTTGATTGCCCTGCTGCTGTCAGGCTCCCCCCCCCCAATCAGCTGCTGGGGCGGGAGCTCTGACAGCATTTAAAAGTGTGTGTTTTCCTTCCAGCCCTTGCCAGTGTTAGTTTGGTTCTCCAGCTGCACCCGCGTTTATTCTGACAGCTCTTTGTGACCCCGGCTTTCCTGACCTCTGCTTTTGGACCTTGACTACGTTTTTGCCTGACCCCTCTGTACTGCGTACCCTCCTGTTGCCGACCCGGATTGTCTGACCACTCTACCGTTTGTTTGTCTTCAGTGTCTGTTTGTCTTCCCGTGTCCCGCTTCCCTAGTGAGGGTAGGGACCGCCGCCCAGTTGTCACCCTGGGGGTTAGCCCAGGGGGGCAAGTAGGCAGGGACAGGGGTTGCGGGATATCTCAGGGACCCCCATATCCCAGACACTGTCCTGACAGTAACACTGGCCGAACGAAGGTCAGACCCTTGCATCCGCCCGGCAACTTTGAACCCCTCGATGGCGCCTTTAGCAAACCAGGTCCAGGTCCTTACAAACCTTGTTCAGGACCTAACCGCCCGCATGCAGCTACAGGAAAAAGCGGCAGCTGCGGGTCCCATGCAGCCCCCTTCCGCTCCAGGAACAATGTCAGAACCTCGAGCCACGCTTCCGGATTGCTTCTCCGGAGAGAGAGGTCAGTTTTTTGCATTTAGAGAGAGCTGCAAGCTCTACTTTGATCTCCGCCCCCACTCCTCTGGTACTGAATACCAGAAAGTGGGAATTGTAATTACCCGCCTGAGGGGAGAGCCCCAAAATTGGTCTTTCTCGTTACCAGCTGGCTCTCCCGCCCGACTATCCCTTGACGCCTTTTTTTCCGCCTTGGGTCAAATTTATGATGAACCCGACCGGGCCGGCTACGCAGTCTCCAGGCTTCTGGCCCTGCGCCAGGATTGCAAGATGGCGGAGGACTACTGTTCCCAATTCCGCCAACAGTGTACGGAATCCGGGTGGAATGATGCCGCCCTAAAAGACCTATTTTTGACCGGTCTGTCTGAGGGTCTTAAGGACCTACTCGTGGCCCACCCGGAGCCAAGAACCCTGGAGCAAGCCATGTCGCTGGCTATTCGGGCCGACCGACGTTTGAGGGCCAGACACGCCGCTCGGACCACTCCACTCCCCACGCCCACTTCTTCTACTGACCCGACTTTTTCACCTCCCACCACCGAGGCCATGGAGCTGGGAGCCATGAACCCCAAGCAACGACGGGGATATGGCCTGAAGAAGAATCTCTGCTTCTACTGTGGGGAGCCGGGTCACCGCATTGCAACCTGCGCCAAGAAGCCACGGCAGGAAAAACGTCCGCTCCTAGGCAGTTGTCGGGAGGACTGTCTAGGAGCCAAGGTACTCCCTGTGTTGTCCAAGATGTTATTGCCCTGCACCCTAGAATTCTATTCTTTCCACCATACTGGGCAAGCCTTCGTTGATTCTGGGGCTGCTGCAAATTTTGTTAATTTTAATTTCGTTGCTCAACTGTCCAGCGTTTTGATACGCTTAGAGACTCCGATTTTTGTTTCAGGAGTAGACTCCACTCCATTGCAGGCAGGGGTAGTTAATCTGGTTACCCCTGAGGTAAGGTTTACTATAGGAGCCCTACACGTTGAAACCTGCACATTTCTGGTGATGCGAGATTTGTCTGTGGACGTCATCCTAGGTCTCCCTTGGCTTCGGGAGCACAATCCGGTAGTAAATTGGGACACGTTGGAACTGGTAAAGTGGGGTCCCCGCTGTGCCAACCACCTATGTCCGGTGGAGGTGGGTATCTCCACCTGCGAGGGGGTTCCCCTACCAGATTACCTCTCCGAGTTCTCGGACGTGTTCTCCAAGCAATTATCTGAAGCCCTGCCCCCTCATAGAGAATGGGACTGTAAAATTGATTTGATTCCTGGGGCCAAACTTCCCAAGGGCCGCATTTATAATGCTACGGTTCCAGAGAGAGAATCCATGAGGGACTATATCCAGGACAGCTTGGCCAAGGGGCACATATGGCCCTCAGAATCCCCGGTAGGTGCCGGGTTTTTCTTCGTCAAGAAAAAGGATGGGGGTCTCCGGCCCTGCATAGATTATAGAGAGCTAAATAAAATCACAGTCAGAAACCAGTATGCTCTTCCACTCATTCCTGACCTCCTCAACCAGGTCGCTGGTGCCCAATGGTTTTCTAAACTTGACTTCAGGGGAGCGTACAACCTCATTCGCATTCGGGAGGGGGATGAGTGGAAAACCGCCTTCAATACGCCTCTCGGTCATTTTGAATACCTAGTAATGCCTTTTGGATTGTGTAACGCCCCCGCCATTTTTCAGGGGTACATGAATTCTGTGTTTCAGGATATCATGGGGGTGTTCGTTGTTGTATATCTAGACGACATTCTGATTTTTTTCCTCCGACTTGCCAAGTCACCGTACTCATGTTCAGACCGTGCTAGCTCGACTCAGACGGAACAAGCTGTTTGCTAAGCTCGAGAAATGCGTTTTTGGAGTACAAAAGATATCATTCCTAGGGTATATCATCACGCCATGCAACTTCCAGATGGATCCTGGGAAGGTGAAAGCCATCACGGAGTGGGCCCGGCCAGGTACCTTGAAAGCTCTTCAACGCTTCCTCTGCTTCGCCAATTACTATCGCAAATTCATTAAAGACTTCTCCGTGCTGGCTAAACCTCTAACGGACCTCACCAGAAAGGGAGCAGATGTGAGTACCTGGTCTTCTGATGCTCTTAGGGCCTTCGATACCCTAAAGGCGGCGTTCTCTTCAGCGCCCGTCCTAGTACAGCCGGATCTGTCCTGCCCGTTTGTTGTGGAGGTAGATGCCTCAGAGTTTGGTGTGGGAGCGGTACTGTCCCAAGGTCCCTCCACACTCACTAACCTTAGACCGTGTGCCTATTTTTCTAGAAAGTTCTCTTCCACCGAACGGAACTATGACATAGGCAACCGGGAATTGCTGGCTATTAAGTGGGCTTTCGAGGAGTGGAGGCATTTTTTGGAAGGAGCTCGTCACCAGATCACGGTACTCACAGACCATAAAAACCTCACCTATTTAGATTCTGCTAAGAGGTTAAATGCTCGGCAAGCCCGCTGGGCCTTGTTTTTCTCTCGGTTCAATTTTGTTGTTACCTATAGACCTGGCTCTAAGAATGTTAAGGCAGACGCCCTGTCTAGGAGTTTTGGTTCCCCGGAACCTTCTGAGGCTGAGAGTATTCTCTCCCCTGGGGTGGTGCTCGCTGCTGTCTCCTCCGACCTTTCACCTCTCATACACGCCGCTCAACAATCCACCCCTGAAGCCCTTCCGGAAGGCAAATTTTTTGTTCCGTTATCACTGAGATTGAAAGTGTTAGAGGAGACACATGCTTCAGTCCTAGCTGGACACCCCGGTATCAGGGGTACTCTACAGTTAGTATCCAGACTCTATTGGTGGCCGCATATGGCCAAGGATGTACGGTTATTTGTGTCCGCGTGCCCGGTTTGCGCAAGGGGGAAGAATCTCAGGAGACGTCCTGAGGGTCCTCTTCTTCCCTTGCCCATTCCGTCTAGGCCATGGTCCCATTTGTCAATGTATTTTATTACTGATCTGCCATCCTCGCTGGGGAATACGGTCATTTGGGTCATAGTTGACCGCTTCTCTAAAATGTCACATTTCGTTCCGCTTTGCAAGTTGCCTAACGCCAAACTTCTGTCTGAAATGTTCATCAAGGTGATTGTTCGGCTACATGGGATCCCCGAGGATATTGTGTCTGATAGAGGGGTACAGTTCGTCGCTCGCTTCTGGCGAGCCTTTTGTAAAAATCTAAATGTTAATTTGTCTTTTTCCTCTGCCTTCCATCCCGAGAGTAATGGACAAACGGAACGGATGAATCAAGAACTTATCCAGTACCTGCGACTTTTTGTCTCTGATAACCAGTTTCAGTGGGCCAACTACTTACCTCTCGCTGAATTTGCTATTAACCATGTTAACTCGTCGTCCCAATTGTCACCTTTTTTTTGTAACTATGGGTTCCACCCCCGGTTCTCGCTTTCTACTCCTTTTGTCTCGAACAATCCGGCCGCTGACATATCCTCTGAGGAACTGTGCACAGTTTGGGCCCAGGTTCGTAAGAACCTTCAGGGTTCCCAAGAGAAACTACGTAAATACTCCAAGAAAAGATGTACTATCTCGGCACCTTTTGTGGTCGGGGAGCAAGTTTTATTGTCATCCAAGAATCTGAGACTTAAGGTTCCCTCCCTGAAACTTGCTCCTCGGTTCATTGGCCCATTTACTGTGTCGCAGGTTATCAACCCGGTGTCGTATAAGTTGTCACTTCCGGACTCCTGGAAGGTCCACAAGGTTTTTCAAAAAAGCTTGCTTAAAACGTACGTGACTCCAGTTCTACCCACCAAGAACCCGCCCCCTCCTTCCTTGGTACAGGGGGAACTGGAGTATGAAGTAGAAAGGCTTGTTGACGCCCGACGGGTTAGAGGTGGGCTGCAATACCTGGTCCACTGGAGAGGATTTGGCCCTGAGGATAGGACGTGGGTCCCTGCCAGGGATGTTCATGCGCCACGCCTAGTCCGATCATTCCACAGGGCTTTCCCGCTCAAGCCCGCTCCTGGCCATGGGGGTCCGGTGTCCCCCCGTAGAAGGGGGGGTACTGTCAGAACCAGCAATTCTCGCGGCCGCCGTGCTCGCACCACCGGTCATGCCACCCAGCTTACAGGAGTGCGGCGTAGGGCAGCCCCGGTTCTAGTAATCTCCCCGGGCCGCTGTAAGACTGGTCACCGCCGGGTTGCTAGGGAGGCAGCAGGTGCTTCTCTAGTCACTTGACTACCTAGCTGGCTTCCCTGGTAACGGTCTGTTCTGCAAGGCTGGGGGCGTGTCCCCAGCACCTCCCTGATGGGCCCTGCTGCTGTCAGGCTCCCCCCCCAATCAGCTGCTGGGGCGGGAGCTCTGACAGCATTTAAAAGTGTGTGTTTTCCTTCCAGCCCTTGCCAGTGTTAGTTTGGTTCTCCAGCTGCACCCGCGTTATTTTTGACTGCTCTTTGTGACCCCGGCTTTCCTGACCTCTGCTTTTGGACCTTGACTACGTTTTGCCTTCCCCTCTGTACTGCGTACCCTCCTGTTGCCGACCCGGATAGTCTGACCACTCTACCGTTTGTTTGTCTTCAGTGTCTGTTTGTCTTCCCGTGTCCCGCTTCCCTAGTGAGGGTAGGGACCGCCGCCCAGTTGTCGCGCTGGGGGTTAGCCCAGGGGGGCAAGTAGGCAGGGACAGGGGTTGCGGGATATCTCAGGGACCCCCATATCCCGGACACTGTCCTGACAGATATATTTATACATAGTTATTAGGTCGCCCCTCAGACGTCTTAGGCTGTGTCAGATAACGCATGCATCTATGTAACTGCCAGCACACATAGTTTTATACCTTGTTTGCAGTGTGACAATATGGGATTGGTCTATAGATAATGTACCCAGAAAAATTTTCTATAATCAACAACATTAGGATTTTCTTACTTCAACTACTGCGTAGCAGTCACATGAATACAGAACATAATAACCAAAAGGGAGGACTGTGCTTACAGTGCTCATAAGAATTTAACATGTATAACCATGAATAGAGGGCCAAGGAAGGATTGCAGAGGGCCAGAAAATCACACAATTTCTACCTCTTCCGCTTTCCTGCCTGCTCTAATACGGCGGTGCTGGTGGGCAGACGTCTGCTCCTACAGATACTTTATGAACTGTAATAAACAGAAAAAGTTTCAGACTGTACATTAAAAAAACTGACTGCGCTTTATACATGACACCCATGGAAAACTGGAATCCAGCTGTGGAGTCATATTGTCCAAAGCAACAGCTGTACAGTCTATCACTAACCAAGGGAAATATTATGAATAGGTAGTCCTCATGATAAAATGCTTCATTCCACGTAGCGTGTGCTAAACACTTACCACATTTCTTACTGAAGCACGCAAATGTAGTCCCTGCCAAAGAGTTTCTACACTGAAGTATGTTGCTGCCACCTGCTGGGCTCATAATGTAACACAAATTATGTTAACATGTCAGCTTTAAAAATTCCAATTTTATCCGTTCAGTCACATCCGGCCCTTAGATACTCTGTGGGCCGGTCCTCTCCATGCTTCTCTATTCTCTACGGCTGCTTTCAGTTGCCAGATGTCTATTCCCATATCCAGAGAACGTGTCTCTTGTCTTCCCTGTTACCCTTTACCATTGACCATTCCAAGTGGCACCTTTTATTTTTTCAACGAATTCGCCCTCATCACATGTCCAAAGTCAGTCAGTCTGTCTTGTGATCTTGGCTTCCAAGGACACCTTGAGCTAATAGTTAACCTCTGGGTCCAGAACATCTTTGTTGGTGACCCTAGCTATGCAGTGGATTCATAGAAGTTTTCTCCAACACACCAGCTCGTAAGTGTCAATTTTTCTTCTGTCTACTATCCTCAATGTCCACGTCATACAGCCATATGTTGCGACTGGGAAGACTATCGCTGTGATTTAACCTTCATTTGATGGTGACTGAGACATCCCCGCATTTCCGTCTTGAGTCCGTGCTCACCATAGCCGTACGCCCCAGTGCTAATTGATGCTTTATCTCAGCTGTCGAGCTGCCACTATGATCAATGAGGGACTCAAGGAATACAAGAGATTATTAACCAGTTCGATTTCCTCATTGTTGACCTTTATGTGGACTTCTTTCTTGGTGGCGGTCATGATCTTTATCTTCTTGATGTTCAGGTGAAGGCCCATCTTCTCACTTTCTTCTTTTAGCTTTAGGATCTCCATTTGCACATGCTTCGTGATCTCTGCTCCAACTTTCACCTGCCAGTTATCAGTTTTATATGCAATGCCTTGTTCTTGTTAAGGGTCCTTTTTAAGGCCCCTTTTACACAGAACGATGATTGCTCAAAATCGTTCAAATGAGCGAAAATCATTCAGTGTAAACGAAACCAATGACCAAATGATAAATAGTTCAATTTCCGTCTGTCCATTTTATGCAGAACTAAAAATCATCATTGGCTTTTTCACTTAGCATTTAGTTTAAATGTCAATCGTTCAGTCGTTCACTTATACAGCGAATGTGAAAGTCTGAACAATTCTCATTTGAACAAGCCAACGATGTATCTATTTGTTGCTGTAGAATTAGTGCAAGTCGCGTACATAGCTGGTTGTGCTGCTGCTTCTGATATAGGCTGCCTGCACATGGGCAGATTTGCATTGCGGGACTCCGGATTCCTCAGCAAAAGTCGCCCATAGCATGCTATGGAAAAACACGATTTCCTCTACACAAGCGGGAATTGATTGCGATTTTTCCGCTCGTGGAGGAGAAAGCCCAGCATTCTGCGATTCTGTTGCAGCTGCCGCGCAGACGGCTTCCATTGAAGCCAATGATAGCCGTCCACCCCGCAACCCTTCCGCAATCATCATTGCAGAAAGGTCGCAGGATCTGAGTCATTGCCTAGCAGTGGTGCGGCGTACTTTGTGCTGTACATGTGCTCTGGCCAGCACATCCGCAGCACAGATTAGAAGATGGCGGACAGGTACGCTGGGGTCACCGGCCAGCACAGGGTTGGATGCGGGATCCGACCCGGCCGTGTGCAGACAGACATAGATTGAGAGTCACAGAAAGAATGTACTGTGTCACAAACTATAAAGCTTCAAATTTACGTTTTATTGTTTGTGACAGTACGTTTTTTGTGTGACTCTTGATTTAGTGGTGACTCTGCAGTATCTACAGTCATTTCAAGGGCTTGATATTCCTTGAGATTCTGTGAAATATTCTGATATAGATTGGATAACACATTGCTTCTGGTTGCCTCCAGCTCTTTGCTGTACCCCTCCCTCCTTTCGCAGTAGCTCAGCCTTAGGGCCCCTTTACATGGGCCAATAAAGCATTCAGTGTAAACACATGCCCTGACTGAACGACTAACGAGAATTTGTTCCCTTCTCATTTGTCGTTCAATTTCTGCATGCAGAAAACTGAATGAGGGATCGGCCTGTGGAAACAGTCATTCATTTCTGAACTACTGCCTGTTTACGGTGGATGGAGGCAAGCAGGCAGGAACAATCTCCAGTCCACTCTGTCTCCATTCACTTAGCAATGCTCATTCCTGATTATTGCTGGGATGACCTATCAGGCATCAGAGCCCAGAAGGTCATGCCTTGTAAAAGGGCCCTAGGGCCCAATGCCCACGGGCGCATTTGATTTGCGGAATGCGCACAGGGCACCCACGCGAGAGATCTACAGTTCAAGCTGCCTATAGAAAAGTATTGGGCGTCTGTACTTCATTTAATACCTGCGAATTTGCTTTTAAATGATTTGCAGATGCCACGCATGGATAATAAATCGCAGCATGCTCCATTTTACCACGGATCATGTGCAAATTTCGTTCCATTAATCTCTATGGGAGCTTACGATTCGCAGTGCATCCGCAAAAATATTTAAATACATTTGCGGATTCACTGTGGATTTGAAGGTCAAAATCAATTAGGGAGGTGGGGCAAGGCTGGGAGGTTGCAGATTTTTTTCTGCACGGAATTATCCACAGTACATTCGCGTGGAAAAAAAACGCAATCCATGATCTCCCGCAAGCAATAAAAAAATCAATTTAATGATGACTCACAGTGCATCCGCTGCGGAAATCCGCATGAAAAATTTGCACGCGGCTTGGGCATGAGGCCTTGGAGATGCCAGTGGGGAAGAACAGCAGATTAGAGTGTTGAGAAGGAGGAACACATACAAGTCTTCAGTGAGGAGGGAGATCACACAAGGTTTAAGGTCCTTTTACATAGGAAGAGCTGTCAGGCAAACTATGCGCTACACTCGGACCAGTGATGCTCGCTCTTGCAGGAATGGAAGCGGAGCGAGCCGGGGAGCAGTCTCTCCCCACCTGCCTCCATTCACAGTAATTAGACAGTTGTTCAAAAGTGATCAACTGCTGTTTACACTCTTTTACAGTTTTCTACATGTAAAAGCTGAATAATTCTTGTTCAGTCTCTACATGCATTGATACTGCGTGATTATCAGCAAGCTCAATGACAGGGGGGGGGCAGAGGGAAGAGATCCAGGGAAGCTAGTTATGAACTGGCACACCCCAACAAGTTTGCAAAGTTGGCAGATGGGGGATGCCATTACAGGGTTAGCACTGCTGCAGCATGACATGACCTCTGACTGCCAGGGAGATCACTGCACCAGTAAAAAGGTGAATAGGAGCACAGGGCAGCTAGACAGGTTCTGGTAGTGGGGGACTCAATTATTAGGGGGACAGACAAGGCAATCTGCCACAAAGACCAAGATCGTCGAACAGTGTGTTGTCTTCCTGGAACTCGAGTTTGACACATCGCCGATCGAGTTGACAGATTACTGGAAGGGGTTGGTCATGGTGCACATTGGCACTAATGACAAAGTTATAGGTAGGTGGAAGGTTCTTAAAAATGATTTCAGGGTACTAGGATGTAAGGACCTCCAAAATAGTATTTTCTGATATACTACCTATAAAACATGCCACATCAGAAATGCAGTGGGAGATTAGGAAGGTGAACAAGTGGCTCCACAGTTGGTATAGAAAAGAGGGGTTTGGGTTGACATTGCTGTTGGCTACAGGTTCTACCATAGGGAAGGGCTACATGTCAATGGGGAGAATGCAGCTGTGCTGGGGGGAGAGATGGCTAGAAGGTTAAAGGAGTGTTTATCTCTCTGGTGCCCTATCCCCATCCCTAGTTTAGAGGGGAAGACTGTGTAGACAGTGACTTGGGACTAAGTAATGGGAATGGATTGGTGG
This sequence comes from Eleutherodactylus coqui, assembly GCF_035609145.1. NCBI lineage: Eukaryota > Metazoa > Chordata > Amphibia > Anura > Eleutherodactylidae > Eleutherodactylus > Eleutherodactylus coqui. Next base: position 204,101,988 of record NC_089840.1, on the reverse strand, counting down.
GAAGGTTAGTACAGTTATAGCTGACAATAGTTAATAGGAATACATAATAATTAAAATAAAAAACAACCAAAACCTTGTAAACTGTAAGGTGATTAATGCTAGAAGTTTGACCAATAAAGTAGATGAACTAGAAGTAATAATGTCTGAGGAAAACTCCGACATAGTGGGAATAATGGAGACCTGGCTGGATAAAAGCTATAACTGGGTGGTGAACATGCAGGGTTATCGCCCATTCAGACACAAGGATTCTCACTCAAAAGACATCTTTTAAGCGATAATCGTTCTGTGCATTTACACTGCAAGATGATCGCTCAATATTCACTCAAACGGCAGTTTGAGTGACAGTTTTGAGTGTTCACTTTACATAAGTGTGTAAATGAAGGCTCACGTTGTATGCAGAAGACAAGTGAGACTGCTATCTTCTGCATACAGCTGTTGTCTTCTCAGAGCACTCAGCTAGTATACAGCTAAGCGCTCCGAGCGGGGTATATAGAAGACAAGCGGGGCCGCTTGTCTTCTGCATACAGCTGTTGTCTTCTCGGAACACTCAGCTAGTATACAGCTGAGCACTCTGAGCGGGGTATACAGAAGACAAGTAGGGCCAGTTGTCTTCTGTATACAGGTGTTGTCTTCTCGGAGCATACAGCTGGTATACAGCTGAGCACTCCGAGCAGGGTATGCAGAACACAGCTGGAGCGCTGTCTTCTTCATACTCCGGCTGTGTTCTTCGAGCGGACACCAACTGAAACAATAGTATCAGCGGTATCCCGCTGAGAACTCAGCACGTGGCACTGATAAGGCTCATTGTTCTCTTTCAGCACCCTGAAAGAGAACGATGAATGACTCATTAACAAAAACTGCACGATGTCAGTGCAGTTAGACACAACGATTCTTGCTCAGAAGACGCCTGTGAGCGATTTTTGAGCGAGAATCGTCGAGTCTAAATGGGCCTTTAGTTCAGAAGGGATCGAAAAAAATGGGAAAGAGGGAGGGGATTGTCTTTATCTTTTATCTCTACCCTCTTAGCCGGTTTGTTCAGCCCCCTTGCATTATAGGTGCCGAAGGTGAAGTCAGCCATCTGGTTATGCTATGTAGTGACTTGATTGGGGGTCGGAGTGATAAGGATGATGGAGGTATGGTAAGAGGGGAAGGTGAGGAGGGGGAAAGAGAAGGCATAGTGCCATAGATAAGAATATCAAGAATAGTGATGGGGTCTGTGCCACTGCATTGGCGCATAGCCAATGTGGTGCCGATATTAAAAAAGCGGTGAAAAAGCGAACCTGGAAACTACAGACCGGTAAGTCTTACTTCTATAGTAGGTAAAATTTTGAAGGGTTTCTAAGAGATGCTATCCTGGAGTACCTCAAGGAAAATAGCTGTATAACTCCATACCAGCATGGAGTTATGAGAGATCGCTTCTGTCAAACCAACCTGATCAGCTTCTATGAAAAGGGAAGTTCTAGACTGGACCTGGGACAGTCACTGGATCTTGTGTATCTGGACTCTTCCAGAGAATTTGATACTGTGCCGCATAAAAGGTTGGTATATAGAATGAGAATGTCTGTAAGTGGGTAAGTGACTGGCTCAGTGATAGAAAGCAGAAGGTGTCTATAAATGGTACTTACTCTGATTGTATCACCCTTACTAGTGGGGTACCACAGAGATCAGTACTGAGCCCTATTCTTTTTTTAGTTCAATAGGTTTTTTATTGGAATGAAAAGACATACATCAATCGTATCAGCATACTGTGTATATCAGGCTTTGAAACTTTTAAAACATATGCATAATTGAGTTGCATCCCCTGCCTGCTCCACTCCTACATCTCTGTGGAGACTGCAGCTTATCAGTCTTCATTCCAAACATTTTTTAAACTTTTCAATAACAAATATATTCTTTCCCCACCTCCGGGTAGGGGACCAGGAGGTGTGGATAAAAGAAATTAAAGAGATAAACGAAGAGAAAAGAAAAAGTGAGAGAGGGGGTAAACAATAGGATGGCTCTGGCGAGCAGGTGGGGGGGGGGGGATATAGGTAGGGGGGGAGTGGATGCCTTAGGGGACTTTAGTGGCCCTCCTTCTGAATAGCCGGGAATTAATTTAGCAAACTCAGAATTGTGTCTCCTCAGGGAGGGCGGGCCTGAGCTCAGAATACCTCACCGGCCTCAGCCCCCAAGATGGGCCTGAGTTCCCAAACCACCAAGTGCGGCGCTGATGAAAAGCCGCGTGGCTGCGTCAAATTTGCCTACCGGGAGGCCCATTCTCCCAATCCCGGTGACTGTCTAAAGTCCAGCCACGGTCGCCATGTTGCGTAAAACCTCTCTACCGTTGTCTCCTCCTCCGCCCTCATTTCCTCGAATCTGGCCAAGGTATTGACAGCTTCTACCCAGTGGTACCTTGCGGGTCCCGAGGTAGCTCGCCAGAATCTTGGAATGATCTGCCGCACAGCCATTATGAAGAATCTTAGGAGCCCTTTTTTAACGTGGGTCGTGGGTTCCTGATAAATGGATAGTAGGGCCATCTCGGGTGTGAGCACAATACTCGTTCCGCTCGTCACCCCATAATGTCGCTATCGGAGGGCACTCCCACCAAATGTGTACCATATTACCCCTTCCATTTGCACACCTCCAGCACTGGGTGGAGGATTGAGGGAACATTTTATGCATTCTTTCCGGGGTTGTGTACCACTGAGATAGGACCTTGTAGTTGAGGTCATGTAGTTTTGAGTGAACTGTGGCCTTGTGTGTTAGAGTGAAGGACTTCCGCCAAAGGTCAGCGGAAAAGCCCCTCCCCAGCTCATCCTCCCATGCTCTCGTGAACCTCGGGAGTTCGTCCCCCATCTCACGATCCAGCATTAGCTTGTATAGCCGGGAAATTAAGTGTCTCGGGGCTTCAGTAGACATGCACATCTCCTCGAAGGGAGTGAGGACCTTGTGTAGACCCGACCCGGGTGCCAGGGCGTCCAGTGAGCCCCTCAGCTGTAAGTAGACCATCCAGGCTCCCGGCGGAGCCCTAGTCTCATTGAAGAACTCCGTTAAGGTTTTGATCCCCGAGTGACCCACTACGTCCTTTATTCGAGGTACCTGGATCATTGGAGTTAGTAGCAGGGTTCTATTTTGCTCGAAAGCTGCGAATTGAGGGTTCGCCAGAAGAGGGGTGAGGGGGCCCGGGATCGAGACCAACCCATCTCGCCTTGCGAAGCTCGACCATGCCTCAGACAGCAGTCTCAACAGCGGGGATACTCTAGGCAGGTCTCTAATTAGGCCTCCCGGAATCCAGAACATCCCTTGGGCCCGGTTCGGCTCCAGGTCCATCTCCATCTCCACCCAGATTTTGGATCTGCTACTCTTAAGGAGATCGAGTACACACCTAGCTATATTAGCCTTATAGTATAGGGCGAAGTCTGGGAGACCCAGTCCTCCCCTAATTTTGGTTCTAATTAGCGTACTGTGCTTTAATCTGGGCCTGCGTCCTCGCCACACAAATTTAGTGATTAGGGAGCGTATGTGCATCAGGTATTGTCTGTGAAGGCGTATGGGGAAGGCCTGGCAAAGGTAAAGGAACCTTGGAAGCGAGACCATCTTTATCGTGTTGATTCTGCCACTCCAAGACAGGAATAAGGGGTTCCAATTTTTCAAGTCTTTGTCAAGGTTCTCTATGAATGGTTTATAATTTAGATTGAATATATGTGAGGGGTTGGCGGGGAGCTGGACACCCAGGTATTTTATAGCGCTGTTTTGCCACCTAAATGGGAATTGCCTTTTCAGCCTTTGTTCTTCTGCCCTAGGGACCGTGACATTCAGAATCTCTGTCTTTTGGAGATTAATTTTAAAATTACTAATTTTACTGAATCTGTTGAACTCTTGTAGCACTACCGGGATGCCGACGCTTGGGCAGGACAGGTAGACCAGGAGATCATCAGCGAATAGGGATAGTTTGTATTCCGCCTGACCTGCTCTGACGCCTCTGATGGAATCGTTTCCTCTGATCGCGTTAGCCAACGATTCCATCGTTAATATGTAGAGGGTGGGTGATAGTGGGCATCCCTGTCTAGTTCCGTTATGGATAGAGAAGGATTCCGACAGGACCCCATTGACCCTCACCCTAGCTGTGGGGTTCGTATACAAGGCCTTAATTCTCTCTAACATGCGGGGTCCCAGACCCGTGCTCCGCAGGGATGCCTCCAAAAAGCTCCATCTCACCCTGTCGAAGGCCTTTTCGGCATCGACAGCCATGAGGCAGAGTGGGGTCTCTGACTCCCGTGCCCTCAAGATCAAGGATATGGATTTGATCACATTATCCCTACCCTCCCTTCCTGGGACAAACCCCACTTGATCCCTATGTATAAATTTCGGGATGAAGGGTTGCAGACGGGTCGCAATCAGCTTGGCAAAGAGCTTAATGTCTACATTCAGGAGTGATATGGGCCTGTAATTACTACAGACTGCAGGGTCTTTTCCCGGTTTTGGTAAAACCACTATATGCGCCTGCATAGCCTGAGCTGGAAAGGCACACCTCCCATTCACCGAGTTAAACGCTCCCAGCAACCATGGGGTGATTTCATTCCTGAACATTTTGTAGAACTTGGAGGAGAACCCATCCGGTCCCGGACTCTTACCCGTTTTAAGCTCTTTTATTAAACTGTTTAATTCAGGTGTCGAGAAGTCCCCCTCCAAGTCCCCCAGCTCATCTACATTAGCTAATTTTGGGGCAAAATTATTTAAGTAATCTCTGGTATCCTCCTCATCCGCCTCCTTGGTTCTCTCTGAATCTGATTTAAGGTTATATAGGTCCTTGTAATAGGTTCGAAACACCTCCAATATCTCGGAGGTCGCGTGGGCTACGCCCCCTGATTTCTGTATTTTGGGAATGTGGTTTATGGGGGCTTTCGGGTGCAATGTTCTCGATAGCCACCTTCCGCTTTTATCCCCGTATTCAAATGCGCATCTGCGTAGTCTTTCTCTGGCCCCGAGGGATCGTTGGTCTAAAATTTGCAGGATTTGATGGCGAATCACTGAGATTTCTGCCTTTGTTACGTCCGAGGGGCAGCTTTTATTACGGGATTCCTTTGTGTGCAGCTCTCCCAACAACCCCTGTAGCTTGGCTGATCTAAATTTCTTCAGGCGAGCCCCATGCGAGATGAATATTCCCCTCAAAACGCACTTGAGCGCTTTCCACTTAACCGGGGGGTCTGTGGTGTCATTACTATGGGTAGCCTCGAAGTCCGCTATTGTTTTTTTTTAATGTCATCGACACAAAGTGGGTCATTAAGGAGGTTTTCGTTAAGTCTCCATAGGTTCGAGCGAGGCCGTCCCCCCAGGTCCGACAACCCCCCATATATTGGGGCGTGGTCCGACCAGAGGAAGGGCCCCACCGAGCATGTCGGGTTCTGGTCCAGGAGGCTATGGGATATTAGAATGTGGTCTATGCGACTATAGCTATTGTGGGCTGCCGAGTGGAAGCTGTAGTCCCTGACACCCGGGTGCAAGATCCTCCACATGTCCGTTAGGTGCATTCTTTCTAGCTCCCTTTTCAGTGCTTTTCGTGCTGTGTGTGAGATGGGGGACTTACCCACCGATGTATCCAGCTCCGGGTCCATTACTAGGTTAAGGTCCCCTCCAAGTATCACCTGGGATCCGGCTGCGAATGATTCCAACTTTCTCAGCGTGGTTATCCCGAAAGGAACCTGGCCCTGGTTGGGGAAGTAGATGTTAGCAAATGTTAGTATTACCCCTGTAACTTCCAGTTTGATAAAAATGTAGCGTCCCATCGGGTCTGTCTCATGGTCCACCACAGTGTGCTGCAGAGATTTATGTAACCCTATTGAGACACCTCCTGCCTTTTTCTCAGGATGGGGGCCATGAAACCATATTGGGTAGTATCTGGAAGAAAAGCGTGGAACACTGTCTACCTTAAAATGGGTCTCCTGCAGCATGGCAACCTTAATCTTCTTTCTATGCAAGTGATACAGAATCTGATTTCTTTTTTCTGGGGTATTGAGCCCCTTGACATTGAAAGTACACATAGATACATTAGCCATCAGGGGGGGTTGTCGATTAGAAGCTTATGAAATCCCGGCATCCACGCCCCTTTAGGGTGTTGGGAAGGAAGGAGGGGGAGGGGGGGAGGGGAAGAAAAAACCAGAGAAACATGAGGCTTAGGGCCTCTCAAACTAAACCACACAGCAGTACGAAATGCCATTTCGATATAGCACATAGGCTATAGCCCCTATGGGGGGGGGGGGTGATAACCGACAGCAGGGCCGCCATCCCTAGCGGCTTCGGCCAAATGACAAACATTATGCATTGAGATATTAGCACATTACCGGCATGTGAAAATGACGTTTAGCGAGGGGTTCTTGCCATCTTGGAACCTAGAACATAAAGCAAACAAGAACCCGCCAAACAGGCAAGCGTTACATCACATTAGACTCAGACTTATGATATCAGCGTTTGTCCTTGGCTCCCACTTTCTGCCAGGGGGAGTGAAGGGCAGGGGCTAATATCCCCTCTTGGGGGGGGCCAGTCCGGAAGGGCTATCATCGGAAGTCCCAAGGAGCCTAAAAAGCCCGGCAAGTCCCCCAGAGCTCTGAAGGAGACCCTCTTGTTACCTTTTCTTGCCGTCAGTTGGAACGGGTATCCCCACTGATATTGTATTTCTTTTTCTCTCAGGACTAACAGCAGAGGTTTCAGCGCTTTTCTTAACTGTAGTGTACGTCGTGACAAGTCCTGAAGAAGGAGGATGGGGTTGCCCTGAAAAATCAGCTCCCCGGCCTCTCTAGCTTTGCGCATTAACAATTCCTTATCCTGAAAAAAATGAATCCTGCATAGGACGTCGCGAGGTCTCGCCGGATCTAAGGCTCTCGGGCCCAGCGTGCGATGAATCCTATCTATTTCGATAAATTTGTCTGCCGGTCTCTGAAGAATGTCATTGAAAAATTTTTGGGCCCAAGCTTCCAGCTGACGATTTTCCACCTTCTCGCTTAGGCCTCTGATTCGCAGGTTGTTCCTCCTATGCCGGTTTTCTAAATCATCCAGATGCACGAACAACTCTTCAATTTGCGCTGCCTGTTTCTGGATAACTTTTCTATGGGATTCAGTTGTTTCTAGAATTTTGTCTTGGAGATCTTCCACCTCGGTCAGGCGTTGGCCCACGTGGACGATGTCCTTTTGTAATGCTGCAATGTCTCTCTTGTGGGACGCCTCTAACTTATGTAAGGCACCGTCCAGGTCTCCTTTTGTGGGTAGGGATCTTAAATGGGCCCTCCAGTCCCATCCCTCTCCTGTGTCGCTATTGTCTGCAGCGCTGTGCTGGGGGCTGCATTTTTGTCTGGATACATGTGTACCTCTGTAGGGGGACTCTGAGGGGCTATCGGGCTCGCTGTTGTCTCCCCTCCGACCGCTATCTTGTTCAGCATGGCTGTGGGCTGCGGGGTGTATGGGCCTGGACTGCCCTGTTTGCTGTTGTGTTCGTGGCAGTCTCTTGTCAAGGGGCACTGATGAAGGTGAGTGTCTTGCAGGGTCAGGGTCTGCTGTCTCCTGCTCATCCCCCCCCCTCGCTGGGTACTGCTCTGGGTGTCTGTGGGTTGCAGGGTGAGTGGTAGTAGTCTGACCTGTATGCTGCTGCTGCTCCTGTATCTGGCCGATGGTCTCCTTCTGCCTCTTGGAGTGGAGCGTCTGTGGTGAGGAGTGCTGCGCTGCTTCAGCCTCCGCTGTCTGCCGGTCGCCTCCCTCCGTCTCTGGGTACTTCTCATGGGCTTCTGCCCGTACCCTTCCTTCAGCGGCCGCACAGCCACTCCGCGCGCTCCCCTCCCCCGCCGGCGCCATCTTAAGTTCAGCGCCGCGGTCGGGAGCCTCTCTCTGCGGCCGTGGGAAGTGCTGCACCGCTTCAGCCCCCACTGCCTGCCGCTCGCCTCCCTCCATCTCTGGGCTCTTTTCCCTGTGCACCTCTGTCCGAGCCCGTCCTTCGGCGGCCGCACCGCCGCTCCGCGCGCTCCCCTCCCCCGCCGGCGCCATCTTGGGTTCAGCGCCGCGGTCGGGAGCCTCTCTTTGCGGCTGCAGAAAGTGCTCCAGTCCTCCTCTTTCTCGTCCCAGCAGGTGTCCAGAGGTACTCTGGGCTCTCCTGCGTCCCATCTTGCCTGTTTGGGCTTGTTCTTTGTGCCGGTAAATAGCTTTTAGGGCCGTTGCCGCGGGAGCTCACTCAGGGCACAACTTCCACTGCCATAAGCTAGCTCCGCCCCCGCTGAGCCCTATTCTTTTTAACATATTTATTAATGACCTGGTAGAAGGATTGTAGAGTAAAATATCAATATTTGCAGATGATACAAAACTATATAAAGCAATTAACAGAAGAGAGGACAGAATGTGGTTGCAAGAGGATCTGGATAAATTGGGGGCAGAAAAGTGACCAATGAGATTGAACACTGATAAATGTAAGGTTCTGCACATAGGCAGAGGAAGTACATGTCACTATTACACACTAAATGGGAAACCACTGGCATGGAAAAGGACTTGGGGACTTTAGTTAATGTTATACTTAATAAATGTTTTAAACCTTTGAACTCTCCAGAACTTTCTGGTGATAAAACTTGTATTCTTTAGCCACATGAAATGGAAGAGTAGATTTACTATCTGGAACGCGGCTGCCGCTCACCAATTAGAATTATATATGCACTAAATTCTTTTTTAGTAATATGTAGAATCGGGAACCGGCTGACATTAAACCATTCTCCTCAGATTATCACAGATTCAAGAGCAAATGGAAAGGAACCTGTGAGCCATTTTTTATCTTGAAAAGTAATGGTCCCTAACAGAGCCGAGGATTAATCTGCAGTCAAGAAGCAGTGATGCATCTAACCAGGAGATCCCCAGAATAAAGGAAAATGCCAACGCTGAGCTCATCGTCTTATAAATAGAGGTGCCAGCTTGCAGAACATTGAAGAGTCAAGGTGCAGGCTACATAGAGGTGAGGGAGTCTGAAAGGGCGCAGATATCCTGATACAGAATGTGCCGTGTCTGTTACTGACATACAGGTATATGTATAAGGTATGAAACTCCATGCCAGCTTACATGGAATAAGTTAATAGATATTAATACACTATGTGCAGAATACAAACTTAGATGACATATTTCTGAACATTCTCTTTCTAGCACCACCCCGTTTTTCGTATTATTCTCCAATAACGTAAATTGGTATAACTCTGAAATTTTTCCCTTGGTTGCCTTGGAGCAAATCAATTGGGTCTCGAAATATGTCAGGGATGATCCTAGTGACTGGACTCCCCCTAGCGATCTAATTTAGTGGCAAATTTGGAGGTATTGAAACCATGCTCTAGTTGGTGAGTCCTGATCTCCCAACACGTCTCGTAGGGTTTTTAGGCCACCACCCCCGTACATGTTTCTTACCCTAGAGATTTCTTCAGACTGATTACATACTAACATGTCGAGGATTGGTAAACCTTTATATAATGTTGGGATGTCTATATTTCCCACTAACGGCATCAGCAGCCCTGATATCTTAATTAGTCCTGACCTGGTTGTGGGTCCCACCCGAGCTGTTAAGACCCCCTCTTTAAATGGCGAGAGACCTAAGTTTTTATGCTTTCCATTTCCTGGAATCCAGACCAGGCCTGCTCCTCTGTACAGAACCTCTTCTTGCTCCGAAACCACCCACCTCTTTTGAGAGCCTACCCGCATCAGCTCCAATACTCGTCTGGTCAATGTCGCTCTGTAGTATAGAGCGATGTCTGGGACCCCCATTCCTCCGCCCTCTTTAGGGCCAGCCATAGCTTTCCAATTGTGTCTAGACCTCTTATTTCCCAGATAAACTGCATAATTGCTCTCCTAATCTGGTTTAGATAAGTTCCTGGAAGACGTATGGGAACGGTTTGGAGGATATACAAGAATCTGGGCAGAACATTCATTTTAATAGAGCTGATCCTACCAAACTAGGAGAGGGGCACCATCCACCATTTATCCAGGTCTTCCTCAAGCTTTGTTAAAAGTGGTTTCTAGTTTTTTTGAAAGAGGTCCTTTGTGTCGGGTGTGATGGATACCCCAAGGTATTTAATCTCGTCTTTCTTCCATATAAACGGGAAGGCAGATCTCATAGCTCTTTCTTCGGAGTCGGGTGTATTAATATTAAGGATCTCCGACTTGCTCAGGTTTACCTTGAAGTTGGAGAGGCAGCCAAATCTCTGAAACTCCTCGAGGACGCACGGTAGAGCTACCCTGGGGTTTGATATGTATATTAGCAAATCATCTGTGTACAAGGCGATCTTTTGTTCACCGTTTGCCACCTGGACCCCTCCGATGTTGGTGTTTGCTCGGAGGGCGTTTGCCAAGGTCTCCATCACTAGTATATGTAAGAAGGGAGATAAGGGGCATCCCTGCCTTGTGCCATTTTCAATCTGCACTTGCTGTGATAGTTTCCCGTTTACCCACACCCTAGCTGAGGGGTTGTTATAGAGTGCCATAATCCATTCCAGGAACCTGGGGCCCAGCCCAATCTGTTTTAATGTTGCTTTTAAGAATCCCCAGTCTACTCTGTCGAATGCCTTTTCGGCATCGACCGACAGAAGACAGAGGGGAGCACCCGATCCGACAGTCCTAGACACCAATGCCAGTGTTCTGATAGTATTATCCCCTGCCTCCCTTCCTAGGACAAAACCCACCTGATCTCCATGTTTCCAGCTTGGAATGTGGGGCTGCAGACGGCCCGCCAGCATTTTAGAGAATAATTTTGTGTCTATATTTAGGAGTGGTATTGGTGTGTAACTCCCGCAATTGGTCGGGTCCCTACTAGGCTTTGGAAGGACCGTAATAACCGCCTGCAGTGCTTGTGCCGGGAAGGGAGACTGCGTTGAACGCCTCCAACATCAGAGGGGCCAAGCGATCCGCAAATGTTTTGTAGAAACATGGTGTGAACCCATCTGGGCCCGGGCTCTTACCTATTTTCAGGGACTCGACTGCCTCTGCCAGCTCCTGCAGGGTGAAGTCTGCCTCGAGAACTAGTGCATCATCGCTCATTATATGCACAGGGGCATGGGCAGCTAAATATGCATCTCTCTCAGTACTAAGATCAACACCCAGGGCATTCTGCCCCCTTTCCAGATTATACAGTTTCTGGTAGTATGAGTGGAAGCTCTCGAGGAATACTAGTGTTGTCGTGGACTAACCCCTCTCCTGGTTTATCGACCGTGAATATGTAGATCTGTGGGGGCCTAGGATTTGTAGCTCTAGCCAGTCCCCTGCCGCACTTGTCCCCAAATTCATAAAACCTTCCTCTCGCTTTGCCGCACCGACAAAGGGAGGCCTGGTCCAATAAATGAAGTATATTGATTCGGGTTGCCTAAATCTCCGCTACAATGTCCGCTGCGGGCGAGACCTTATTAAATACTTTTAGTTTATCCAGTTGGGTCAGCAACTCCACTAATTTGGCGGACCTCAGTTTTTTAAGCTGGGTTTCGTGTGATATAAAGATCCCCTGCAGCACACATTTGAGGGCTTCCCACTTCAGGGGAGCCGCGGTTGGGTCAGAGGCGTGTGAAGGAGTCTATTGTTTGTTGTATTTCTTGTAGACATACTGCATCATCTAATAGGTTATCGTTCAAACGCCATTTGAAGCTCACTTTGTCCAACCCGCCTGCCCCCAGCGACCCCCAGAGTGGAGCATGGTTTGACCAGATAAATGGGCCAATTGAGGATGTGGGTCTCCTATCTAATAATCCATGTGAAACAAATAAGTAATCTATCCTATGATAGCTGTTATGGGCTGAGGAGTAAAAGCTAAAATCTCGTTCCCTCGGGTGGAGCGTCTAAGGCTGGCTAGTTGTGATCTGAGTCTGCGTGTCGTTGAGGAGTCATGAGCCGGGTCCATGCTGAGGTTAAAGTCTCCTCCAAGGATGATGTTAGATCCATTTGCAAAGGCCTCCAGAGCCCCCAATACCCGGATCCCGAAGCTCTTCTGGTCCTGATTTGGAAATTAAACGTTAGCTAATATCATCACTTCATTATTCACTTGGATTTTTAAGAACAAGTATCTCCCGTTTTTGTCCATCTCTGATGACAGAAGCTTATGTGGCAAGCGTTTGTGTATCGTAATGTCCGCCTGCTTTTTTCATCGGGTGTGGACTATGATACCATTTGGTATCGTGGCGATGTCCGCATTTAGGAACCTTAGATTCCTGAAAATGTGTTTCCTGTATAAAAACGATCATTACCTTCTTACAGTGAAAGTGGTCCAAGATCTGCCCCCTCTTAGCCGGTTTGTTCAGCCCCCTTGCATTATAGGTGCTGAAGGTGAAGTCAGCCATCTGCTCATGCTATGTAGTGACTTGATTGGGTGTCGGAGTGATGAGGATGATGGAGGTATGGTAAGAGGGGACGGTGAGGAGGGGGAAAGAGAAGGCATAGTGCCATAGTTAAGCCTTTTTCTTTCTTGAGATTCTTATCAGGTGAAGCCTTTTGCAGTGCTAAGTGGCTGCATTTGTTTTCTGGGTAGACTGCTGGCATTGGTATTGCCAGCGTTCGAATTATATGCGATTGGTCACCCTGAGCGGGGGACGTGGAAGTACTGGCTAGGAGAAACTCTGGGCTCTCGAGTGTCCCCTCCCCAGGATAAAAATGTGTGGTATTTGCTATAGGCCCCATTTGAGGCATTGGTAAAGAAAAATTTCTTGAGGCACCTGGAACATTGCCGCAATCTTTCTCACTTAAATGGAGAAACTGTAGTGAAACATAACCTAACACAGTACTGCAACAGGTATGAACACAAGGCGAAACAATCCATGACAGGGGAGGAAGTGACCATCTATCGTGAATTAGCATCTATTGCTCTGGCTACAGGCCTCGTGGGACGATCCCCGGAATGAGAAGTCTGGTCCTAAAAACTACTTTCACTCCCCCTCACTGATCAGTCGCCCACTATCCCCCCCCCCACTACGGCGGCCACCGCGAAGGGAGGCAGAACACAAAGAGGAGACAGCCTGCAGCCGCCAACTTGACCGATGTCGACTGGCCAAAGAGAGGCAAGCCTGAGGTCAAAGAGAGGCAAGCCTGAGGTCTTTTCAGCATGCTTTGTGTAACTTAACTGCAGCTGGGGGCTTTCGGTCCAGGAGTAAGTCGGTTCTTCTCTAGTCATGACTTTTAGGAACTCAGGTGTCCCTTCCCGCGTGGGACCTCTTCTCACGATGTAGCTTTGGTTGCATGGTCTGCCATTGTTCCCGTGGTGTTAGGGCCAAGACCGATGGGACCGAGGGCCAGTCCGGTAGGGCTATCATTGGCAGTTGAAAGATTCCTAGGAAGTTTGGGAGGTCACCCAAGTCGCGAAAAACAGCTGACTTCCCGTCTTTCTTAGCTGTCAGCAAGAAGGGGTATCCCCATCTGTACAGTATTCCCTTAGCTTTCAGGGCCGACAGTAGCAGTCTAAGAGCCCCTCTCAGGCGCAAGGTGTGGCGTGCTAGGTCTTGAAGGAATATAATAGGTCTGCCAATGTGCTTTAAGTCCCCTTGTTCCCTCGCCCTTCGGAGGATTGCATCCTTATCTTTAAAGAAGTGGATTCTGCATATGACGTCCCTGAGCCGATTGGGTTCAACAGCATTAGGTACCAAGGCTCTGTGAATCTGGTCGATTTCCACGGGGCTCTCTGCAGAGCAACCCAATAATTGCTGCAAAAAGGACTGCGCCCTCGAGTCCTGGTGTTGCCCCTCGATCTCCTCTGGTAGGCCCCGTATGTGAATATTATTTCGCCTATTCCAGTTTTCCAAATCATCAAGGTGCATAATAAGGCCTGTGATCTGGTCAACTTGCGCTTCGATTACTTGCCTGTGTGTCTCTGGTATGGCAGCTAAGCCCTCCTGGGCCTCCTCAACTTGTAATATTCTGTGGCCTAGATGCTGTATGTCTGCATGTATGCTTTCTATAGCCTGTTTACTGGAGGATTCAAGCGTCTGAAAAAGTTCGTTTAATTAATTTTTTGTGGGTATGGCCATTATGCGGCTTTTCCATGCTTCTTCATTTACTTTATTAGATGAGCCTCTGGCCCCTTTAAGAGCCAGGCTATTTGTAATGCTTGAGGTTGGAGAGTGTGTCCACAAGGAGCTATCGCTCCTGTCAGCCATGGGGGTCTATGCTGAGGGAGAGAGTGCGCCGTATTGTATGCAGGGGCTGCTGCCTGGTGTACTTACTGCTGTCTCGACCGGTGTCACTCCCGCCGATGCCGACTGCTCCGTCGGTGGAGGATCCAGGCTGCTCTCCCTCCCTATTTGATCGCTGCCAGGCATCTCCTCCTGGTCGATTGCCTGCAGCCCACACTCCCCGTAGCGCTGTGGTGATGCTGCGCTTATGGGCTGTTCCTGAGTCTGCGCACCTGCTGGGGCCTGTGCCATCTTGGGTCTCGCGGTCGGCTCTCCCGCTCCACCTAGGAACCACTCTATAGTGCCTCCTCTGCTGACCGGAGTGCACGACTGTGATCACGGTGGTCTCCTCTTCCCCATATGATCGTCGGTGGTCGTATTCCGCTGCTTGCCAGTGCCTCAGAGCTTCGGAGAAGGTAGGAGACGCGGGAGCTCGCTTGCTTTGCGACCTATCCTGCCATCCGCTGGCCTCGCCCCCCAGGGTCTGTCCTTAAGGTGTTAATGCAGTTATTCAGTTTTTTTTTTTTGAGCCAAAACCTAAGATTGATATAGGAAATAGACTGCATCATGAAAAAATGCCACACCACAAAGAGAAAATGCAACATCAAAGCAAAGATTTTGTCCCAGGATTATGCAATTTTCAGGGTATGTTCAGACAAACAAGTTATACAAATTGATGCAGTTTCAGGTCCATTGGGGAACATGATAAAAGGTGAAAAACAGGCTGCGAAGCTAACTTTGGAGGCGATGTCACGCCCTCGGAAACTGCTTTGTATCGTTCTTTTGTGTCTGGATGAAGATTAACCGCTTAAGTTTCTATTGGTGTTGACGACTTTCACTTTCAACTAATTTTTATAATTTCTTTTTAAAGTCCCCAGAGGGGCCAGGAACTTGCGGTGCTTTGATCAATCCTGCAGTATTAGATAATATCATAGCATTGCATTACACCACAATCTGACAGACAATCTTCAATGACAGCCCTGGGGAATTTCAGAAGGTCCCGGGCTGCCATGGCAACAGCACAACAACTCGCGATCTTATCACTGGAGGGCAGTGCCGGACCCCTAAACATTGATCCGGGCATTTAAATGCCGCTGTCAAAATTGACTGCAGCATTTAAAGGGGTTAACAGCTCCAATCAGCAGCAATGCTTATAGGAGCTGTTGCAGGTGTGTTGTGGCTGTAAGAAACAGCCGGCACCCGCACTGTTTTGGAGTAGGATCGACCCGCGATCCTCCTCCATACAAACCGCCATGATGTAAATGTACGTCCTGCAGCGTTCAGGAGTGAAGATGACTCTAAGATGCCGTCGAAAGGCATTTCGTCAAATGGACAAGTTTACTAAAGGTTTTTTATAAGTTATGTATAGCTGGTTGGTCTTTGCATCATAACATGGCAGAAACTCAACAGGATATTACAACTGTAGGTTGAATTTGGAGATCACTAGAGGGCCTCCCGCATGCAGAATCTTACCTGTTCGTGGGAGCCCGCCCTAATGTACATATTTTTTCTCTCCTTTGGCAGATTACTTTTTGCCTGTGCCTTATCATGAGCACTTGCTATTTCACCTTATTTTTTATATGTCACATTACTTTTATGATTTATTTGTGTATTAACTTATTTATATTACTGCAGGAAATATTTTTGGAATACTAGCACTTTATTTCTTTAATCATGTTTGGAATTGAGAGTAAATTTTGCCTTATTTTGTGCTTTCTTTAAGAAAAATGTTTTTGGCTAATGGAATAATTGTCTTAGCACTAGTACTTGATTTGATCTATCGTGTTTCTGGATTTATGAATTATTTGCACTTTATATATTGATTCTTTATCATGCTTTTGAGGTACTGTGTTATGACTTTCCTGTATTGTATGGGAGAATTGGTTTTTGTCACTGTTTTTAAATCTAGTTATTTTTGTGTGTTTCTACAATAAAATACGTTATTCTTTCATCTTTCGATGGGTGTTCACAGTGCAACACCCCAGAGGGGTGACCCTAGGTACCTGGCTAAAGGGAAGACCTGGAAGGGTTACGTGCTGTCTCGTCATGGTGGCACTTACCATGCTCTGGTCCCGGAGGGATGACACGTGACCAAGGCCAGTGTATATTGCAAGCCAGGCTTCGACACTCCTTTGGCAGGGAGTGCCAATAAAGGGGATGAGGGGGGTTGTAGTAGATATCACTTGTGACACCACCGTTCCCACACACCGATATTCTATACAGCAGAGTAATAACCACAGGGACTTGTGTGTAGTAACTCGGGTCCTTAGGAATGGTTAAGGCCCAGTATAACCTTTACTTGAGAATAACTTGAATAACAGGTAATACAGGTACAATTCACTTTATGTACTGACAGGCTATAGCTCAGAAGTAGGGAGGATACACAGGATCAATACAGCCCTATAGTCCAAGTTATATATATGTCACCAGTTCTGGATTGGGAGCACTCTAGAGGAGGAAGGGGGGTAGGGGTCACTCCACAAACACTCTGGCAGACAATTATGCAAGAAAAGGCTTAGCCTAGATATACCCTGCACAGCATATGCGTGAGTGTCACGATCAAGTACCTCTGTGCGGTGATCCTAATGCCGGACGGCCGCACAGGAAAAGCTTGTGGTGTGAACGAGTACCTGATTTAGAAAACTGGCGTTGCTTTCTCTCTCTCTCTCTTGCTGGGACTCACTCATCCCATGCGACTCACATGCGGTATGGGCGTCTCTCCCTCTCCTCCATATTAAACACAGGTAAACTAGAGGTGTTTTTCTGCGGATTCTCCAACGGATGGGGGAAAGATCCTCAACTCCTGCAAAGGGAGCCTCTCCTTCATCTGCATTTTTGATACAAGGAAGCTAAAGGTGCTTCTCTGCATCACTGCGGGTCCTCCAATAGCATGGGTAGATGGATGATCATCAACCACCTTTTCCCACTCTCTAGCACTCACATTTATACCTTTACTTACACAAAGTGACACAATAGAATAGATACATTCAGCAGACAGTGCTGACAGGCAATGATCTTATTATGGCTAACCCTTCAGACGCTGTAGCTGTGCAACATACATACAGAAAATGCAGTGCATCCACATGGGACAATACATGTATGACATTTATGGAGGGGACCAGGATGGTGTTCTGGGCCCTACAGCAGTACTCTAAAATATGTCAGCTTTCCATCATTAAGGCCTCATGTCCACGGGCAAATTAAGATTTTAAATCCGCAGCGTTTCTCCCACACGCGGATCCGCGCCCCATAGGGATGCATTAGATACTCGCAGGTAGTTAAATACCTGCGGATGTCATTTTTCCCTGAAGGCGTGGGTCCGGCATGCAGGAAAAAATCCGGACATGCTCCATGTAGGTGCGGGTCTTCCCCGAGGACGGCTCCCGCAGGCTTCTATTGAAGCCTATGGAAGCCGGCCGAATCCGCAGGAGACCCGCGCCTGAATTAAACTCACCTGCTCCGGGCGATGCAGGTCTTCCTTCTTTCGCGGCCGGAAACTTCTTTCTTCGGCCCGGCGGATGTGGCCGGCGAATGTGGCCGGCGCATGCGCGCGGCACGCAGCTGGCATGCCAAGCACATCCACCGGGCCGAAGAGAGAAGATCCGGCCGCGAAGAAGGGAAGAACTGCATGGCCCACAGCAGGTGACTTTACTCTTATTTTCAGCCCTCATGTCCGTGGGGCAGGAGGGACCCGCTACGGATTCTCCATGTAGAATCCGTAGCGGGCCTGATTTTCCCCGTGGACATGAGGCCTAACAGCGTCGAGGTGTCGCAGGTGGTGGAAACGCAACATATATTCGGGATACGATGCAGCAGGAGGAGTTACAAAACTATGCAATGTTTTTTTACAAACAAAAAGTGAAAGTGAGTAAGGTTATAGTAACAAGCAAGCGAAAGCTAATGCTAGCTACGGCTAACTAAATCCTAGAATTATTAATACTGTATGCACAACAAGAAACAATATAATACTTTGCACTTGGTACGCAGTAATAACAATGCTGGCAAAACAATATCAGTACTGCTGTAACCAGTTCAGTCCCGTTGATCAAGAATATAAGTCATGTAACAACATATAGTTCACCTAGTTAAAAAACAAAGGGGAAAGAAAGGATGTTTCAAGGGTGAGGAAAAACAAGATATGATACAAATAATGGATATTAAATAGGGATGAGCGAGTATACTCGCTAAGGCACTACTCGCTCGAGTAATGTGCCTTAGCCGAGTATCTCCCCGCTCGTCCCGAAAGATTCGGGTGCCGCCGCGGGGCGGGGAGCTGCGGGGGAGAGCAGGGAGGAACAGAGGGGAGATCTCTCTCTCCCTCTCTTCCGCCCGCTCTCCCCTCCTCCCCGCCGCAACTCACCTGTCAGCTGCGGCGGTTCCCGAATCTTTAGGGACGAGCAGGGAGATACTCGGCTAAGGCACATTACTCGAGCGAGTAGTGCCTTAGCGAGTATACTCGCTCATCCTTAATATTAAACAAAAACAAAGGCTTTTATTTCCGTCGTTCCTTGGCTAGTACGTTTGACAATCAAAGTGTAATTCAGGGAGATATACAAAACTTTTCAAGTGTCACGGTGAGACTTTATCAATACTGTATATATTCAGATCTTATGTATTCTCGTATATAGATGTTGTTGTTAATAATGATGTATATAACCAAGTCTTCTGTATTCTCAACCATGGATCAAAGCTTGTTTTCTAAAGGCTTCCATTCTGTATCTTGAACCGATATTTCTCACCCCAAAGGGTGGAAAAAGTAGATGTTATACCTGCTTCACCGCTAAAGTCGCCTTTACATGGGCATCACAATCGCGCAAGAGATGCACAAATATGGACGACTTTTTTTTAAATGGGGTCATGCACATGAGCGATGTATTGACACCACGATGCGGGAAACACATAGCAGCATGTCCTATCTTTCTGCGAGATATTCCATCGCAGCCCATTGTTTTCAATGGGGCCGGTGGCAACAGTGCCTGCCCCATTGAAAGTAATAGGAGAACTCTGTGATCCTCTGCTGCGGCTGTGACAGGATCCCTGCATCCCCAAAGTGATGCGAGGCTGTTTTCACATTAAACCGCCTCACATGCATGGAGATTTCACATGCTGGCAAAAGCGCTATCTGACTGTAAATCACAGCCTGATATCACCCTCGCCTGTGTTAGCCTTAGGGTACTAATGGTAGAAAAACCCTTAAAAAAAGGTATACAGTGTACTCATATATGCTGACAATTTTTGACACGTCTCATTGTCCATAGTTCTTGCAACAATTTAACCCTTTAGCGTAGCCCCTTACATAGGTCTGTAATTGGATTCAGCAGCCCGTGATACTGCAGCCTGCCAACACAGATCCAGCACTGCAGCTGTGGGGAGCCAGGAGAGGTGAGTATATGATCTTTAATTATTTAACCCCTTTAAACAATTCGCCATTTTTCTCTTATGCTTCCTTTTCTATGATTGCTATCACCTTTTGGGTCCATCCCCAAAAACTTGTTAGAATACAGTCCCATGTAACAGTCACTACACAGCTATGTTGCAGCAGTGATGTGGAAAATGTCCAAACATCTGCATTCTCTCTCCTTCTGTCCTAAGCTGGCCATATAACCATATACTAAAATGTATTCTTCATCTTGTTGTACCCGCTACTCTGTAGATGCTTTAGGAGAGAACCTGCGCACACAAACAGGGGAAAATCTGCAACACATAGTTGACATTTCCATGTAAACAGTTTGCATCGCAGAATACTTTTTGCAACATTTTTTACTTGTGTTGTGGATGTAGATGTAGAATTATGCACCAAAATTTCAGCACAAATCTGCGGTAAATGTACCACAAAATCCACAACAGGAGTTCAGCTTCATCATTTGCTGTGGAATTGTCGATGTGGATTTTGTGGCGTATTTAAATGCAATATGAAATGGGGAATAATCTTTATGGGAGAACACATTGCTTCTGTACCAAATCTGTTCCTGGAGCTTAATGTGCAACTTTCAGCTAACTTTTCAGAATAAGCTGCCGTGTCGGTGCATGAATAATAACAGCATTTCTGGCCATTATATGGTTTGCATTCTGCATTTTGTAACTGTTTTCTTCTCCGGTGGGCTCAATTTCTAATGGTTAGTTTTCCCTGAACTCAATGCCAGGAGGGAATGTAGACTAGTTGCTGTGATGTCTCCATATGCTGGACACACAGAAATGAGTAGATACTGTTCCCCTATCTCACATACACAAAAGCAACAGCATGGAGGACATTATATAGCAGTACTGAGCAGTGTAGATGTGACTTTTGGACTAGCTCGGAGATGCAACACGTAGTAGATGTTGCAGCCACATCTCTGTATGAGTCTCTCAGCGTCTGGCTCCCATCTCCTTCCCCTTCATAGACTTTTGATCTTTTGAATCCATGATCGTCAACTGCGTGGATGATCCGCAGTATTCTACGCCTATTGAAAAAATAGAACTATCGCATGTCCGCTCAGATGAGCAGCTAGCGAATGCGATTTCCGTCACCAGATTTAAAATCACAGCATGTTCTATTCGCACGGAATTCACATGGACAGCTTCCATTTAAGTCAATAGAAACCGTCCGACCCGCAGCCCAACCACAATTGACATTGCGGATAGGCTGCGGTCCCTTCGTCATGGCTTAGTGATAGTGCGGGCAAGGCAAATGTTTGTTTTAATCTGTACTGCGCATAACCAATGGCGAGCGTCCATGGTCATCCACAATTCAGAAAACAATGGTACGCAGGGTCATCAGCCAGGGTCAGAGCTGGATTCCACTGTGGGCTCCCACATGTGAAAACCAGATTGCCCCATGTGCAGCCGGCCATAGACTTAGCTGGCAATGCTCCTGTTCTTTGATTCAGCAGTGTGTCATGTGACCTGTGATGACCTGTACACAGTAACACGGCTAGGAGCTGAGGACATCCCTTATGACAGTCTGTTGGAGGGGCATATAACATGACATTGACTGCAGCAGTCATATGACTATAAATGCAACCAATGTAAACAGACTGGGCTGGAGGGGAGATGAAACTTTAATTTTTTTATCTTTTTCTTCTGTTTTTACACTTTTTTTTAAACTTTACGTGATCGCCGCTATCCATAGGTCCCCAGTAATATCCTTCTGCTCTCGGTCACTCATGCTAGCCGGGAGCAGAGAGATTCTAAAGTTCTTGAGCCTCCTGGCCTTCTATACGTGCACATGATGTATGACGTCAGGCGCACAGACGTCAGCGTCGGGCCCTGAAAGACCACAACACTGCGAGACATCGCAGAGGACAGAGGTGAGTACTCTCAGCTCCCCTCAAGGATCGGAGATATAAGGGGGGCCGAAATCTTAACTTTTTTTAAACTTTCTATTTACTTTGTGATTGCCGTTATCCATTGTATAATGGAGATCACCCCCTTGACAGCTCCAGGTTGTCGGCTACCACCAGCAGCTGACAGCAGGGAGCTGTCACGTCCACAGCCAACGTGGCTTTAATCCCTAGAGCGTGCGTTTTATAGCCCTGGGGATTAAAGCCCACTTAGGCAGGACATAAAAGCACTATGGGATGGCCACTAAGGGGTTAATGCTATCTTGACATTTTAAATTTATTTAGAAACTTTATAATTTCTTTTTAGCTTCGATTATAATTTTGGCTGTCTGTGATGTTGTTTAGAAAAAAAATTAGAGGCGGTATTGGTGACCAGTGTGATTTTTGAAAGTCAAGTGCTGCTTCTCACTAAAGAACTGCGGCACCATTTTCGGTAAACCTTATTAACATTTTGCAGTGTCAATAGGAATTCTTCTGCTGATTTTTATAGTCACTAATATTAGACAACACTGACCTCTAGTGGTACATAGTGAGAATGTATCAAAGACCTATTCCTTTTTCTTCCTCCTCATTTTTCTCCAGCCTCTCCTTCTGGTTATTTAAATGTCAATGATCTAAACTGTTTTCTATTTTAACCATTTAAAAATGTCTTTACAAAGTGGCATTTACTGTCCGCCATCACCACACACTGTAATAACACAGATTGCCCGTAGTCAGTAAATATTTGCATCACATTAAATTCTTCTAGCGAGAGATTACTAGTGGATAAAATGAACTGCCCAGCTACACAGAAATAAGTCTGCTTTTATGGGAATAATTATAATGAAAATAGACCTTCCTACTACTATAGTACTAAATAATAATACTGCCCTTGTACACTTATCAAAACCAATCCCTCACCTTGATGATGTCGGATGGAATGAAACGTTCCCTGTGTGATTGTAATGTTATAAGTAAGTGATTACAATATCAAAGTGAAAGGAGCATTTATTGAGAAAAACTGACCCCTTAAAGGGAGGATCTAGTACCCTGTTGTACCACCTCTAGCTTGGATACAAGATTTGATACAGGTGGGCATGGAAGCTCCAATACCCTGTTTTACTGCCTGTAGCTTGGGTACAAGATTTTATACAGGCGGGCAAGGAGGCTCTAGTACACTATTGTACATCCTCTAGCTTGGATACAATATTTGGTTCCGACAGGGCATGTAGGCTTTAGTAACCTGTTGAGTTGCCTCTAGCTTGGATACAAGATGTGATACAGGTGGGCATGGAGGCTCTAGTATCCTGTTATACCGCCTCTAGCTTAGATACAAGATATGATACGGGTGTGCATGGAAGCTCCAATACCTTGTTTTACTACCTGTAGCTTGGGTACAAGTTTTTTTGCAGGCAGGAATGGAGGTTCTAGTATCCGGCTGTACCACCTCTATCTTGCATATAAGATGTAATGCGGGCGGGCATGGAGGCTCTAGTACACTATTGTACATCCTCTAGCTTGGATACAATATTTGGTTCCGACAGGGCATGTAGGCTTTAGTAACCTGTTGAGTTGCCTCTAGCTTGGATACAAGATGTGATACGGGCGGGCATGGAGGCTCTAGTACTCTGTTGTACCGCCTCTAGCTTAAATATAAGATGTAAAACCGGTGGGCATGGAGGCTCTAGTACTCTGTTGTAATGCCTGTAGCTTGGATACAAGATGTGATACAGGTGGGCATGGAAGCTCTAGTACTCTGTTGTAATGCCTGTAGCTTGGATACAAGATGTGATACAGGTGGGCATGGAGGCTCTAGTACTCTGTTGTAATGCCTGTAGCTTGGATACAAGATGTGATACAGGTGGGCATGGAGGCTCTAGTACTTTGTTGTACCGCCTCTAGCTTGGCTACAAAATGTGATAAGGCAGTTATAGAGGGTGTAATACCCTGTTGTACCGCCTCTAGCTTGGATAGTAGCTGTGATACGGGCAGGAATAGAGGCTTTAGTACCCTGATGTACCGCCTCTAGCTTGGATAGTAGATGTGATATGGGGTCATGGAGGCTCTAGTACCCTTTAGCACTACTGCTAGCTTGGATATAAGATATGAAACAGGCAGGCATGGAGGCTCTAGTACCCTGTTTTATCACCTCTAGCTTGGATACCAGATGTGATACAGACATTTAGTTCTGGGGGCTCTAGCACCCTGTTGTACCACGTCTAGCTTGAATACAAGATGTGATACGGCAGGCATGGAGGCTCTAGTACCCTGTTGTACCACCTCTAGCTTGGATACAAGATGTGATACGGGGGGCATGGAGGCTCTAGTACCCTGTTGTACCGCCTCTAGCTTGGTGCAGGATATGAATCGGGGGGGGGGGGGGGGCATAAAGGCGCTAGTACCCTGTTGTTTCTCCTCTAGCTTGGATCTAAGATTTGAAACAGGTGGGCATGGAAGCTCTATTACTCTGTTGTACCGCCTCTAGCTTTGATACAGTATGTGATATTGGGCAGGCATGGAGGCTCTAGGACCCTGTTGTACCGCCTCTAGCTTGGTTATAAGATGTGATACAGGCAGACATGGAGGTTTCAAGTATCCTGTTGTACCTCCTGTAATTTGGATACAAGCTCTGACGTAAGCGGGCATGGAGGCTCTAGTATCCTCTTGTACCCCCTCTAGCTCAGATACAAGATGTGATAAAGGCAGGCAAGGAGACTCTTGTACCCTCTTGGATCATCTCTAGCTTGGATACAAGATGTAATACGGGTAGGCATGTAGGCTCTAGTTCCCTATTGTACATCCTCTAGCTTGGATACAAGATTTGGTTCTGACGGGACATGTAGGCTCTAATAGATTGGATACTAGTTGTAATATGGCAAGCATGGAAGCTTTAACACCCGGTTGTACTGCTTGTAGCTTGGGTACAAGATTTTATCCAAGTGGGCATGGAGTCTCTACTACCTGGTTGTACAACCTCTAGCTTGGATACAAGATGTGATACGGGCGGGCATAGAGGCTCTAGTACCCTGTTGTACCACCTCTAGCTTGGATACAAGATGTAATACTGGTGGGTGTGGAGGATGTAGAACCCTATTGTACATCCTTTAACTTGGATACAGGATTTAGTTCCGACGGGGCATGTAGGCTCTAGTACCCTGTTGTACCACCTATAGACTGGATGCAAGATGTGATACAGCAAGCATGGAGGCTCTAGCACCCTGTTGTACCACCTCTAGGTTGGATACAAGATGTGATATGGGGGGGCATGGAGGCTATAGTACCCTGTTGTACTGCCCTTTAGATTGGATACAAGGTGTGATACGGCAAGCATGGAGGCGCTAGTACCCTGATGTACCGCCTGTAGCTTGGATACAAGATGTGATGCAGGTGGGCATGGAGGCTTTAGTACCCTGCTGTACCGCCTCTAACTTGGATGTAAGATAATATACAGGAGGGCATGGAGGCTCTAGTACCCTGTTGTACTGCCTCTAGTTTAGAAGATGTGATACGAGGGGGGGGGGGGGGGGGTCTTAAATGTAACTGCATGCTGAGTTTTGCAGCAAAAGATGCTTGATTTTTTTCACAAAGAGTGTACATGCTGTAGAAAATTATGAAAGCTACTCCTATGACTGTTAAATTGAGTGAAAAAACACAGTTGTACCCACTGCGGGGGGCAGAGGTTCTGGTTTGGTATACATGTATACCTTCTGGGAAGAGGGGGCTGCTGGGGCTACTGAGAAGAGAGTGGGCATTGCAGTTAGTACTACTGATTAATATTTATTCTTATAGTATTCATATTCGGTCCAAAAAGATAGAGGGGTGTAAATATGTATCGTTGCTGGGTCCTTAGAGGGGTTTTCTGGGTTATTGCATTTTTGATTAAACATGTTCCTGAAGTGTAAAAATGATAAACCAGCTAATACTCACCTCTCCTGGCTCCCCGCTGTGTCCCGTGCTACAGCTCTGGGTCTCCTCTCTGGTGTATTGTTTACAGTCTCCAGCAGCCTTTGCATAGGACATAGTGATTGCTTTGTGATTGGCTGCAGCAGCCTATGACTTCTCACACACAGGCTGCTGCAGCCTCTAGATAATATTTGATTAAAAATTCAATAACTTGGACAACCCCGTGAATTCTAGTGGCCATTTCCCATACTTGCCTTCTTTTGAGAGAGAAATTAGTGAGATTCTGAAAAGTGATGTGTTTTTTTTACCCTCTGCCCCACCCATTTATATAGGATATACCCCAACCCTATAGCATTTGAATCACAAATAATACATATTGCACATCTCAAAATTAATATAGGCCCAAGATCCAACCTTCCTACACTAATGCAGACTCTATAAATAAATACAGACCTAAGACCAGACCCTCCGGGTGAGTGCACACCCTAAACCAGATTCCCTAAACTACTAGAGGTTCCAGACCAGGCTCTGCAGTTACTCATCTTTCCTGCAGCTAATATTCCTTCTCACTTATGGGTGTCACTGAAGTTAATGTAGTGATAAAGGTGCTCATTCACATCAGCACTTTAGTGTTCCATTTTCCTGCTCCGTTACACATTCCTCGTTACGCGTCGTCCATATAGTATGGCACTTGAATTTTGCGTGATGTGCTTGTGATGCGAGGTTTCCCATTGAAACCAATGGGAAACACTTCTGATCGCCTATCGAGCGTGAAAATCGGAATTTCACAGAAGTGATGAGAGGCGTTTTGCCTGGAAAATGCCTCCCATCCGCGGGTAAAACGCACATTGAGCGTGATATTGGCGCTTCTCGGCCCGATATTGCGCTTGTCTGTGCGAAACCAGCCTTAAGAGGGCTGCAGGAATGAGGAAATGTGAGTAATTCTATGGAACACCAGGGAGCTTTGCCAACTCTTCAGGGAACTTCGGAGGAGTCAGTATTTACAGAAGAGTTGGCAAGTATGGGCAAGATTTCTCCAGATCTTTTTATTCCAGTTTTAAAGAGAACCTGTTGCCACCATCTTTCTATTGAAATTGTCTTCACTGGGCAACAGGAGAGGAACAATAAATTACTTCTAATGCGCTCTATTCTCCTAATGTACCCATGTACGTCCACAGTCATGCTCCAAAGTTATCCCATGATGTATGCGTAGCAGCAGAGAAGAGTCATCTGGCCAAGAAGAGTCATGCTGATTAATGAGCTGTCACCTACCTCTTGCTAGATAGAATTTCCCATCAAACATGGGATGCAATGAGCTGCACAAGATGTTCCTATCTTGGGGCCTTACCTTGTCCCAACACTCTTGCCCCATTGACTGCCGTACCTAGTCTTCCAGAGGTGGCTGGGTATTAACGAAACAGCCAAGCACCCTGTGCCACGCCATTTCTGTGTCTCCCATATCAGTGAATGGGAGTTAGTTGACCAGCATAGTACAGTGAGCTACAACAGTTTCTGTGTTTCTTGAGATATGGGAATCACATAGCGGAGTGCACTATACTGTTTACTTCTATGGGAGTTAGTATTGGTGTAGATTTATCTGCGTCCTGCGGTGTAATTCTGTCCTATGTGAAAGATCCCTAAGGCGCATTCATATGGCCGAGTTCCAGTTGCAAGCGATATTCTCGGGCCTAACTCTCATCAGACAGCACTTGGGGAAACGTCCGTTTGCAGTCCAATACAGGCGGGCAATGGACATTGCAAGTCCACTCTGGTCTGTGAATCAGACCAGAATAAGACATGCTGCATGTTTTTTCACATGGACCCTTGATCTGTGTGGGAAAAAATGCCTGTGTGTATAACTTAATTGACTATAACAGGTCTTCAATGGGAATATTGACCATCTGAATGGACCCTCATGGATGGTAGCCGAACAGGATGGGTGCTGCACCCCAAAACTAGCCCTCCTATGTACCAGTCTAAGGTATGCTCCTTACCGTAGGAGTGAGTACTTTTAAATGTCTGGTACAAGAGATACTTATAGATGAGATACAATTTGTTTGGATGCTCACTTTGCCCTTTCCTGCACCTTTCTCCATTTCTGGGTGGCGCTACAGACATCTTGACGCGCTGTGAAATAGGACCCAGGCGCAGATTTGCTATCAGAAATTTGACATTCTCTGGTGCAGTTTGTGTAAAAAAAAAAATGCATTTTACGCTTTTTACATTTATGATGTGTTTTAGATACTTTGGGACACTTCTTTCGACATGTCCACAAAAAGGCGTGTGGAAAAATGCACCAAAAAATGGCCCATATTTGCCTGCAAAAGCTGGCATAAACTAAACCAATTCATAGGTGGTAAAAATTTAAAATAGACAATCTAAAAATGCGCCATTTTTATCATCCAGCATGAGTCACTGTGATAAATCTGGTGCTTTTTAAGATTGTCGTGCCTGAGGGCTTATTCATACGAATACTTCTGCGTATGCGTATTACGCGTGCACAGTTTGTGTACGCAATACACAGTGAATAGATGCCATTGATTTCAATGGGTTCGTTCACAAACGCAATATGTTCGCGCAAAAACCTATGCTGCATGTTCTATTTTTGTGCATATCTTGCACATATTAAACTAATTAAGCTTAATTGCCCATTGAAATCAACGGAAGCAAGCTTATGTGTTTTTTTTCTTGCGCACAAATATGCAGGGTATGCGCTAGGGAAAAATACAGTAAAATACACGTGCACAAAAGCGCAATGCCTATTGCACAAATTCACGCATAAATACGCATACACGCCAGTGTGGAGTCAGCCTCAGGGTCCTTTTAGATGGGACGATGGTTGGGTATTAAGCGCCTAACAGTTGTCCCAACAACGGTCGGTCTCGTGCATTCACACAGGAGCGATAGTCGTTCAGTGAATGGCAGTAGAGCGGGTTGGAGATCGCTTCCTGCTCCCCACCCCCATTTACAGTAAACAGTTTTCTAGAATGGAGCGATGAACTCTTATCAAACAGGGGAAAGCTGTTATTACAGTCGGCAGCTTTGATAAGATTCTTTCAGCTCATATCCAACTGGTAGTTCACAGCGGGATGCGAGCTGTAAGCATGGAGAACAATGCAGCTGTTTGCTTATGCAGAACAGCTGTATTGTTTGCCAAACGATAGCGGCGCTGTCCCACTCCACCTGCATAGCTCTTTAGTAGCTAATTAGCTGCTATAGACTATGCAAAGATCATTGCTCAAAACTGTCACTCAAACTGTCGTTTGAGCGATTCTTGAGCGATCATCAGTGTAAATGGGTTCTTAGTTTTGGTAAACACATGTATTTTCCATAAAATAACAGAGCTCTGTATTGAGTTGTTCCTCTATTACTCCGCCTGGAAATGTATGACTAAATTGACAGCTGGGTCCCTCATGAATAAGTATGGCTGTATTCACGGTGTCGACGCTCTTGGCACTGAGAGGACAGAGCAAGGCTGGCTGCACACGGACGGGTCGGGTTCCACATGCGGGCCATAGCCACTCGCCATTGGATATGCGCAGTACAGATTTTAAATTTTTTTTATACTTGTGTTTTCCATGCCGTCGCTGACCTCCGCAATGTCAATTGCAGATAGGCCGCAGGTCGGACAACTTCCATTGACTTCAATGGAAGCAGTCCGTGCGGAATCCGCATGAAAATAGGACAGGTTGCTATTTTTCCTCTGCTCTTAGAAATCCCAATTTGTTTCCTCCAGTGTGTAGGAAATTGCGGATTCCAGAATGCAAATCCGTTCGTGTGCAGCCAACCTAAGTGGGGACACGCTCATGGAGAATTACAATTGTAACACCCAGTTGTCAATGTAGATATTTCCATGAGGAATAGCAGAGGAACGGCATAACGCTAAATTTTAAGAAAATCTATCCCAGTGTCGTTATGTCAGGAGGAATACCAATATCTACTAAAACGGACATGGCAGGAGAGCCGACTGGACATCTTTACGCTCCGCGCGCTGCTGTGAAGCCACTGCTGGGAACTATGATGATATGGGGGCTGTTGGGGAAACTATTCTAAGGCTTAGTTGACATCTACGTCGGGGCGTTCTGTTTTCCCGTTCCACCTCAGAAAAATGGGACGACAACTGAGGTCGTATCAACATGATAGACATCGCTGGACGCCATAAACTATAAGGCGGCTTTCACACGTGGCGTTTTTTGTTTTTGAACTGCAACTAAAAAACCTCAAAAAATGCATGTGATTTTTGAAAATTCTGGTTCAAAAATGTCTTCAAAAACAACGTGTGACCGCAGCCGGAGGCTAATTTCACACGGTCGAGTGTGATATCGTGCGTGCAGCACGGCCCAATATTGCGCACGCCAGCTGTGAGGCGTTTCTATCTCTAAATCGCCTCGCCTCACTTCTGGGGAGTAGCTGGCAGCCGCAACGTTGGATTGCGAAATTTTTTCTAATGGGAAAACCTCACATCGCGTGCACCCAGTACACAGTGTAGTGGCCCGGAGCTATTGGGGGCCCCTCCAGAATGTTCTGTGTTTGTCTCACATCACTGTCTTGTCAGTGTCTTGTTTGTGGAGTGTATTTGATTCATGTGTATTGGATGGCTAGAGGACTGCAAGGGTTAATGTCTGGTATGTTCTGTCCTGGCTCACACAGTAAGGGCGAGCACCCACTGGCGTTTGCGTTTTCCGCGTTTTCGCCGCGTTTCCCGCGTTTTTTCCGCCCGTTTTCCGCGGCGTTTTCGCGGCTTTTCCATTAATTTCCATGGAGAAAAATAAGGACACATATGCAACTGACAGCTCCTATGTTAAAAACGCAAACGCAACGCAAAAAAAACGCCAGTGGACAGGAACACATGTTATCTCTATGCCTGTGCAGGAAAAACGCAAAACGCAAAACGCAAAACGCAGGTAAAAAAACGCCAGTGGGTGCTCGCCCTAAAGGAGGCGAATGTAAGAGACATGGAAGGTTCAGAGAGGTGGTCTGCTGTTCCCGCCAAGGCTTTGGCCTGCAAAGAGACTACCTATGGTCTCCATGTGTAGAGCGAGTGAAAGCTGGGACATGATGGAAACGCATGGGTGAACAGCGGTGATACCGCATGCATCCGGAGGAATGGAAAACCGCTACTAAGCCATAGGAGCGTGAGTGTATGACAGGAGGGGGAGAGAAATCTTACAGATAACTAAGGCTTCATGTCCACAGCATAAATTGTTTTTCAAAATCTGCGCGGGTCTACTGCGCGTGCGATCTGTGCCCATAGGTAATCATTGGGCACCCACTGGTAATTAAAGAGGTTGTCCCGCGCCGAAACGGGTTTGTTTTTTTTTTCAATAGCCCCCCCGTTCGGCGCGAGACAAACCCGATGCAGGGATAAAAAAAACAAACCGGGTAGTACTTACCCGAATCCCCGCGCTCCGGTGACTTCTTACTTACCTTGTGAAGATGGCAGCCGGGATCTTCACCCTCGGTGGACCGCAGGTCTTCTGTGCGGTCCATTGCCGATTCCAGCCTCCTGATTGGCTGGAATCGGCACACGTGACGGGGCGGAGCTACGAGGAGCCGCTCTCTGGCACGAGCAGCCCCATTCAACACGGAGAAGACCGGACTGCGCAAGCGCGTCTAATCGGGCGATTAGACGCTGAAGATTAGACTGCACCATGGAGACGGGGACGCTAGCAACGGAACAGGTAAGTGAATAACTTCTGTATGGCTCATAATTAATGCACGATGTATATTACAAAGTGCATTAATATGGCCATACAGAAGTGTATACCCCCACTTGCTTTCGCGGGACAACCCCTTTAAATACCTGCGGATGTCATTTTCCCCTGGCGAACAGATGGCACGGAAAAATAACCGCAGCATGCTCCATTTTTATGCAGTTTTCCCGCATGGACGGCTCCCGCGTCTTCCATTAAAATCAATGGAAGCCTTCTGGATTTGCAGCACATCTACAACTGTCACTGCGTCCATGCTGTGGACCGCGGGAAAGCCTAAGGTATTTTTTTTTTTAAAGGCACTACGCGTGCGCGGTGTCCTGAGTGCATCCACTGTGCAGCAGAAAAAAGATCCAGCCGCGATGGAGGAGAGCCCCGCAGCGTCCGGACAGGTGAGTATAATGTATTTTTTGGCCTGATGTCTGCAGGCCGGGTGGAATCCGCTGCGGTATTCTGCTCGGGGAAACCGTGAGGGCCCGTGCACATGAGGCCTAGACTGTGGATTAGACAAATGCCCCGAGAATCCTCCCTGCTGCACCACCATCATTTGCTTCTGTACAAAGACTGTTTTATTTGGATATAATTTCAAGAGTTTAAATGAACAGAATCGACCGTTTCCGGTTCTCGTTCAGAAATACCCTGTGTGCGGACTACTTTATTATATTTGGAAGATCCGCTGCAGAGGACGGAATGGTGGCGTCACGAGTAACAATTGAACTACAGGTAAACTTCGGTTACTATTCCTGTGATCTCCCCCAGCAGTAACGCGGTTGGACCTGAGCTACCCCCAGGGGAGGAGATGGTAGAGCCCCCTGACAAGGCCTTTCTCTATCTCCTCGGCTGTGGGCCTGCTCCTCGGACACTGCACACGGTGCGATGCTGCCGCCGGCTCCAGAAAAAGCAATGGGCGATGCGAGAGCACGCAGAAAGATAGGACGCGCCGCGATTTGTTTCCCGCAGCGTGGTGCAATGCAGGAAAATATCGCTCACATGTATGATCCCATTCAAAAGAACGGGGTTCATATTAGCGCGCGATACGTGTGCCTCGCAATGCACAAGTCTCATGTGCTTTTCTTGGCCGTGTGAAAACGATCTGACTCTGTTGGGCTCCCATCATGTCACCTGCAATGTTACCGGACAAAGTAGTACAGCATTTATTTTGTGCTGTAGGCTCTGCCCAGAATCCCCAGCACATATGCGTCCAGAGCCTTTAAGGGAACCTGTCAGCAGGTATGAGCACCCCTGAAGTCCGCGGAGATATTTCTTGTATATACTTGGCTTCCCAGTCCTGTCACCCCTGGAAGTCAGCATGGACTGTGCAGCCGGACCCCTGTGTGAGCGCCATCCCGTGGAGTGCTATGGCAGTGCACACATGCAGGCAGCGGTCCGTTGCCTTTTGGGGTGGATTGGGGAGCCAAGTATAAGAAAATGCCTTACGGGCTCCAGGGAACCTGACGTATGAGCAGCATACCTCAAGGGTTACAGTGTGCATGCCTGCTGACAGGTTCCATTTTAATTTTTTGGAATATGATTAATTACCAGAGCTCGTTCACACGGCTTAATCTCATAACACACAATAAATACAACTCAGTGACCTTTAATCCGTCTGTTCACAAGGGGATATTTTTTCACACCATGTTAGATCACATGAAAATATACGCGGCACGCCCTATTTTGATGCGTGGCCATTGAAAAGAATGTGCTGCCGCAAATACGCAGTGAATATGCAGAAGACCTGCGTACTCACTAGGGATTTGCACAAATGTATGGACCCTTTCGTGTATTTCATTTTTTTGCACAAAAATCCGCAGTAGTGGGCGTAAGCAATGTTCGGTCGCGTATTCACACGGCCGGAATGTGCTTACACCCGTGTGAATGAGCCCTAAATCTCTGGGAAATTACAACAAACTATATTTATAAATGTTTATTAAAAGCTCAAGAGTGCTGACGACACTCAGCATCACACTGTTCCATCTACTGGGCCGCCTGGCTACAGGGAGGACAGTTTTGACGTCATCAACCAGCGCCAAACTCCTGATGACGCGCATGGGCAGCGCCGCCCACCAGTTCCTATTAGCAGTGATTCCGCAATGGAATCAAACCGGGACGAGGCGGAGCGCTGTATCAGCATTGCCTTGGAAGCCATTAAAGTCCAGAACAATGAAAAGGCCCTGCGGTTCCTGGAGAAGGCTCGGAGGTTATTTCCCACCGACCAAATACGGGGTAAGGAACGGTAGAAGAAAACCGGAGAATCGACGACTGTGGGGGGGAAGAGCTGGCTCTGCTGGAGTTGTTGCGTCACATTTCCTAAGTGCGCATGCGCCTTTGACGTGTACTGCGCAGAGGGTTATGGGAACTGTAGTTTCTAGGTGACTGGTGCTTCCTGTTTGTTTTGGATAGGAGACCGATCCTCTACTACAGAACGGATGTGTGTTATGTCTGGCTGTCCGGCAGTGCAGTGCTAGGAGGGGGCAGCGCTCCGTAGTACGAGACATCTGCTAAACGTGTTAGTGGCGGCCGAAGAGACTACAGTGCGGAAACGCATCTGCTGACCGCTGCATGCTGGGAACTGTAGTCTCGGGACTGGATACTGCTTCGTAAATAACTACGTTGTAGTTCGCGTATCCCGCCGGTGGACCCCTCGTGCAGTGGGCTTTCTGTGCCGGGCTGTGCAGCTGTCACTCCTCAGCTGGAGCTCGTAGCTGGTGCTTGTAGCGCGGACTGAGAAACGACGGACGGACTACATCCCCCACAACCCCCCGCGGCCGCTGCGTACACATACAATGATAGTACCGGCCTGTTGGGAAGGGGGAGGCCTGGGAAAGATAGCAGGTCGCCCCCACAGACCATAGTAACTGTATCCAGGGGGCCCCGAGCCTACCTGCTGCCTGAGGCAGAGTGTAAATGGCTCCCCGTCCGGCAGAACCCCCTCATTTCACAGGCATTGAAAGCACCAACACATAAGATACCCCACATGTTTGTGAGCTATGTAGACTTGTGTGAGGTGACAGAGTAATAGTAGACCCCTTAATGGCCCCAGTAGTGGCGGCGAGCCTCACAGTTGGCTCCAGTAACAATTGGGTGGCCCCAGTAGTGAGAGCATGGGCCAAGCAGTTGTACTGTGCTCTGCAGTGGGCACAGAAGCAATGGGGTGACCCCAGCAGAGCAGCGTGCCCTGTGGTGGCCCCAGTAGCTGTAGCGCTCTCCGTGGTGGCGCCAGTAGTGATAGCGTGGCCTGCAGTGGCCCCGGTAGAGGTAGCTTGCCCTGCGGTTGCCCCAGTAGCAGTAACGTTGCCCCACTAGCGGTATCTTCATCTGTGGTTGCTCCGGTAGGGGCAGCGTGCCCTGCGGTGGCCCCAGTAGTGAGAGTATGACTCCAATAGCTGTAGCGTGCCCCGCGGTGGCCGCAGTAGCTGTAGTGTGCCCTGGGGTGGCCCCAGTAGAGGCAGTGTGCCCTGTAGCGGCCCCAGTAGTGATAGCGTGGCATGCAGTGGCACTGGTAGAGGCAGCGTGCCCTGCGGTGGCCCCAGTAGCAGTAACGTTGCCCCACTAGCAGTAGCTTTGTCTGTGGTGGCCCTGGTAGCGATAGTATGCCCTACGAAGGCCCCTGTAGTGATAGCGGGTTCTGCGGTGGCCCCAGTAGCAGTAGTGTATCCCCATTAGCGGTAGCTTCATCCGCGGTGCCATTAGCCGCAGTGCTGTTTGCAGTGGTTCCAGTAGCCATAATGTAGCCCCACTAGTGGTAGCTTCATCTGTGGTGGCTCCACTTGTACCCCCTGCGTGTCACCCTTGTTAACTCATAGAGTGTAAGCTCTTGTGGACAGGGTTCTCTTTCTTGTTTAACCCCTTAAGGACATTGCCCTTTTTGTTTTTCCATTTTCGTCCCCCCCCCTTTAAAAAATCGTACCGCTTTTATTTATCCATGTCCGCCGCTGTCTGAGGGTTGTTTTTTGCGTGACGACTTGTATTTTTTGGTGGTATTATAAAATGTACTGAACAACTTGAAAAATAAAATCTTAGTGGAGTAGAATTGAAAAAAAAATGAAATTCCGCCATGTTTGGGTGCATCTTGTTTTTACGGCGCACAAACTGCAACACAAATGACACCATAACGTTATTCTATGGGTCGGTACGATTGCTACGATACCAAACTTATATCGATTTTAGTTTTTGCTGTCATACTTATTTTTTTCCAAAGATATTAAATTTAAAAAAAAATTATTTTCTGAGCGTAATAGTTTTTTTTTTTATTGTTCCGTTGACATAGTCGTGCGAGCGCTCTTTTTTTGTGGGACGTCCTGTAGTTTGCGTTGGCACCATTTGGGAATACATAAGACTTTTTGATCGTTTTTTAGTGCATTTTTGAAGGGTGATCGCTGCGATCTCTCTTCATACATACCCCGACGCTGCAGCACGTAAATGTATGTCCTATAGCGGGAAGGGGTTAAAATGCTTATTGGCTTCACAATGACATACACACATTTGCGCACACCTGAGCGCTGCGTGTTTGTAGAATGAACAATGCTTTTTTGCATGTGCATTAGCGTATTTTACTGTACCTCTTGCGTCCACAAAACATGTTAATTTGCGTGCGACAAAGACGCACCAATTTGAAATGGCTAATTAGTGTTAATTAGTTCCAGGTGTTTTTGGTTTTCTCCAATGGAATTCCACAGTCTTTCATGCATCTCCTTGCATATTGCATGCTCATTCGCACCCCCCCCCCCCATTGACTTCTATGGGGGGGCTTTAATGCGGAGATTGGCCGGAAAAGAAAAAAAGCCTGCTCTGTGTGTGTATATGTATTTTTATTTTTTTTCATGACCGAAATACTTACACAAAATACAGAAATGTGAACAAATGGGTTCTATTCTCTGCATATTGCAAGTGCAAATACACGGCCTAGGCGGCTGTGCATACGTCGCTGATTTGCTACAGATTTTGGTGCGGAGCTGCAGCAGATTTCACCCTTTCAACGGAATTCTGTTTGAAGCCGTGAAATGTGCTGCAGATCTGGAACGCAGTGGAGTTCGTCATGGCGCCCGCCCCCCATCAAAAGACCCCATACTCACCTCCAGGTCCGCTGTGCGAGTCCCACATGACCTGGCTGGCGGTGGGCAGGGAAGTGTATTCACGCTATACTTCCGCAGTGCTACAGCGGAAGTATAGCGTGACGGCCGACTTCCATTGACTAAAATGGAAGCCGCCCCGCGTATTCCCGCGGCAAATAGGACATGCTGCGGGTTATTTCACGCTGCGGACTTCCTTGGTGGAATTCTGCAGCGTGAACATTCAGCTATTAGGTTCAATAGAACCTAATAGCTGCGGTGCAACGCCACGGAAATACGGCCAAGGGCCAGAATACACTTACAATACGCGCCCCGTTGTTTTTTACTGGGTAAGCATGTCCCTGTCTTGAATATGTGTTTTTCCACATGCGTATTTAAAACGGGCGTATGGGGGAAAAAAGATGGTCACTTTTTTTCCATTGTTTCCGTCAGATTTTGGCTTTGCGAACTTCAAAATATCCATTCCCACATTTAGTTGCATATTTTGACGTGCATCCACTCCTGAGCTCACAGGCGCTTATTTCAACGTAGATTGTTTCGGCCCCGTCAAATATGTGGTGTGAACATGTCCGTAAAGTTGTGTAGCAGGAAACGGACGCACTCATCTACTTCATAGCACGGTCAGCGAGGAGGTCAGAGCCCTGCCAGAGAAAGAAGGGTTGAAGGTCTCAGAAGCATTTCTCCTCTAGAGCAGCGCTCTTGCGTATGCGCTGTGCAGGGAGCTGCAGTACTGCGTCGGGATAATCATCATTCAGGGTACATGCACACAAAGCGGATAGCTGAGACCGCTCCTCTCCCTGCTTGTGTATATGGACGGAGCAGCGGGTGGGGAGAGAGGCCGTTGTAGCCTGGCCCACCGTGACTCTGGTCAGCTGCGAGGCAAACTTTAGCGCTGCCGTGTTTCAGAACGAAACACCTATAGTGGGTCCAGGCAGCAAGGACTCAGTTACTGAATCCCTTTAAATACGTGTAATTCCCGGTCTCTTTATTCTGCATGCATCCATTGAGTGAATTGACCCTCCTATAATCAGACAGTTGGCCTGTATATACCAACCCTAACCTCTAGGAGTGCTGCTATAATCCCTTAAAGGGGTTGTCTCGCGAAACCAAGTGGGGTTATACACTTCTGTATGGCCATATTAATGCACTTTGTAATATACATCGTGCATTAAATATGAGCCATACAGCAGTTATTCACTTACCTGCTCCGTTGCTAGCGTCCTCGTCTCCATGGTTCCGTCTAAATTCGCTGGCAGCTTGCTTTTTTAGACGCGCTTGCGCAGTCCGGTCTTCTCCTTTCAGCACGAGCCGCTTCAGTGTGCTCCCCGCTACAGCTCTTCTGCGCATGCGCAGACGAGCTGTCACTGCTCGGGAGCGCGCTGGAGCGGCCATTCTGTACCATCCTCTGTTAGAGGAAGGTGCAGCGCTGCCGAGCTGTC
Organism: Eleutherodactylus coqui; assembly: GCF_035609145.1. Lineage (NCBI taxonomy): Eukaryota > Metazoa > Chordata > Amphibia > Anura > Eleutherodactylidae > Eleutherodactylus > Eleutherodactylus coqui. The sequence continues at coordinate 204,064,436 of NC_089840.1, read as the reverse complement.
CGGAGAAGCCGCCCAGCTGTCCCGCCGTCCTGCCGTCCAGGTAAGTGATGGGCCGGGGGGGCTGTCGCTGCGATGGGGGGGCTGTCGCTGCGATGGGGGGGCTGTCGCTGCGATGGGGGGGGGGGGGGCTGCGCCGGTTACCTGCTGCCTGGCGGTGGGTGACTGGTCGGCCGTCTTCACTCCAGGGGTCCGGTCGGCGGCTGCGGGGCGTCTGGTTGTCAGGGAGACACAGCTGGTAGCGTCTCGGGAGCGCGCACGTCGGGCTACAGCAAGCGATGGGAAAAGAGCCGGCGGCCATCTTGGGAAAATTTTTATAAGTTGCTGAAACGCTGGAACTGTAAGTAGAAACCAGCTAGAAAAGTCATTTACAGGGGGGCTTAGTAATGTATGCTTAATTAGGGGGACTGGGCAAAAAAAAAAAAATCCACTCCTGCCTCGAGAGATCTCCTTTAAGGACTCCAGAGTGTTTTGGTCTTAAAGGACCAGACACATTTTAGGGATTTTACCCATGTGGTGGTTTTACTGCCCAATTTTTTTTTTCTCTGTAGCTACCAAAACTATGTTTGCTCTGTTTTTTTTCCTCTGACATATAGGGCTATTTTTTTAGATCATTCTGCACTGAATTTTATTTTTAGTTGTTTTTAGTTTTATTCAGGGTAACGTTTTTTTTTTTAACCCTATTCTCTCATTTATATTTGTTTATTTTTAAAATTAGTATATTTATGCTAAATAAAGTACAGCAATGGGTTGTTCATTTTGTTTGGATGTTTTGATATATAATTTTGTATAGTCTTGGATTACAGGGCTCATATAGCGACTATATATAATTTTTTTTCCTGTAATTTCCGTATTTTATATTTTAGTAACTTTTTTTTTTTTAACATCTATGTCCCCCATGTATCCCCTTATTTTTTTTTTTATTTCATACTTTTCCATTTTAGCTGGGGCATCAATAGGAGCCGCATCCACAGGAGCCCCAGTTACAGGGGAAACATCCCCCTAGTGTGATGGTAGTCTCTAACAGAGCTGATCTGGGTGTGCTAGGTACCTGCAGCTCTGCTGGGGCAGGGAGCACCTAGCAGTCACATGATCGACGGGTGGAATAGTGGGAATAACACTTCCACTTTCTCTCAGCACTACATAGCGCTGATTGAGAACCATGTAGCCTGTAAAGGAGGCTAAAAACCATTTCTCCATTCTCCTCTGGGTCCTTGGCTGTGTCTAACAGCCGAGAACCCTACCTGCTCCTGCTTGATCGCAGAAGCTTTAGACCCGCGCTGTACTTGTACTATTGGCCAGGATTGAAGCCCAGGACCAAGCGCTTGTACCTTAAAGGGTTGATGAATACAGCTGCTTGATCACTGAGTCCGTTGTATTCTTGGAGTCAGTGGAGTCGTACACATGAGCGATGCTGTGAGGTAAAAGAAATTCCTGCATGTCCTATTTCTTTCGTGCCCCTTGGAACGCATCGCCCATTGTTTTCAATGGGACTGTCAAAAGATTGCATGTCGTGAGATGTGACTTTCTTTTTTTTCCCCCCATTGAAAGCAATGGTAAACACTTGCCGATCCTCCGGGTGCGAAACAAGCGACAGAGGATCGTAATTTTTCTGAAGTGATGCGAGGCGTAGCATTAAAAAGGCCTGACATCCGCGGGTAAGACGCACGTTGACAAACGCAATATTGGGAAAAGAAGAATTAAAATCCGCAGCGGATTTTAACTCTTCTCCCGCGCGCGGATCCGCACCCCATAGGGATGCATTGACCACATCCGCCGGCCGAAGAAAGAAGATCCGGCCGCGGAGAACAGATCTGCACCGACCCCTGCGGGTAAGTTTATTCTTATTTTCAGCTCTCATGTCCGCGGGGCAGGAGGGACCCGCTGCAGATTCTCCATGGAGAATCCGTAGCGGGCCTGATTTTCCCCGTGGACATGAGGCCTAAGGGCGCATTCAGACAACCGTATATCGGCCGGGTATTCACGCAGGCCAATATACGGCGTCTCTCTCTGCAGGGGGAGGAGGCTGGAAGAGCCAGGAGCAGTGCATTGAGCTCCCGCCCCCTCTCTGCTTCCTCCCCACCCCCTCTCCGCCCCTCTGCACTATTTGCAATGAGAGGAGGTAGAATTAGCTCCGCCCCTGTCCCGCCACTCCTCATTGATTTTCGGCTAGTTGAATAGATCTGTCCCAATATTGTGGTTCATTTAAAGCCCCTCTAACACACACAATTTTCAGTGCAATGTTTTGAATGCCGCGCTAATTGCGGTATAACACTCCCTTTGATTTCCATGGGGCCTTGCAGACATGCGCTAAAAGGCTGTGATTTCCGGGCGCTGTTTGCTCATTTTGCTGTGTTTTTGCGCTTTTTAACACACCTCATTACTTATCACAATCATAGGGTGTGTTAAAATCCGCTGTCGGACGCAGTAACCTGCATCCGAAATTGGCTGTAAAGTCGCAGGAAAATATGCTCGCAAAAAAAAACAAACCCACAGTATGTTGTATTTTTTTTTGTTCTTCAGCTACCAAAATTATTTTTGCAACATTTTTCTCCCTCTGTGACATACAGGGCTATTTTTTATATCTTTTTTTATTGGCTTTTTCTTTCCGTTTCTTAAAGGGGTTCTCCCGCGCCGAAACGGCTTTTTTTTTTTTCGGCGTGAGACAAACACAAGGGATGGGTTAAAAAAAAAAAAAAGTTTAGTACTTACCCGAATCCCCGCTCTGCGGCAACTTCTTACTTACCTTACCAAGATGGCCGCCGGGATCTTCACCCACGATGCACCATGGGCTCTGTGCGGTCCATTGCCGATTCCAGCCTCCTGATTGGCTGGAATCGGCACACGTGACGGGGCGGAGCTACGCGATGACACGTAGAAGGGGCGGAGCCAGAACGCAGCTCATGCCGAGACCCAAGAGAAAGGAGAAGACCCTTCTGGCTGAAATTAGATGGAGACGGGGACGCCAGCAAGGGAGCAGGTAAGTGAATAACTTCTGTATGGCCAATATTTAATGCACGATGTACATTACAAAGTGCATTAATATGGCCATACAGAAGTGTATAACCCCACTTGCTGCCGCGGGACAACCCCTTTAATTTTATTAGGGGTTAAAAGCTAAAAATAAAAAAAATTTTTTTTTTCATTTATAGTTTATTTTTAAAATTAGTAGGTTTACACTAAGGCTGCCCATCCACAGGCGAGTTTTCATTGCGTTCCCCACTGCGATAATCTGGCCGCGGGCAACGTAGTCAGAGCTCTCCATAGCGTCACTCTGGAGAGGGCTCTCCCCCACCCCCGTCCATGAGTGGAGAACCATTGTGATTCTCCGCTCGCGGCTGGCAAATCGCGGTCCTCCTCTGACTGGCGGAGATCCGTCTGTCGGCTTCTGCTCCCGGGCGCCGCCTCTTGTGGTGGAGATCTGCCGCAGGATACTGCAACGCCCATGGACAGGCAGCCTAAGGCCGAATGCCCCTGCAGTGACCTCCGGCTTACCTGTCCGGCGTCTTCGCTCTGCTCTACTCATGTGCTGTCTGGCACACAGCCGCACATATGCAGTGCAGTGCAGAGTTGGGGCGTTAGCGATGACGCTGCCATGCGAGACTCGCACTGAAATAGGACATGCCGCAAATTTTTTTTTTATTGCGGCTTTCTGCATTGGTTTGTGTAAACCAATGCAATCCTATGGTGTTTTTTGTGCCATATTTTTTTTGTATCATCTATGTCTTCCATGACGTTATAGAAGACCTCTGGGGGTCATTCTCATACTCTTTCTTTTTATTATTTCACGCTTATCCATTTAGCTGCGGCATCCATTGGAGCCCCAGTTACAGGGAAAAACAACCCCCTGTAGTGACAGTAGTCACTGGCAGCACTCATCGGGGTCTGTTAGGACCCTGCAGCTCTGCTGTAATTGGGGGGGGTGGGGGCACCTGGTGGTCACGTGACCGCCGGGTCACATAGTGGAAGTTATACTTTCAATTTTTAGTACATAGTGTTCATCGAGCGCTATGTACCCTGGAAAGGAGAAGGCAGAAGGGGTTAAAGACCGCTTCTTCCTTCTCCTCTGGGTCCTCAGCTCTATCTGACAGTCAAAGACCCGACCTGCTTAATTGCACCTACTTAATTGCTGGACCAGAGCTTTAATCCCGTACCATACACCGTATATTTACCGCACTTTGTCCTTAAGGGGTTAAATGTGCATGGACATCTCCACTCGTTACCTGGCCAAATTGAACCATGTAAAAGGACAGTGCTTTTCCATTGGTGTTTACATACTAGTGCATTACGGACACAGAAATGCCGCCATAATACGCTTGTGTGCAAGCCGTGATCTCCTCGTTACAGCAGGCACCGTTGTCAGGTACTGCTCCGTCTGTAGCATTGCTTACTTCTGTTTGTATGGAATTGCTTGCTGTTACATCATGCACCGTTGTGCTGCCTAATTTACTTGTGCTAATTTCTGTTTTGTCTCAACAATTCGTTAAATATTCTGCAGACTGCTAATTACAAAATACATATTCCAAGCATGCACATTGTCTATTACAGCGGAGACTCTGCTTTAAAGGGGTATTCCAGGCTGTTACAACTAATGACCTATTCTCTTTGTAGGTCATCAGTAGTTGATCAATGAGGGTCCGCCACTCGGGATCCCCGCTGATCATGTAATTGTCCACCCTGCTGTCAGTGCAGTGGGGCCCGGGCAATGTCATCGCTGCTCAGGGTATGGCCGGACATGTCATGGTGACTTCGCTAGTATTGAAATCAAGGGGGGCGCTGTGCTTTTATAACACTGCCTCCTTCTCATTATGGTCAGGGCCCCCGGTGCACTGACAGCAGACCGGATGATTGGTGGGGATCCTGAGCAGTGAACCTCCATTGATTATTTACTAAAGACCTATGCAGAGGATAGTCCTCATTTGTAAAGGCTCGGAATACCTCTATAACTCCCTGCTGGGATTGGTGGTAACTCTGACCCTGGGTATTTACTCCCTTAAATGCCTCCTGTCTATGCAGCTCTGCCCCCTGCATGTCATGATTGCAGGGTACCAATGGATTACTATGGCAACCTGGCGCCTAACAATGGCCTGCAGGGCTGCCATGTACAGAATCCACCTGTTAATTCTATCCTGTAGACTTAATACACAGCAATACAGAAGTGCTGCAGTGGATTCTACCAGAAATTATGTGATTCGATGTTCAGGTTGCCTTGTGTGACAACAAGACTCACTCTCTTCAGGATGTGGATTTTTTTCAAATTTGTGTCATGCAACGAAAGTGGCGCGCCGCTTAACGCGGATCTACGCAGAATCTGTATTGGAAATTACACACGCTGATAATTGCTCATTGGCAAGGACTACGGCTCGCTCACACGACCGTATCATAAAATGCTGCATAAAATCGCAGCGTTTCCCTTACATAGGGAATCACGTATCCCCATGTATTATTGCGTTTTTGGTCATATATGCATAGTGTATTTTCTGCACGCTGTCCTTCCTGGTTGCTTTTTTTTTTTCTTTAAATTTCTCATATCTCCTAGCATGCGTAAAAAACCGCTGTACATATGTAATTTAATTGCGTATGCACTGTGTTTCGAGCACACCCTTAAAAACAATATGGCTATATGCATATAGTACACAGTAAAATACAACATGCGTTCTTTTTGCTGCATGTAATATACGCAAATATGAAGTGAACAATGAAAATCAATGCACAATACAAGTGTGTTCGTGTGAGCCTGGCCTAAATCTGTGGTAGAATTATGTGATTTAGGCTGCTGTTTTAGAGGCAAAATCCGCATCTGCCCCCTGCAGCGGAACCCACTCTTAAAAATAAAATGTTTTTTTTTTTTACTAGCCGAAACTGAACGACGAATAAGAACCGCGCAATTCTTAAGTCGTTGGCTCGCTTTAAACTGATCGAGTATGATTCGTTTTCTTTAGTTTGAATGATTTTGTGACCGACAATGGTTATGTTCAAACACACCATAAGTAAGTTTTCCTCCATAATCTTTTCCTTCTCTTAGGGCTCCTGCACATTAGTGAGAGTGATATTGGGATGGGATTTACCCCCCAATATCGCTCTTGCAATCCATCTGGAAGCCCTGGATGCGAGGCGCTTCCCATCCCAGCAGGGCTTAAGGAATCTCCTGCTGTGGCTGATGCAACAAGGATTTTCGGGGTCTGTTGGGGAGGGGGGGGGGGGGGATATAAACCCTAATCCAAAAATAACACAACTGTAAAAAAATAAGAAATAATCACCTTAGTAGCGCTGTCATCTCTGGCGTGTCTTCTTGCAGGTTCCCGAAACTCCTCTTCAGATTTTCTTCTGGCTGGAGATTGAAAATCCCCGCCTCCTGAAGCACTGCCGCTGATTGGCTGAGCGCTGTGACCAATCAAAGGCAGTGCTCAGTTGTCATTCAATGCTGGGCGCTGCCTCCGATTGGTCACAGCTCTCAGCCAACCAGAGGCAGCGCTTTCAGGAGGCGAGGATTTTCAATCGCCCACCAGAAGAGAAGCGGAAGAAGAGTGTTGGGAACCTACAAGAAGACACGCCAGAGATGACAGCGCTGCTAATGCCATGTATTCTTATTTTTTTATCTCTACAGTTATTGATTATTTCCGGGTGGGTGCTTATATTTCAAGCCCCCCCTCGTCGCGGAGAGACCCCAGCCACTGCTGTCACAACAGTGGCAGAGGATCGCAATCCTCACCCATTAATTTCAATACGGTTACTTGTTTGCAATTCAGCCAAGCAGTGTGTGTTCTTCAAAATCCATATCAAAAATCATATCCCTCCTTCACACGACTTTGGTGTTAGTGTATTCCGCTCGTGGAATACGCTGCACCAATCTGCCGTAGGCTCCCATGCTGCCCATCACACATATTGTGCCAAATACACACGTAGTAAAGATGCAGCTTGGTCTATCTTGGCGTGTATTATGCGTGTACTTGCTGCGTGACTGTCGCATGTGAGCGGCACGCAGAGAATTATGTTCATGTACTGCCAGCCTTACAAATACTTATGCGCGCCCCTATAATATACTCCTCTAAATACTGGGAAGGGTTTTCCAACTACAACACGGTGCTAGTCAGAACTATACTTCCCATGATGCAACACGGCAATCAGTTTATACACACACTACTATGATTTGTGGATGGAGTTCTGCCTTGTTTACTTTCAGCAGGGTTCACCACTAAATGGCGGCTATTGGCAATGACCCTTCCCATCAGGCCGTGTTCAGATGTGGCAGAATTTGCCCCGGTTTTCAGTGCACATTTTGTACCAAACTTCTGCTAAAAATTACAGTATAAACTTTCCAGACATAGTGGCAAAAAAATAAGTATACGCCGTTGTGTTTTTGAAATATTGCAGTTTTTACCCTGACTTCACCCCTTGGAATCTAGACTAGTGCTTGAGCGCTGCATTCTAGGTCCCCGGGAGGGAAAGGGGTAACATTATTGCGTTGTTACTGCCCTGAAAGCAGGCGACCGCTCACACAAAGCGCTGTACATAGCAGCTCCGCCCTAGTAAAAACGCCTGTATGAGAGTGACCCAAGGCCGGGCTCACACAAGCGTAACTTCATCGCGTATTACGCTGTGAATGGAGTCAATAAAGGTACATTGATTTTCATTTACCCAAGCACACTAGCGTTATTTTATTGCGTTTTACGCATGCGCTGATGTGAGCCGGCCCTTAGCCCACTCTCACATATGCGTTCAGTTTTGTTGCAATTTCGAACAGCATTTTTGAACACGTCCGTGTATGACAGCGCCTTTTAATGCACCACGCCATTATGAAAAATAGAACAGTCAGCGCTCGAAAATCGCAGTGGTGGAAACGCCGTGTTCGAGCGCAGGTCCGAGAAGCCCCATTAAAAAAATAGGAGTGTTGTACTGCTCGTGACACCGCGCTAATTACAGTAAGAAGCGGTGTATGTGACTGTGGCTTTAGGCCACCCTCAGAACCGCCGCTTTTTACTGGGTGCACCCCAAGCGCCACGCTAACCGCAGCGCAATACTCGCATTGTATTCAGTAGGGCCTCACATACCTGCTTGCGATTTAACAAAAACATTTTTTTGAGCACTGTCTATTTTATTTTTCAGCGTTTTTAAACGCACCTCGTCATCCATCACAATGATGGGGTGCATTAAAAGCGCTGTCAAAACGCTGTACAATGTGTTCAAAAATGCAGCTGAAAATCACTGTAAAAATGCTGCTGTTTCGAGCAGCGTTTTTCTGACGGCGTGTGAGAGAGGCCCGCGGTCCTAGCATGCCTGTCTAGTAACTACTTGTACCCTCTATTAGGCCTCACGCACACCAGCGGATTTTTGCTGTGCAATCCGGAGTGGCCGTCCGCCGCTAGATCCCACAACAATAACCGTCTATAGCATGCTATGGAAAAATGATTCTTCATGCTTGTGGATGAAAAATCGCAGTATGCTCCATTTTCTGCGGTCCCATCAATAGAAGCCGTAGGATCTGCGGCCCGTCCACAATTGATATTGCGGTCAGGCTGTGGATTCCACGGGAAAAGCAGCAGTTTGAAAATAGAAATCTTTACTGTGTATGTCTGACGGCGAGCCGTGCGGACCATCCGCAGTACAAAAAGAACATGAAAGAACATGAATATGCTGGGACAGCTGCTGTCGGAGTCGGGTTCCGCATGCAGCCGGCCTAAATGAACAATTCTGGAACATCTTTTCTGCACTGTGCCTTTCCTCTTAGTTTTTACATCTGCGGCGGGGGTTCCACATTCCTGCTCTGTTCCCCGTGGGTGAACGGCTCCGTCTCAGGATGCAACCAAACAAATCCCTTGGCTATAATGGGGTCGGTTCGGTTTCCGCCCAGCTGCCCGGCTTCTGGACGAATGAAAAAGTGCAGCACTTTCTTCCAGTATTTTGAGTCGGATGTGCGACGGAACCTCCAATCGGAGGCCCAACGCAGATGTCAAGCCGGCCTGATTCCTCTTGAATATTTATGAAACTTTTGACAACTAGGTGTTACCATTCTCCTTGTCAAAGAGGCGTGTCCCAACACAGTCTGTTGTTGGTACTCATTGGACTGTAGAAAAACCTCCAACTTGTAACACCCAGATGCCAATTTATTCATATACGTCTCACACGGGCGGATTTGAATTGCAGACTCCGCAATCAGCATCTGCGTAGATGATGGGCAGTAATATGCGGGCGTTGAAAGGCTGGTTTACTTAGACGTGAGGGCAGCAATTGTGGGTTCTGTAAGTGGAGGAAAAATCGTAGCATGCTCTACTTTAGGGCAGATTCTGCACGGATGGCCTCCATTTAAAGGGGTTCTGTCACTAAAAAAGAAAAATGCTCTACTTATCTATTCCCCCCTCATCAGTCTACTTACCAGATCTTCCTCCCTTATCATCTTCTGTCTCCTGCAGTCCAGGGGATCACTTCACCACCAATTGCCTGATTCTGCTCCTTCCTGTGAGGTTATGTCACAGCTCACAGGCCAGCAGGAGGACTGCCTATCTTCTTCAGAGATTGCTCATGCGAGCTGTCTCTGAAATAGATTACAATTCCTTCCTAGGCAGTGAAGCTACAGCACAGGGATGTGACCTTCACTGACCCAGCAGGAAGGAGTTTGTGATGAGCAGCCTTCATAACAAGCTGGGCCCAGCCTGCAGTGAGCTGATCTGGGGCAGTGGGGAAGCTCAACCAGGAGAAGATGTGATAAGGAGATAGACAGGGAAGGAATAGGTAAGTTTAGATAATTTTTCTTTTAATGACAAAACCCCTTTAAGTCATTAGATGCGAGTGTTCCGTCGCCCATACACAAGTAACATCATATGAGTGGCGGAAGCTCTCGCTACTTCATAAGAAAATGGATAGAAAAGCCAGGATGGTGGCTGGAGGAGAGTGACCCTTCTTCCGCGCAGATGATGCGCTGTGGATTGCATACATGCGCTGGAAAAGCGATAGAAAATACGGTCTTCCGCAATTACTTTGCACGATGCGTGTGCGGAATCCGACCTGTTTGTGTGAGCCCTGCCTACGTCTAGAAGGAACAACAGTTATAAGAAGTGCTGCCCAGAATTCTTCTTTCCCGGCGGGTCCTGTTTAAGGGGCTTTTTATCACATGGTAGATTCTGCCACCGCTAAATCTGCACCAACATCCAGGTGTCTTATATTTGGATTTTGGCGCAGATTTGCTGTATGTTTCGCCCTTAGCAAATCCACATAGAAGACTAAAAACCTCATTAAACGTTCCTTCCATCTTCCAGGCCATTGTATAGATTTTTTAATTATTTCAGTGTAAAATAATAAAAAAGGAAACTTTTTGAATATTTTTCTTTATTAAAAATGTTAATTTCAAAATCCATAAATTAGAAAGTTGCCTATTTCCCTATATTTTAGATGATTGGAGCATTAAACGATACTGGTTGCACAGTTGGGCTTCTCTCTCGGTGACGCATTTTCGTGTAGATTATTTGTAACGTGTAAACTGGATTTGGGGGTTAAGCAGAAGTAATGAATGGTTTCTGGGTCACGCCGCGCACGGATGGGCAGCCAGCGCCTCGAATAATTAACTCGCACATTTGTCCAGTAAGGGATTATAAACGTCTTTCCTGAATTGGCGGAATAAGTGTCACTAAGCCGGGGAATGGCTGATTATGTCACCGAATGTGACCCACTTCAGCCCTTCCAGGTTTGGGGCTCCAGTCTGTATATGTGTTTGGTTGTATCTGGAATGGACTGTGTACCATGGAAGTAACGCCTCAACAGTCTGTAAGCGGCAGCCTGTACTCCGCAGGTCTAACCTCAGCAGCTGGATACTGCCGGAGTCACACTCCGTAATATATGGGCTGTAAACCTGTATATCGCTGCTACTCTCAGGGGCTGATGGGCTGAGCGGAGGAGCATTGGAGCTCTAATGCCGGATGTCTGATTTATGAGTCTGGTTTTTGTATCTTATTTCATTATTATTTTAAGATGCTTAAATAATAAACCGCAACATCCTGTTTGCCATTGTACTGCATTACCACACTTCTCAACACAAGTCATGAAGCAGCCTGATTACCTTGACCGGCCATAGGCATGCTGTAACCACAATAACTGCTAGATTCGGATAAATTATGTGATTGGGGGTGTTGGAGCCCTGTCCGCTGGCCACAAGACCCAGCTTGGACAAATACTTTCTCAGCAGTGACACTATCAAGCACAGCGCACGCAACTTGGTTGTAGTACACTTCAAGTGCACTTGTCCCCCTAAAGCTCGTATCATAGCGAAAGTACCCAAACTTCCACTCTGGACCTGTCCTGAGTACTGCAAACAGCCTGCAACTCCAATATGTGAACACAGCCATACTTGTCACAGTTGTGCTGCCCCTAATCTACCTATAGTAGCAGCAGAGTCTCCCCCATCTGCCCCAGCAGTAGAAGTAGCATCATGACAGTGGACTAGGGTAGGAAACATCTGGTGTTAATCCTGTAAAACACAATAAAGGTAGCATGAGCAGACCCCACCCAGTGCATCCTTTTATATTAAAGAGGTTGTCCAGTTGTGAACTATTGATGAACTATTCACAGTGTAGCAGTGGGGGTCTGCCACCTGGGACCATCGCCGATCAGCTATTCATCAGGTGAGTACACTCATACCTACGGAGCTTATGTTTGCAGGAAGTAGACAGCTCTGTTCCTACTGCAGTGGCCAGTCTTGGGATTACAGGCAAAGTTCCCACTGAAATTAATGAGAGAACTACAATACCAAACCTGACCACTGCTGAGAGAACAGAGCTGTCTGCTTCCTGCTCGTTACATGAACAGCTGATCAGTGGGGGTGCTAGGTGACAGACCCCTCCTGATCTACTACTGAGGGTCCTGAGACTAAGCCATCCTACAACTGGGCAACCTCTTTAGTAGGGAAACTGTTGACTGTTCCTAAAGTTTTCGTCTAAGGCCTGGTGTTTTCTGCTGCTGGTTGCCCTGTTGTACTTCAACTTGGTCACCATTTGCTTGGGCAAAATAAAGGGTTTCTGCTGCGTTCTACGTGGTGAAATGTTTTGTATGAGTTGATCCATTGGCTTTACGCCTTCTATTCTCTCTCGGCTGAGTCAGGTAGATGGTTTCCGGACACCCCGGGGAATCTTCTCATCTATCAGCCGTTCCTTCTGGGATATTTCATTTATTTCTTCATAGTGAAGCAACACATTAACTGATTGTGGACTCCAGCGTGCTAGTCTTACTATAAGCTGTACATGGGTTTGCTTATGGTGTAACTCCAACAGCCACAAGATAGAAGGTAGCTGATGACCCCCACACAGTTGTATCAGTCCCCTGGGGACTGTTAGTTGGGCGTTACTGATGGCGGTCCCTGCAAAACTAGTAGGGTTGTGTGTAGTCAGGTATAACACTAGGGGGTGCTGTATGTTATGCGGGGATTCTTTATGGTGCTTTTGTTCATTCCCTCTTTCAAGCAGCACCCTGCCAGCCCCACGGCATAAAGCCCGGCTCACATGGGTGTAGTGTCATTGCTCGTCACAAGTGCAATTTTCCAGTGCACAACATATGATGCCAATAGCCCGTTGATCTCTGTTGGTCCGCTCATACCTACCTCTTTTTTTTTTCGGATGCTTATTACTCACGCAAAAAAATCCTAGCATGCACTATGTAGAGAGTATGGTTATTGGCACACACATTATTGCGTACTTGCGTGCTCATGCGCAAGAGATACGTGCGTGGCACAGCAGTGCAAATGTTCGCGTGAGCCCGGCCTAAAGCAGAGTATACGTTTTACTTGCCGTCTTTCTTTACCGCGGTGCTAAAGGGAATCGGTCACCGTTTTGCAACCCTGTCTGATAGCAGCTAAGGTAGTGACAGGCTTGCTGATTGTAAGGACAGGTCTGCTGCAGTCACACCAGCACATGCGTATTTATGAGCGCAGTATTTTTGTAAAGTGAACGATACCTTTTCTGTTTTTTTGCACGCGCATCGGCGTATTTTACTGTACTTCTGCTATGCACAAAGGCATGCTTTTGCATGCGCCAAAAAAATAAAATATCCCGATTAAAATGGCTATTGAGTTCCAAATGTGTTCTTTTTCCTGCGCAATTATGCAGTGTTTCACGCATCTCCTAGCGTATTTTTTGCGCATCACCATTGACATCCATGGGAACGTTTACTGTGCAAGTGTGCAGGAAAATAGAGCATGTTGTTTAGTTTTTTTCACACGACCGAAATATGCAAAAAAAATCCGTGCATGTGAATCAACCCATTGAAATGAATGAAATGAATGGGTTCTATTCTCCGCGAAATGAATGGGTTCTATTCTCCGCGTATTGCACATGCAAATGTTGTGTTCGCAAATACGTCCGTGTGACATCGAACTTAAATGTTGGTGTCCATTGTGCTGCGCCACAGCTCTGATTGACAGCCGCAGCATCCAACCAGGAGACCCCTACAGCTGTCAGTCAGAGAGAAGTCCCTCCCCCGTAGCAAGACCCCCAGAGTCCCTGAGTAAAACTTCAGATTCTCACTGCTGTTTTTACTAAAACCACCTAGAAAGGCACAATTACACCCACCTCCCCCGCCAGCACAAAACTGCTGACAGGTTCTCTTTCTGAACTGCAGCGGTAGAGATCTCGGCAAGTCCCGTAATTGAGTCCCAGCGGGCCGCGATGTTTGTGCTTCCATATCACGGCAGACTTTTTCTTCATCTTCTACTTTGATCTGTTTGCTTCATAAGACTTTCTCATGCGTTTACTGAAACATCTGCCGCCTCACCGGCGTAACGTAAACCTGTTCTACGGATCCTTGGGTCCTCTCCATTAATTAGGTCTTAGTCACACGGCGAGCGCGATCCTTCAGAATGAACCCATTTTTTGTTAAATAGTCCCCATAGTTAACTTTAAAACCTTTCTAAGTGGAGTGAATTGGGAAAAAAAGCGATTCCGCCATCTTTGTGGGGGTTTCTGCGGCGTACACACTGCAGCAGAATGACGTGATGGCTTTATTCTAAGGGTCGGTATGATTACCACAGTACAACTTTATTTTTTCATTGCGGTACTACTACTAAAAAAATAAAATTTATTTTCTGGAGAAAAAAAAATTCTTCTGACAGCCACAACTTTTTTTTTTTTGTATAAATTATTTATAAATTTTGAGGTGAGTAATCACTTTTTATGACCAAAAAACCCCGCAATACTGACGTTTTTTTTTTCCTGATGATGTTCACTGCCAGAAATAAATACTGCGTTACTTTTATAGACCGAAAGGATGCAGCAATACCAACGGGGGAATGGAAGGGGGAAGGCAGTGATTACATTTTTATTACTTAGTTTTTTAATAATAGCAATACTTTTTTTAAAATCCTTTTTAGAGTTTTTTTTAGTCCCCATGGAAACTTGAACTACAACATAATGTAATACAGTACTATTATACTGTGATATGACAGGCCTGGCTTGATGAGCGATCTGCAATGGTAGCCATGAGATCCTTCACAAGGCCCCCCCAGCTGCCATGGCAATTGAATGGCACCCCGCGCAGGCCAGAGGGGCTGTTCTGGAACCCCGAACTCTAATCGGGCATTTAAATGCCTGTCTCAGAATTGGAGTCCTTTTAAACTGTGAGTGCTGACAGTGGCGCGGAGACGTACAGTAACGTGCTGCTTTTTTATTATTTACCAGTTTCTGTGCCGGAATGATGCAGATGTGAAATTGGCCTTCTATAATGTTTCGCCACAATGATGCATTCCTTCTTAATGATGTGTTCTGGATGCGCTGGTTTGGTGGCATCGCTCATTAGTGCAAGTTCCAACTGGAAGTATTGCTGCAATAGCCGTCCCATCCGATGTCATGGAAGGGGCAGTAAACTGTAAGGGTGATTTTACTCGAAACGATTGGCAATCAGTTAATCGTGTGAAACGTTCAGTGTAAACTCAGCGCAACATATTTGCGCAGTGAACTGAACTTTCTTTGCGCATGCGGGGCATGTTCACAAATGCACGCTGTGACCGACAAACGCTTATACCCCTGTGATTGAGCCCTTAAAGCTGCAACTTTCTCACGCCGCAAACACCCACGTCATACGCGGTGAAAAAGCGCCCGTGGACATGAGCCCTAAATGCAAAAAAAATCCTTAAAACACATTTTCTACATATTTTGTATCCAACATGATACATCGTTATCTGGAATCTGTGCCAGACTGAACTCGTTAGCATAGAACGCCGCCGCCAAGTTGTGCGGACGGTAACGAGCTGCTTTTTGGAGCTAGAAGGATTCGGTTCCAGTTCCATTCTGTCCAATCAGCTAATTGCTTGGCTCGGCCGCAGCTTCCTTCTGCAGATCTCTGCTGCTCTTGTTAATATGTGACAGTAAAGGAAAAGATCGTCAAAATATTCTGCAGCTACCTAAATAATTAAATTCTTGACCCTTCTCTGCAGCCCCCGTGGGTCCGTTCTACTACACAAAAGATCGACCTTTAGACACGGACAAGAGTTTAGCACAATTAAACGGTACGCAGAGACATCATACTCCAAAAAGCCCGCGAGAAGGGCGAAATCCAATTTAATGGCGCTAAAGTCTCCTTCTTCCCAGATTTTTCTATGGAAATTCAAAAGAAACGCGCAACATTTATAGAAATAAAGCGACGGCTGCGAAATCTACAAGTGCCATACGCAATGTTATACCCCGCCAAATTGAGGGTGGTGGCACTGGGCGCAACACACTTCTTCGAAAGCCCAAAGGAAGTCAGCACCTGGATAGACCACAACGAAATGGAAATTCGGAGGGAAAAAACACCACGCAAATCACCGCGAAGAGACAATACTTAAAGAAATGTTTAATCCAAGGGACCCCAAATTTTTGAGAGGAGCTTCTGGGACGACAGGACACATCGTTCGGAAGAATGAAGGACTGGTACCCCGATCCGAGTGGAAGACAACGGATCAGTGAGTTATATGTTGGGGATGTTCGTTGTTTGGTCTCTCTCTCGTATGTTGGGGAAATGTTAAATAATATACAGGTAGAAGAGGTAATGATAGGCGGTAGAAACATAGGACAGGGGGGGGTAAGGGGAAAGAATGCTAACATAAATGTACAGATGATAAGAATACTGGAAATAACAGAAATATGTAAGGTAAAAGAAGATACATGCAAATGCTGGAGGCGGAGACGGAGAATGGGTAAAACTGTATGCATATATGTGGGGAGGGATACGGGTGTAATGTTGATACAGAGATATGGATCCTCCCAGTGCGGCTCACTCACAGACATAAAAAAGAACAGCGAACACCAGAAAATAAAAACCCTGAGGAAGGTAAAGAGCAAGAACAATGAGTAGGAAAGTCAGGATTGTTTCGTGGAATGTGCGGGGCATGAGTGACCAGACGAAACGCTCGGCAATATTACAGGTAATTAAGGAGCAGGGTCCGGCTATTATATGCCTGCAGGAAACGCACCTGTCTAAAGAAACCATAGATACACTCAAAGTGGGGGGAATGGGACAAAACTTCCACTCTACACATACAAGATACTCCAGGGGGGTCAGCATAGTAGTGCATAAAAACATACCGTTTAAATGCCTCGCGCGAAAAATAGACCCAGAGGGCCGATTCATATGCCTACACTGTAGGATATACAATTACACATGTATCCTGGCCTCGGTATACATCCCGCCCCCATATAACAACACAGTAATGCGGCAAATAGTAGGATTTACAAATGACATACCAGATGCCCCAATCCTAATAATAGGCGACTTTAACTCGGTACTTAACCCCGTACAGGATAGACTAAGGACAGAAAATATAAATGAGGAAAGGAACCTAACATCACTGGGCCGATTGTTAAACGAAATATCATTAATAGACATATGGCGAACACGACACCCCACAAATAAACAATATTCATGTTATTCGTCCACACATCAATCCCTATCCAGGATAGACCTAGCAATAGGGAATAATAGACTCTACAGTGACATAACCGCAATAGAATACCTGCCGAGGGTTATTTCGGATCATTCCATACTACGCCTAGAACTACAACATAGCAACGCCGCCAACTACACACAGAGACGGTGGAAATTAAATCCGCACTGGCTAAATATATTAAATAAAGAAAATGGGAAAATAGCCCTAACGGAATATTTTGAACTAAATAAAGGCACTACAAGTGTGACGGTCAGCTGGGAGGCCATGAAAGCATACATGAGGGGGGTCTATATACAGCAGATCACACAGGCAAAAAAGGGACACAGAGAGAGAGGACAGAAACTACAGGTAAAAATGAAGGAAACGGAAGAAAATCACATAAAAGAGAATACCATAACAACACTTAACATATGGAAAGAAGCCCAAGAGGCCCTTAATAAATATACACTAGAAGCAGCAGCCACCAAAAATGGGTTCAGGAAGCAGGCATACTATGAGGAAGGAGAAAGAACAGGGCACATGCTGGCAGTCATAGCCCGAGCACAAACTAGCCCTACATACATTATTGAATTGAAAAACGTACAAGGCGAAATTGTTAGGGACACAGCATCCATAAGAGAGACTGCGCGGGAATATTACTCCTCCTTATACTCCTCAAAGCTGGATAAACCAACAGAACAAATTGAGGAATATCTGGAGGGGATAGCAACACGGAGGCTGACGGAAGAACAGAGAGAATTCTTAGATGCACCAATAGACTTGGAGGAACTACAAGAGGCAGTGAAAGATATGCAAAACAACAAGGCCCCAGGGGAGGACGGCTTCCCCATAGAATTCTATAAACAATACGCAGATATTCTATTGCCGCACCTATTAGAGACAATGGAGGAGGCAGAACAGAAAGGGGAACTACCCAAAACAATGAGAAAGGCCAAAATAACAATTCTATTAAAACCAGAGAAGGACCCCCTGTTGATGGACTCATATAGGCCAATATCGCTGCTGAACGCAGACGTTAAAATAATAGCTAAAGTCCTAGCTAATAGACTATCTAGAGTGGCCCCCGCCCTGGTGCACCCGGATCAGAGCGGGTTTATACCAGCAAGATCAACAGCAACAAACATCCGCAGAGTATTCCTAAACTTACAAATACCAGTAGATAACGCCGGAGATAGAATCCTATGTTCATTAGACGCGGCTAAGGCGTTTGATAGCGTCGAATGGCAATACTTATGGAAAGTATTAGAAAAAATGGGATGCGGCGCAACATTTGTGAGACGGGTAAAACTTTTATACACTGGAGTGGAGGCGGATGTACTCATTAACGGGGGGTCCTCAGAGACATTTCCATTATACAGAGGGACAAGACAGGGGTGCCCATTGTCACCTCTCTTGTTCGCACTAGCAATAGAGCCCCTAGCGTGCAAAATAAGAACACACCAGGGAATAACGGGGTTTCAAAGAGAAAACACAGAGGAGAAAATCGCCCTGTACGCAGATGACATGCTGCTGTTCCTGGGGGATGGTGGAGGGTCTCTAGAGACTGCCATGCAAACAATAAAAGAGTTTGGGACTTTCTCGGGACTATCCATCAACTGGAATAAATCGGAAATACTCCCAATAGATAACCCCGAGATGCAAATCACTAACAGAGAAATAACCCTGAAATGCACACCAACAATTAAATACCTGGGAGTTAAAATCACCAGAAAAGTTAGCGAATACGCAAAAATAAATTTAGACCCACTCATGGAAAAGTGGAAACAAAAGTTACACATATGGCGCAAATTACCCATGACAATTATTGGAAGAGCGAATCTCATAAAAATGATATGGATGCCACAACTGCTATATCTAACACATAATGCCCCCCACTGGATAACACAAAAGTTTTTTTATAAAGTCAGGGGACTATTCAGGGAACTCATATGGGGGGGGAAGACGCCTAGGATTAAACTGGAATTGCTATATAATTCCAAAGAAAAAGGCGGGCTGGCCCTACCCAATCCGTTTGCGTATTTCATGGCCTCTCAGCTACAACACCTTAGGGGGTGGGAGACGGAAGAGGTACAGGAAGCCAGTTTCAGGATCCTTAAGGACTTCTTTGATGGGTCACATTTGTTTGAAACTCTGGAATGTGGAAAATTTAAAAGAGATGGCCAGAACACCCCCACACTATTACTTATACACAAAGTATGGTGGAAGGCCAGAGATATGCTTGGTATAACAGGCTGTACACAACACACCCCCATATGGAACAATCCAAACCTACCAGAGATTAACAAACTACAAGGCTTCCAGGGATGGAAAAACAGGGGAATTAGAAGGATGGGACAGATACTGGAGGGGGGAGAGCTGAAAACACTTGAACAGCTAAGACAGAACTACGACATCCCTAACAGGGATTTTTACAAATATTTACAGCTTAGGCATGCGGTACAAGTAGAAAAGAGCATGGCAGAAATAACAGTGTCAACAAACGCAGTGGCGGGTATAATAGGAAAGGCGACCACTACAGCAGGGAAAATATCTATATTATATTCCTATATACAGGACACGGTCAATGCACACAACCCGATACTAACAAAAGCAAAATGGGAAGCAGACATAGGTCCCATTGAGGAGTCGCACTGGGAGGAGATCCTACAAATGACACCCAAACTATCTCTAAGCGAAGCACACAGAATATCACAAATATTCCTAATACATAGAGTTTACCGTACTCCGGCCTTTCTGCATAACATAGGTTTGAGAACCTCCCCAATATGTGTAAGGTGTAAGGCCCACACGGCGGACCTAATCCACATGCTATGGAGATGCCCGAAACTGCACAGATACTGGGCGGAAGTACGGGATGCAATAAACGCAGCATTCGGCATAGACATGGATTTCACACCATATGTGTGTATCCTAGGATATACGCATGACCTCGTGTTAGATGATAATGAAAAACTGGCGGTATCCAGACTATTATATATTGCTAGAAAGACAATAGCTCAACACTGGCTAGATGAAGAGCCGCCTACACTAGGGGAATTCAAAAATAAGGTTAACCAAATCCTACCATGGGAAAAAAGTATATATACTAAACGCAAGACCAGCCAAAAATACTATGATATATGGCTGAGATGGATACACGCCCAGAGCCATACGAGGAATGATGGAACCAATATATGAGAAGTGGGGGGGTGAGCCGTGTGGGCCGGCACCAAGGGGTTGGGGATCTGACCCGGGAGAGGAGAAGAGGTAAATAAGACACAGTAAAATAGACATATGCCATATATAACGTTTATTGAACAAAATAGAGCTGCTCACAAGACTAGTATACTGGAAAAACAAACTAGAAAGAATTGAGAGGACAGGGTAAGATAATATAAAGGGGAGAAGGAGAGACCAGACAACGGGCAATGATATACTGCTACCCCTTATAAGTAGCAAAAACAATCACTGAACCAATAAGATGACAAGAAAAAGAAGACAAAAGAAGACAAGCGGCACGAAGAAGGAAGAACAAAGGACGACACTAGAAACTGTTAATACCACCTAAGATAGACTGAGGAGATACAGAGACCTGTCATTTAAAGGACTAAATGTTGAGAGAGAGAGACTTTAGGGGGGGTGGGGGGAATAGGGGAAACAGTTATAAGTACAAAAATGCTATAAAGACATGTAAAAGATGAAAAGTTGAATAAAAATATTTTCAATCAAAAAAAAAAAACGGTACGCAGGGCGCTAGCAGCCGGAGAGCAGCAGGTTCATCCGTAGGCTACGAGGGGTTAATATTCTGCACTCCCAGGGAAATTATAGGCTGCATGCTAAAAATAACGGAGCAGCCCTGTAAATGGTCGCCCCCACCCTGCGCACATGACTACCCCAGCCAGCGGACCCGTTACATGACAGCGGCCTGCTGCCTCCAGGCTGGCCTGCTATAGTGTCCTCCTCATCTGGGTGGGGGAGTGCAAAAGACGTCGGCCCGTCTTAGATATGACTTTATGAAGCATTTAGGCCAATGTCCTGTTCACTAACAGAGCACAGTAGAAGGTCTGAATCCTGGAAAACGTGATAAAGAGATGAGTATGTGCACTACTTGTCGGAAGATAATCTCCCGGAAGTAGTTGAACAAAACTTCCTCTGTGTGATTGTAACGTTCATACAAGTAAGTGATTACAATATCAGAGCAAAAGGATCATTTATGGTGAAAACTGACCCCTTGTAGGGAGGCTCTAGTACCCTGTTGTAGCACCTCTATCTTGGATACAAGATGTGGTACAGGCAGGCATGGAGGCTCTAGTACCCTGTTGTACCACCTCTATCTTGGATACAAGATGTGGTACAGGCAGGCATGGAGGCTCTAGTACCCTGTTGGGCCGCCTCTAGCTTGCATGCAAGATGTGATATGGGCGGGCATGGAGGCTCTAGTACCCCGTTATACTGCCTCTAACTTGGATACAAGATGTGATACGGGTGGGCATGGAGGCTCTAGTACCCTGTTGTACCTCCTCTAGCTTGTATACAAGATATGATACAGGGGGGCATGGAGGCTCCAGTACCCTGTTGTACCACTTCTAGCTTGGATGCAAGATGTGATATGGGCGGGCATGGAGGCTCTAGTACCCTGTTGTACCTCCTCTGGCTTATATGCAAGATGTCATATGTGCGAACATTGGTGTCCCAGATTGTCCTATACATGTTCTATTGGCAATAAATCTGGAACACGGAAGCGAGACAATGTTGTAGACACATTCCTGTGATTTCCCCCCCCCCCCCCCCTGTGTGTGCGGCCCAGCATTATCCTGCTGAAAAATGCCTCTAGTAAGCCACCATAAGAGGAACACATGTGGCTGCTTGATGAACCAATCACAGCCATTGATTCATTTAATGATTGTATTGAACGGCTGTGATTGGTTCATTGAGCGCCTGCTCTGATTGGCTGAGCCAGGTGCTCCAGAACCAATCACAGCCAGCCCTTCCTGGAGGCAGGGATTTCAACCTCCAATCCAAGAAGGGCTGGCAGAACACTGAAGACTGGGGCTGAAGAGGAGATGTGCCGGAGCCTGACAGCGCTGGAGAGGTGATATATTCTTCTTTTTTTTTTTTTTTTTTACTGCACCTAGGGCTTTTACAGTAGGATTTCCTACTGTAAAAGTTGCATTGCACTGCATGAAAACTATATTTTCGTGCGATGCAACAGAAAGGCCCAATGCACACGGGCGGATTTTTGTCACGGATCTGTGTCATCTATGGTGCGGCATTCTCGGCATTGCGCATGTGCGCCGGCTGGCAGATCTGGAGCCCACAGAAGACCAATCTGGGTAGGTATGCGGGGGGTCACCGGCCGTCACAGTCTGATTTCGCTGCGGGATCCTGCATGCGGAATCCGACCTGGCCGTGTGCATGTGGCCAAAGGCATACCTCTGCAGCGCCACCTATTGGAAGGCAGCATTCCTACAACCCTTATAATAAAATGTCTGAACTACATCTAGAGGCCTCTCGCTAGCCAAGCCAGAAACCTTCTTCACACTGATGAGGAGCAAAAAGCAGCTGAGCTTGGCAAAGACCCCAGCAGGATTGAAACGTCACACATGTTTTTAAATGTGTGGAAGCAATAAAGGAGCATCCATCCGGATGCATTGATTCTTTTACAAAGTTTTGGCTATGCTGCTTGTTTTCTTTACTACATGAAGTTTCCTTTGGATCCTGGGAGTGGGGTCCTGTTTTCAAGCTCTGCATGCTTTATATGCCTCGCACTAATAGTGCTATTCTCGTGCAGTCCTGCTGTATTTTCCATATTGTTATAAGGCTTGTCTAAAAGGTCTGACATCGACTTGCAGGAATGATGTCTTCCACTAGGTGGCACTGCAGAGTCATGGTTCCATCTTCCCCATTTGCATTAACAAGTCAGGAACTTTTTTTTACCTCTCTGTCTGTCTACTGTACCAATGTAAAGGAAGGGCTACTTGCTTTCCCCGCTCCCATTCCTTTGGTGTCCGGTCTTCCACCAGTCTTCACTTCCGGGTGCAAGAAACCCAGCATTGATGTCGCAAAGACCATGGCCATGTGACCAATGCAGCCAATCACCGACTCACTTCAGCCAGTGTTTAGTTGCTGCAGTTGCATGAACTGTTGTTGGGATGTCATTGCTACCTGAAAGTGAATGAAGACCAATGGGAAATACGGAAGCTGGGAAGGCGAGTCTGGATTACATTAGCACAACGGACTGAGCAGGCTTTTAGGAAAAAGGTGCCCTAATAACCCCTTTTGGTCTGCCGATGCAGATTTTGACTACGAAAATGCTGCCGATTCTGCAGCGGAATATTCCACTGCAGAAAACCCACAGCATTCCCACTACGCGTGGCCGTACCCTTAAGGTAATACTGCTCAGCTTTTGTACAGAAGAAATATATGCCCTCCTTTATTTGTATCACCAGAACCCCATTAAACAGGCCAGGTCGAAACTTTCCCAGATCAAGGGGCGAGCTACCAAGGAGCGATCCATGCGCACAGCGATATACCGGCTCCACTTTATATGAAGCTATCATAGGGCTGCCATAGAAGTACATGGGGTTGTATATGAATCCGAATGACACAACTGTGTCATCAGTCCCTGAGATCTCTCATACAACACCATTGTTTCTGGCATAGCAATAGTTGCGGATGGGTAGAATAACCAACAAAAACACAAGTGCCTGTCTGGATATGCCTCGCAAGGTTTTATCATTTTTGTCTATCTCTGGTTTCTTCTGCTTGACCCTTTTTTAACATTTGTTATGCAGATCTCATGGAATCCCTCTCAAAAAACAAGAAGTCTGACGGCACAGAGACTCCAAATCCTCGTCACCGGAAAAATGTAACAGAACCAAGCCCATCTGCAAACGGGGAGGCCGGTGGGGAATCTGGCAAGAGTTACACACCAGACCAGGTTGACGCTGTTAAGAGGTAACTTAAACAGACGCGTTTTCTACTATTCTGGGAATATATTACCACGGTCCATTAAGACCCCCGGAGAGAAGTGGCTCTGGTGCCATAAGCTCATTACCCTCCTGTAAGTGAAGCTAACCGGGGGTTATAGCGCAATTAGTGTAAAGAAGCAGCCCCTTCATTCTGGTCATTGGCGAGGGTCTCTGCTCACAGCCCCCTTGCTAATATATTCTGATGATTTCTCAGTAACATGGCAGAATATATATTTAAAGGGGATTTCACATTACATTTTCTGAAACCCAACCCCATTTGCATCCATCCAGGAGCACTGCATGGAGACAGAAACCAGGATGACCCCATAAGGATTTACAGTACCTTCACAGGTTTTAAGCAGGTGTGAAAAAATGCCGCAAAGTAAGGCTGCTTTCACACCTGTGTCCAGGTCAGTTCGGGGTTTCCGCCTCTGCTCCGTATTTGGAGAGAAACTGAAATAAAACATAAAAAAAAAAACAGATGAATTTTTTTTTCCCCTGTTGATTTTAATGGGGGTTTCAGAAAAACGGAAAGGCTTCACTTTGCTTCTGTTCTTTTAGGTTTTCTATATTTTTTTCTTGTTCAGATGTGAGAATGGCACAATCTAAGTGTTACTTTTCTGTCCAAAAAACAAAAACCTGACAGAATGGAAGCAAACGAATGCCTTTCCATTCAAGTCAATGGGGAAAAAAGCGGATCAGTTTTTCAGTTTTATTTCAGTTTCTCTCCTGTAAAAATGGAGTAGAGAGACAAAAAACCTCAACTGACCCTAATGCGGGTGTGAAAGCAGCCAAATGTCTCTTTTACATAGGACGACAGTCTAAACGACTGCACGAGCGCTGACGTCACCGCTAAAGTCATTAGCACTCATGCAGAGCGTTTAGACTGACAGACTTCACCACTGGATCACGGACTTCTCGCTGGTTTCTTGCTCAGTGGTTCACCTTCTATGTGAAGCAGGGAGCATTTACACTGAACGAGAATCCGTGATCCAGTGATGGTTTTAATGCTGACTGAAAGTCAGCGACTTTTTTGTATTAATACTGAATGATTATTGCTCAATTTAGTTCGCTTGAAAGATAATCATCCCATGTAAATGGCCCATAAGAATGCTTTCAACTATAGAAGCTTTAAAAGCTTATTTTTGTCAATTAACAAAGTGGAAAGTGAATTAACAAAAGAGAAATGTAAATTAAATTATTTTATTTGTTCACCATCATTTGGCTTCAGAGCAGCATCAATTCTTCTAGGCACACTTGCACAAAGTCAGGCTTTTTTGCAGGATTATAGTTAGGTGGCCGATTAGGCAAGTATATCAAATGGGTGATAATGATCATTATTTTCATATGTAGGTTGAAACATGGTCATTAACAAACAAAAACAGCTTAATAGGAGACTTAAAACAAAGTTTCAAAACTGCTACAAAGGTGAGGTTGTGGAAGACATTTTCATGCCACATGTCATACAACATGGCAAGACTGAGCACAGCAACAAGGCACAAGGTAGTTCTACTGCATCAGTCAAGTCTCTCACGGACAAAGATTTCAAAGCAGACTGGGGTTTCAAGATGTGGTGTTCAAGCTCTTGTGGAAAAGTGCAAAGAAACGGTTAATGTTGAGGACCATGCACACAGTGGTCGGCCAAGTAAACTTAGTGCAGCAGATGTAAGGCATGTCATACTTGCTTTACTTCAAAATCAGAAGATGTCCAGCAGTTCCATCATCAGAACCAGTGAGACCCAGGTACAACTATCTACTGTTCAGAGAAGGCTGTCCAGAAGTGGTCCTTATGGAAGAATTGCCTCCAAAAGTCCATACCCTCCATGTAGAAGCAAGGCCTAGTGGCTCAGCTATGCATGAAAGCTGGAACTGGGGTGCCGAAAAACGGCAGTAGGTGCACAGGACTGATGAGTCAAAATTTGAGATATTTGGCTGTAACAGAAAGTAGTTGGTTCACTGAAGGACTGTAGAGTAGTACAATAAATGTCTGCAGGCAGCAGATAATGAGTGACCATGGCCCAAGCCATCTGATGCAGACCGCAGGAACTCTGGCTCGCGCCTCAAGCGCCTTTCATCCGGCAGTGCTTGAGAAGGGCTGAACGGCTGGGGGGAAAGTCACAAACGTCCACGGACTGTCTCCACTGCAAATTCATGCTCAGAACCTACAACCTCGCCCTTCACCATGCCAAACAAGTTTATTTCACCTCTCCTACTCCTCACTATCACACAACCCTAAACGGCTCTTTGATACTTTTCACTCCCTTATCAGCCTTAAATTGCAGCCCCCTGTGACTGATCTCAGTGCTGAAGAGCTGGCTGCCTACTTCAAAAAGAAAATTGATGACATCCGTCAGGAAATAACTTCCCAATCCCAGACTAGTCCTGACCCTAGTCTTGTCAATACTGCATCTAGCTCCTGCTCACTGTCTGTACTAAGACCAGCGACAGAGGAAGAAGTCTCCAAATTGCTCTTCTCTGCTCGCCCCACCACCTGCGCTAGCGACCCCCTCCCCTCACACCTCCTCCGATCCCTCTCCCCAGTGGTCATTTCACCACTATATTCAACCTCTCTCTGACCACTGGCATCTTTCCCTCTTCTTTCAAACATGCCATCATATCCCTACTGCTAAAGAAGCCGTCTCTTAACGCGACTGATGCTGCCAACAACCCACCCATCTCCAATCTCCCCTTCATCTCCAAACTATTGGAACACCTATTTCACTCCCGCCTTGTAAACTATCTATCAGAGAACTCTCTTCTCGACCCCCTACAGTCTGCCTTCCGACCCCTACACTCGACAGAAACTGCCCTTACAAGGGTGTCAAGCGACCTCCTGACAGCCAAATCGAAGGGCGATCACTCCCTACTGATCCTCCTTGACCTCTCTGCAGCATTCGACACTTTTGACTACAAACTCCTCCTCAGTATGCTTCGCTCCATCAGCCTAAAGGACACTGCTCTCTCCAGGTTCTCCTCCTACCTATCTGACACTCCTTCAGCGTCTCCTTTGCTGGCTCTACCTCCCCTCCTCTTCCCTTTGCTGTTGGGGTCCACCAGGGCTCGGTCCTCGCCCCCCTCCTTTTCTCCATGTACACAGCCCCTATTGGACAAACCATCAGGAGATTTGGCCTCCAATACCATTTCTACGCTGACGACACCCAGCTATACACCTCAGCACCGGTACTCCAGAACGCCTCCAATTGTCTGTCCACTGTCTCTAACACTATGTCCTCTCTCTACCTAAAACTAAACCTCTCTAAAATTGACCTACTGGTATTTCCGCCCTCCACTAACCGACCTCATCCTGACATCCCCATTTCTGTGTGTGGTGCCACCATAACTCTCAGACAGCATGCCCGCTGCGTTAGGGTTGAGATCAGCGTTGATCTCTCCTTTACCCCCTACATCCAATCTCTTTCCCTGAACAGGTCAGGTGCACCTCAGGAACATTGCAAGAATCTGCTCTTTTTTCACCATGGACACACTAAAAACGCTTACTGTTGCCCTCATCCACTCGCGCCTTGATTATTGCAACTCGTTGCTGATCGTCCTTCCCCGCGCCAGACTGTACCCTCTCTAATCCATTCTGAATGCGGCAGCCATGCTCATCTTCCTGTCCAGCCGCTACTCGGACGCCTCTGCCCTGTGACGGTCACTGCACTGGCTGCCCGTTAAACACAGAATTCAATTTAAACTCACTACCTTTATTTATAAAGCCCTCCACAGCGCAGCACCACCCTACATTTCCTCCCTCATCTCAATCCATCAGCCAGCCTGGGCTCTCAGCTCTGCTAACAAAACCAGACTGAGCGCGTCTTTAATTCGAACCTCTCATTCCCGCCTCCAGGACTTCTCATGAGCAGCACCAGTCCTCTGGAACGCACTACCAAAGGCTATCCGGGAAATCCAGTACTCACAAACCTTCAGGCGTGTTTTAAAAACGTACCTCTTCAGGGAGGCATACCACATTCCCTAAACCAAACCCCTCTGTACTCCGCCTGATAACATGCTCCCTGACCTACTGACTGCAATCCCTGCTAGCCATCATAAACTGCCCCTGCAGACATACCATATATAGAAAACGCAAAACAGCACTACTCCATTAGACCCATAGGGTGGGACCGTCCAAGTGCCAGCTGCAGAAGGAGTCCGGATCACTTGACCCCAAATAGCACAGCACAGGAAAGAAAGGAAGTCCGTGGCAGCAGAAAATAATGCAGTTTAAATCAAAGCCTCTTGTGGAGGAATAAAGAGGCTTTGATTTAAACCGCATCACTTTCTGCTGCCACGGAGTTCCTTTCTTTCCTGCAGACATACCAATTCTGCCGTCACACGGCTTAAAGTCTGACCATTGTTTGTGTATAGCATCCATCTTCACCTTGCCATACCGTGCACATCTCCAGCCCTTTACCTTCTGTATCACCCCATTACTTGTAGTATGTAAGCTCGTTGGAGCAGGACCCGCACCCCTATTATTTCCATCAACAGATTACTATGTAACCATGCTTCTAAAATTTTTGTACTTTTGTCTTTCTGTATCCCCCTGTCTTTGTAAGTGCTGCGGAATATGTTGGCGCTATACAAATAAATATTATTATTATTATGAGTCTGCAGGCAGCGGTGAAGCATGGTGGAGAGCGGTACAGTAATGAGTGTCTGCAGGCATCAGTGAAGCATGGTGGAAAGCTGTACAATGAGTGTCTGCAGGCAGTAGTGAAGCATGGTGGAGAGCGGTACAGTAATGAGTGTCTGCAGGCAGCAGTGAAGCATGGTGGAGAGCGGTACAGTAATGAGTGTCTGCAGGCAGCAGTGAAGCATGGTGGAGAGCGGTACAATAATGAGTGTCTGCAGGCAGCAGTGAAGCATGGCGGAGAGCAGTACAGTAATGAGTGTCTGCAAGTAACTGTGAAGCATACTGCAGAGCAGTACAATAATGAGTGTCTGCAGGCAGCAGTGAAGCATGGTGAAGAGCGGTACAGTAATGAATGCAGGCAACAGTGAAGCATCGTGGAGAGCGGTACAATAATGTGTCTGCAGGCAGTAGTGACGCATAGGGGAGCGCGGTACAGTAATGAGTGTCTGCAGGCAGCAGTGAAGCATGGTGGAGAGTGGTACTATAATGAGTGTCTGCAGGCAACAGTGAAGCATGGTGGAGAGCGGTACAGTAATGTCGTCAGGCAACAGTGAAGCATGGTGGACGTTCCTTACAAGTGTGAGGCTGTATTTCAGAAAATAGAGTTAGGGATTTGGTCAGGATTAATGATGTGCTCAGTGCTTAGAAATGCAGGCAGGTACTTATCCATCATCTAATACCATCATGGAGGCGTCTGATTGGCTCCAAATTAATTCTGCAGCAGAACAACAACCCCAGATAATGCAGCCAACGTCCTGAAGAACTATCTGCAGTGTAAGGAAGAACAAGTAGTGCTGGAAGTGATGATTTGGCCCCACAGAGCCCTGATCTCACATCATCCAGTCTGTCTGGGATTACAGGAAGAGACAGAAGGATTGGAGCAAGCTACATCCACAGAAGATCTGTGCTTAGTTCTCCAAGATGTCTGGAACAAATTTCCTGCTGAGGTCCTTCATAAACTGTGTAAAAGTGTACCCCAAAGAACTGATGCTGTTGTGAAGGCGAATACAGATGTGATTTAATTTCTTTTTTGTTCATTCACTTTGCATCTTAATTGGCAAAAATAAACAGATTTTTGCAATGATTCTTACTCTACAGCATTTTTCCACACCTGTCTACAACATTTGCACAGTACTGTATTTTAATGAGTACTATTACTGTCTCCATATATAATGTTTTATTGTACTACCATACACCCCTCCATGGGCAGCAGGGTCTCCCGACTAGTATGCCCCATCCTCTACTAGAGCAGTATTCCCCTCCCAACTCTCCGGCACGTACGTGCAGCTTATTGTTCTCTGCTGCATACAGCTGCCTGTTAATGTATCATCCCTGCTAATATAAAGGGAATGTAGAGGAACTGTCATGATGTGGCAGCAGCTCTGCACGGTCTCCTCTAGGCAGGAGCTGTCAGGTGGCAGCATGTTGTGCAGGAAGGAAGGCTCGGTCAGGGCTACATTTTTCGTTGACCTGCAGGCACCCATCCAGCCGGTATGTGTAATGAGTATTATTTAATGTCTGCAGGTCCTCTTTAAGAGCGTGCATCCTCTCCAATAAGTGCTATACATGTGCGCTACCAGGCACGCGTACAGTACAGCGTGTAGGTGGAGGATACTGCGGTAAAAGCTGCCTTTCAAAAGGAACATTTGTGGTTGAAAAACAAAAGCACGTTGATCTGTGAAGAGCTTGCCGGCGCTTTCTCAGTACATTGTGTGACTTCACGTATGCCTGGCCTTCAGTTCATAATAAAATGATTAATGTAAAATGGTAGCATTCAGGTGGTGGACAAAATAATGGAAACACTGCATGAAAAGATTAGGCTTAATGCAACAGTGATGCAAACCAAGGGTTATGTCAGAACCATGACAAGATAAAGCAAATGTTGACAAACCGTCAGTAATTGGAGCCTTGCTCGTAAAACTGGCGATACTCAGTAGAATGATGGTCAAACCCTCCAATTGTAGCAGCATCAGCCAACTATCTAATGTGATCGGTTGCGTCTTGATTCTGCCTGTGGATGTCGGGGAAGATGAGGACCGGGCGGCTGGATTTCAACATGTTGCTCTTTTTGTTGTTTGGGAAAAAAGTTGCCGTCAGAGGAGTCCGGCAGCAACTTTCTCTCTGAGAACAAATTCTCACTCAACAGCTATCTGTCACAAACCGTACGCTAATTACATGCGGTATTTAGTTATTAGGAAACAAACGGGGAGGGGGTGATGAGGAGGTACATGGGTTGAAGAGGTGTACGATAGGCCAAGTGGAAAGGCAGGGGGCATGTTGTGGAGGGTGGGGAATTAGAACAGGAGATTTTGTATGGCTCCCTGAAGAGGTGCATTTTTAAGGTGTGTCTGAAGTTCCGTGTGTCAGGGATTGTCCGGATTTTTGGGGGTAGTGCATTCCACAGGACCGATGCTGCTCTAGAGAGATCCTGGAGGCAAGCATGGGGGATGTTCGTATTCGTGGGCGATGTACTGTGGTGCGATGCCATGGAGAGCTTTTTGGGTGAGGAGTTTAAATTGTTTTGTAATGGATGGGTAGTCAGTGCAGTGACTGGCATCGGGCAGAGGCGTCTGACAAACGGTTGGATTGCAAGATGAGTCTAGCTGTCGCATTTAGTATGGATTGGAGAGAAGAGAGTTTGGTGCAGAGAAAGCCGATGAGCACCGCGACGCTGTAATTGAGTCGGATGAGGGCAACAACAAGTGTCTCTAGCGTGTTGAGGATGGTGGTGAGGTGGGTAATGACAGCCAGAGAAAGGGACCCGAGAAGTTTTTAGGGAAGAGGGTCACTAGCGCAGGCGGTGATAGGGAAGCTGGTTGCTAGCGCAGGTGGTGGGGCGAGCAGCAGAGAGCAGAATGGAGTCTGGTTGGGCTCGGGAGATGCTAGGGTGCCTTATGGAGAAGGACAGGAGGTTGTTATCCAAGAGTAGGAGGTGGGGGGGGGGGTTGCGAGGTGGGAGGCAGCACAGAGGTGAAGGCAAACTAGATCGAGGGTATTGCCATCTCTGTGAGTGGAGTCTGAGAGCTGTGAAAGGCCAAGGGAGGAGGTGAGCGTTAAAAGCTGGGAGGGAGATGGGGTCATTAGTGGGAATGTTGAAGTCACAGAGGATGAGGGTTAGGATTTCACAAGATAAAAAGTGGGGGGACCAGGCGGCAAAGTGATCGGGGAACAGGCAGCTGGGACCCGGAGGCCGGTAGATAACTGCAACATGCAGGGACAGTAAACAGAAGAGTCATAGGGTGTGGACTTGGACCGACGAGAAGGTAAGCGAGGGAATAACCTGGAAGGTGCAGTGCAGTTCGGAGAGAGAAGAATGCCTACTCATCTGCTGTGACTGTCGTCTGATCTGGTGGTGTGGGAGAACTGCAGGCCATCTTAGGATAATGTGGAGGGGGGAGGGGTAGAATCGGACTGCTGTATCTACGTTTCGGTGAGGGTGAGCAGGTTGAGATGTTTGGTGGTGAAGAGGTTGTGGATAGTTGGGAGCTTGCTGCAACAAGCATTTATCTTTCCCTTGATCCTGCACTGCTTTCTGCAAACAGGAACTTGGATTGTAGCAGCCTATCCAAAGCCCATTGAACATGGTGCTCTTCTTGTGCCGATCCAGTCCAATAAGCATAAGTGATCTATGACTTTTTTTTTTTGAATTGGCCTTAGTATGGTATTGAAAGTGTCAGTGCCTACTGAAGTCTGAACAGTTGCTTACCACGGCTCTAGAGAAGTCTAAAATTCCTAATTTACTATGGTTCCTGTTTCTTAGTTCTCCACTGTAAGTAAATAAAAAGGATCTTATTTGCTGAAGGCCGTCAGAAATGTTGAAAATATGAAGGCATTAAAGGGGTATATGACGCTTTTACAACTGATAACGTATCCTCTGGATAGATCATCACTAGCTGATTGATGGGGATCCGTCACTCGGGATCCCTGCAGATTGGCTGATCCTCCGGCCCACTGTCAATGCAGTGGGGCTGGACATCGGGAGTGCTAATTAAATTCGGAAGTGTCATAGTGGCTTCACTATCATTGAAATTAATGGAGCATGATGCTACTATCCTGCTAACACTTCCTGCTTTTCATTATGGGCAGATCCCCGCCCGCCCACTATCCAGAAGATAGGTCCTCTGTTCTAAAAGCCCGGAATACCCTTTTAATACACCAAGCCTACCAGAAAATGACAAAGTATACAAGAGTTTCATAAGTTTTTCTGCAGTTCTCATGTGATGGATTATACTGCTATAAAATCATTCATTTCAGTTAATGATTCTATTTATTACTTACAGGATAAAACAATGCAAAGATTATTACGAAATTTTGGGAGTAACAAGAGACGCACCAGAAGACGACTTGAAGAAAGCATACCGAAAGTTAGCATTAAAATTTCATCCGGATAAAAACCATGCTCCTGGCGCTACTGAAGCATTTAAAGGTACGGCGCTGTATATGTTCTTTATAGGACTAGAACTAAACAATACATTATAGGAATTTTCTTGTGAAAGCAACCCCTGCTTGTATATCCTGTGAGGGCATACGGACATCATAGAGGAGGGCCCTGTTGTGACCAAGAACAAAGAAGCACTCTGTATGTGTGGCTCTCATTCTGGTGCACTAGATCCGTCCTTGTATTACAGGAACAGCCATTCATCTGAAAGGCCATCAGGTAATGTTACAGTTCCTCTAAATCAGCTCAAGCAGGGGAAATGCAAGATGCAAGGTTGGCTGTGACTTCCCCTAGTGAAATCGGCTATTTTTTGAGGGTGCTGGGAGTGGGACCCTAATGACACCTTTGGCTGTATTTTGGAACGGCTAGGGGAAATTCAAAAAATAAAATTAAATGTCATTTCCCTGGGACTGTAGCACAACAGTTCATGTACAGATCTCTTATCAAGACTTTTAGAAGAGCACAAGTCCCCCCAACAGATCAATATTTGAGGATATCCTATAGATAGAACATCTGGGGCAATTTCCGAGACACTGACCATTGGGCCATGTTCACATGTTCAGAATCTGCATCGGACTTGCGTGCTTAGATTCCACCCCAAAAAGCATGGCTGAGCTGTGGATTTCTGCTGCAGCTATGCACATGTATGCCCGCAGATATACCCGTGGATCCAGCACTTTGTAATGAGCAAATCCATGTTCAGATTCTGTGGCCAGAAGAGACTGCTCACTTTTTTTCCTCTGCATGTGGATTTGAAATTCACATGCAAAAAAAAAATCTGCACCATATATAAGACCACAGTGCAAGTTCCCACTGAATATGTAACTTGGCGCAGATTTACCGTGGAGTTCATGGTAAAAAAAACCACTGTAGGCACATGGCCGTACATCACCTGGGCAGTAATAAAGACATTCTGAAAATGGATCTGGATAAGTTGGGGTTTGGATAGAAAAGTGGCAAATGAGATTTAACACTGATAAGTGGAAGGTTCTGCACATGGGCAGGAAATACATGTCACCATTACACACTAAATGGGAAACCACTGGGAAACACTGACATGGCAAAGGACTTTTGTTAACTGTAAGCTTAACTGGAGCATCCAGTGTCAGGCAGCTGCTGCCAAGGCAAATATGATGATGGGGTGCATCAAAAGAGGTCTAGGGGCACATGACGAGAACATTGTTTTTTCTCTTAACAAGTCCCTGGTCAGACCACACATGGAATATTGAGTACAGTTTTGGAAGAACAGATCAGAGCTTGAGCGAGTACAATGGCGGGCAACTAAAGTAATAAACGGAATGGGCGGACTACAATACCCAGAGAGGTTATCAAAGTTGGGATTAATTAGTTTAGAAAAAAGACATCTCAGGGGTAATCTAATAACTATGTATAAATGTATCAGCGGACAATACAGAGATCTCTCCCATCATCTATTTATACCAGGACTGTAACAAGGGGGCGCCCTCTACGTCTAGAGGAAAGAAGGTTTCTACACCAACATGGAAGGGTTTTTTGTACTATAGGAGCAGTGAGACTATGAAAGTCTCAGCCTGAGGACGTGGTGATGGTGAACGCGATAAGAGTTTAAGAGCGGCCTGAATGGCTTTCTTGAGTGTTACAATCTTACATTTTATAGTCCCTGATTACTCCAGAAGGGTTGGTGATTCGGGGATTATTCTGATTGGCAAATTGGAGTCGGGAAATAATTTTTTCCCATGCATGAGAAAAATTGGCTCCTATCGAACTTTTTTTTTGGGGGGGGGGGGGGGGGGTTGCCTTCCTTAGGGCTCATGCACACGGCCGTGACAGACTCCGCCAGCGGAATATCGCAGCGAAATCCCCCAAAACCCCCATACTTACCACTCCAGATCCTCTGTACACGTCCCGCATGAAGGGCCGTGCGCATACACAGTACAGCGCATGACGTGGCGGCAGTGTCATATGCAATGGTGGGCGGGGCCACATATTCACGCTGGAATGCCACAGCCTTAACATTGTGCTATTAGGTTCAATAGAACCTAATAGCTCCGGGTCAATACCGTGGATTTCTGCCATGTACAACGCGGCAGAAATCCGTCCGTGGGCATTAGCCCTTAGGCCTCATGTCCACGGGGAAAATCAGATCCGCTGCAGATTCTACATGTAGAATCTGCAGCGGGTCCCTCCTGCCCCGCGGACATGAGCGCCGAAAATAAGAATTTAAAAGTATTTACCATCCGGCGCGGGCGGAGAAGATCAGCTGTTCCTCACGGCCGGATCTTCATTTTCGGCCGGCGGATGAATTCCTGACGCCGGCGGCACGTCGCCGGCACGTCGCCGACGTGCCGCGCGCATGCGCCGGGCACATCCGCCGAGCCGAAGCAAGGAAGATGCGGCCGTGAGGAACAGCTGACCTTCCCCGCCCGCGCCGGATGGTAAATACTTTAAATTCCTATTTTAGGTCTCCCGCGGATCCGGACGGCTTCCATAGGCTTCAATAGAAGCCCGCGGGAGCCGTCCCCGCGGGAGACCCGCATGAAAATGGAGCATGGTCCGGATTTTTCCATGCTCCATTTTTTTTTAAATCCCTTTTATTGACGATCCGCGGGTATTTATCTACCCGCGGGTGGTCAATGCATCCCTATGGGATGCGGATCCGCATGCGGGAGATCCGATGCGGATCTTAAATCATATTTTGCCCGTGGACATGAGCCCTAAGTCTAGGGTATCACTGCAAAGCTCTTTCATGGCTGCCAGCAGAGTTATCTATGGATGAGCTTCAGCCTACATCTCAAGCCAGGAGAGTTGGATAGAGCTTTGCCCCCAAGCGTGAAGAGTTAGGTAGCTCTCTAAGGAATAGAACTGAATTTCTTTGATGCACAATAGGGGTTGTGTCTGTTTTCGTTTTCCTCAGACATTACTTCCAGTTCGTTAACCTTATTGGTCAGGTTTCTAGCATTAGTCACCATACAGTTAAGAAGTTTTTTGTTATTTTTTTTTATTCCTATTCCTGTTCTAATTGTACTAACCCCCCTCCCACCGATCTACCTCTATTTTCATTACTTACCAGATCACGGTCTTCCCCTCTCTCACTCCTCCAGCCTCCACACTCCTCCAACCTTCTACCCATCTTCTCCCCGAGCACAGCAGCACCCTTCCCACTGAGACGCATCCCATCCCTACAGTAGAACCTTGAGCCAACAGCAAAGTCTGCCAAGTTCTCCAGGAACCAAATTCCTTTTTCCTACACCAACTCTTGAGCTACTTGTTTACCTCCCTAATCTTCTGCTGCCTTTCTGGTGTGGTACAGGTAGTAATTCAGAAAATACTACTTTGGAGGTCCTTGCACTAAGCTGACATTTTGGGATTCTGAAATAGTTTTTAAGGACCTCCCACCTACCTCTAACTTTGTAATTAATGCCAATGTATACCATGACCGCTGGGTCCTCACTGGCCTATCCCAGTAGTCTGTCAACACCATCTATGATGTGTCAAACTTGAGCACTAGGAAGACAACACACTTTAAAATCCCAGTCTTTGTGGCAGATTGCCCTGTCTGTCCCTTCATAATTGAGTCCCTCACCACCAGGACCTGTCTAGCCTGCCCTGTGCTCCTATTCCCTTTCTTAGTGGAGCAGACCTCTCCCTGGTCATTCTGCACTCCCATGCTACCATCCACCTCCACATCTGCACCAATGAATGGATCTCAGTGAGGCAAGCTGTGCATTTAGATCCAGAATCTGCTCTTTTAAATGCTCACATCTCATACAGCAGTATGCATCCTTGAACAGCTGCTCAATACTGGACGGTATTGTCAATCATGGAGTGCATTCTGCATGGTACAGATACAAATCGAGTCATTTCTACAAGTGAAAAATAACAGTAAATGAATGTGACTCCCTTGCAAATTTTAAAATCGCCCAATTTTTAAGTCACACACACTTTAAATCAACCACACCTCGCAAGCTACCACACTCGCTCTTTTGTTTGCTTTAAAGGAGATGTCCCGCGCCGAAACGGGTTTTTTTTTTTTTTTAAACCCCCCCCCCCCCCCCCCCGTTCGGCGCGAGACAACCCCGATGCAGGGGTTAAAAAAACCACCCGCACAGCGCTTACCTGAATCCCGGCGGTCCGGCGTCTTCATACTCACCTGCTGAAGATGGCCGCCGGGATCCTCTGTCTTCATGGACCGCAGGGCTTCTGTGCGGTCCATTGCCGATTCCAGCCTCCTGATTGGCTGGAATCGGCACGTGACGGGGCGGAGCTACACGGAGCTACACGGAGCCCCATAGAGAAGAGGAGAAGACCCGGACTGCGCAAGCGCGGCTAATTTGGCCATCGGAGGGCGAAAATTAGTCGGCACCATGGAGACGAGGACGCTAGCAACGGAGCAGGTAAGTATAAAACTTTTTATAACTTCTGTATGGCTCATAATTAATTCCCTGTTTGGGAATGAGATTTTATAAAACCCCATTTACTAACTTTGTACTGTCAATTCATTGCAGATTTTCAATGTAGAATTCACGCTAAATATCAGCAATGTCTGAATGTGGTCTGACTGTTCATCACCTGTACTAAACACAATGGTGCATATACTAAACATGTTTTGTGTGCAAACACAAGATCAAGCGGGTACTCTCCTGAAGAGGTATATGGGGGAAAAGCTGTTTCTTGTACGCACCATATCCGCTGAATTCAGTCTAGTTGTTCAATTTTATAGCTGCTGGCTTTAATTGAGCCGCATTTGTGTTGTCTGGATGGTACCCTTTTTGCTAGATTAAAGCAAAATGCATGTTTTGGGTTTTTTTTTGGCGTTTTTGTATTTTTTTGTTTTATGCATAGTTTTACCCCTTTGGCAGACAACAGCGATTGAAAAAAACCCCAGAAGCAAGCCTTTTTCTCTAAGGTGCTGGTTGTTACGGAGTGCAATGGTGTGGAGCAAGGACCCCCAAACTGTTGTCTGTAGTTAACGCTAACTTGTAGGCCAGCTATCTCCAATAGGTGGCAGTAGAGAGACATTTTTCCTTCTTGCTGGAGGAGAGTTAATGTACATAATGTAGAAATGGTCTTTCTTGTAACGGTTATCTCCAGATCTGTGCAGTGTTTATCCAAGATCTGGGTTTTATTCCTCCGTTAACCCATGATCTGTAGTTCTACCATATAGGATAAGCGTCTGGCAAATATGATCTTGGGATAAAGTCCAGTGTAAATCTGATTAGTGAGCATTCAGCTGGTAGAACCGCAGATTTAACTCCTCATGTTATAGGATAGACCGGGCAGCCGAGGGAGAACACCTACTTGGCAGGACTGCAAATACCTGCAGTGCAAGATGCCACATCACCAGCACAGCAGCAAAATCTTGTGCTACATTACACTTTTATAGCTGATTTGCACTTCTTTCTTCCAAAAAAAGGGGCTCTGGGAAATGGTCTCATAAGCATGGCTGTAAAACAAAGAAACAGTGAAAATACATAGATTTTTTTTTTAAATTTTAATTTTTCAATACATGCAGTGCCATACATTTAACAACTACATCAATATCTCCCCAGGAGGTTAACGCATGATTAGGCTGAGTACGGGGGGGTGCGAAGTATAAATAAGTTTTAAATGTATTTAAAGGGGGAAATAAAGTGTGGTAATGTTATTTGTGATGCATGTGTGCCTCATGAGCTAGGTTGGTGCATATAACCCGTGCTGATATGCCAAGATAGTGCATGGGGAATGGCTGCACTTGCGCGGCCCGCTGGTAAACACACTTGTGTGAGCTTGACCTTACTATAGTTTGACATTATGTCATGTAAAGTACTACCGTGGCTAAAACCCCAAAATGATAGTACATGGGGGGCTTTGTTGACAGTTTACAGGGGTTGTACCTGAGTTCACTTGTATTATCTATCCACATGGGGGTCTGGTGCCGTCCTCTTAAATGCAAGATCAATTCCTCCCCCACTGTGACATTGAGGAAAAAAGGACAAAGGGCCCTGTTTTTAGAATCGGTGGGGGGTTCAGCGGTAACACCCCACCAATCAGATTTTTATCACCTATCCATAGGTGATAAAAGTTAATTTTGGTACAACCCCTTTACTGAATTGTGTGTAAGTGGGTAGCCAACGTTACTCCAGCAGCAGGTTCGGACCCATCACATTGCCTCCAACTACATTGTATAGTCACTGAACTTCAGCTACCAGAGGTGGAGGTGATAGAAGATGTGGAAGCTACATTTCAGAATGCAGCTAGAACTGGAATGAAAGATGCCAAAAATGATTTTTTTCATGATTACATAATTATCTGCATGCTATTCACATAAATGATCAGAAATGTCTCGTATGGCAGGTGACGCTTCATATTAAGCCTGTGCTTATACATACAGACCCCAGGAAGACCAATTTCTTGCGAAACTACCATCCACCCCCTAATATCAGAGAATACAGCTGCTCCGCACTCAAAGTTGGCCAAAGTACAGTAGTTTGAGGTCCTTATCACTGACCAGCCCTTGGAAGGGTGCAGACCAGTAGCCGACACATAATGGCCTTGATTGCATTAGGTCTGTTTGCAGAGGTGTTTAGGCGGATTGATGGTAAAGAAGGGGATTAAGTAATATTGTCCTGCTATGCACTTTTTAAGCACTTTTGTTTGCGTTCGGTGCCGGCCAGTTACTGCTAGAGATACCACCTATCTCCAGTGTTCACTGGCCTGAACCACACGCTCAACAGTGCATTGTGAAGAGTTTACAAAGCCCTTTACTCATCTGTCCCACAAGAGATTGTAATCCAGAAGTAAACCTGTATGGGACCGCTATCAAGATGGTTTTTAGGATGTGTACTTTAAGTTGACTACTATCTAGGATACCCTTACACAAGTCCATGATGTATCAGTGCTAAGATGGTCAAGGGCAGAAGAGTCACAGATGTGATTTACTAATGTCTGGAGTAGCAGCAGGAGTGCCCCTTTATATTGTCGGAGGATCCCACTAAAAAAGCTGCCCGTCACATGAAAATTGCATCTTATTGGATCCATTAGGGCTGGGCGTATTGGACTAAAATTGAAAAAATTTTTTTTTTTTTACCTTTTTATATCAATCTCTAAGTTTTCGTTTTACCCCAAAACACTTTTTTTAAGGGACTCGCTTACACCGCAATAGAGCAATTCAATGATATGTACTGATTATCGGACTTGAATGGCACAATCATTCAATCAGTACTTATCAAATATTGAATTGCTGTATATGTGATTCCCTTATGTAAAAAAATGGGGTATGAACTTTATTTATATGCACATAAATTATGGGGTTCCATTACTCCCCTAGTAATCCCCATTCCCTTGCACTATGCACACACCATCACATCCTCTCCCTCTACATGTACTGCCCCCCCCCCCCGTCATCACAGCTTCAATATACTCCCCCCCCCCCCCCCCCCGTCATCACAGCCTCAATATACTTCCCCCCCCCCCCCTCCCAGTCATAACAGCCTCAATATACTCCCCCCCGCCCCCCAAGTCATCACAGCCTCTATATACTGCCCCCCCTCAGTCGTCAGAGCCTCTGAGGGGAGGCAGTATATAGTCATCAGAGCCTCTGTATACTGTCCCCCCTCAGCCGGCACAGCCTCTGTATACTGTCCCCCCTCAGCCGGCACAGCCTCTGTATACTGTCCCCCCTCAGCCGGCACAGCCTCTGTATACTGTCCCCCCTCAGCCGGCACAGCCTCTGTATACTGTCCCCCCTCAGCCGGCACAGCCTCTGTAGACTGTCCCCCCTCAGCCGGCACAGCCTCTGTATACTGTCCCCCCTCAGCCGGCACAGCCTCTGTATACACGGCAGATCCATATTTCCTATCTGTCCTATCTCTGCCCCTTGCGTTCTACCAGGTGGCAGGGCTGCAGTCATATTTGTTACTTGTTTGGATGAGAGTTTGGCATATCCACAGGATGGCCGTCACACTGGGTGGGAAGTTCTAAAGATGGCGAAAGCTTCCAAAGTTGGGATCTGCACTTATCAGGAGATGCCAAAAATGTGTGATGACAACACTGCTGTATAGGAATCCCTTACATAACATAGTGACCCTTATGTCATAGTATTCTGAGTTACCTTAAGGGGGCTCTCACTTGGAACCTTCATAAATTTAGCTGAGTGGCTACAAAAAGTTTCTCCTCTCTGAAAGACCTTTGTCCACTGTTTTCAGTGGGGATCACGTGATGCTTAATTTTTCCTGTGGTGGTAATACAGGGGATTTGGAACATTTTCTGCAGCCTTCCATCGCAGATTACTTGGGAACCAAGCAGCTGGACACCCTCGGATCAGCTTAATTTTTAGCAGCTTCTAGAAAGAAAAAAAAGTTCAAAGTGGACCAACCCTTTTAACATAGTGTTGTCCAAGTCTGTAAATGTTGCATCCACCAATATGCAAAGGTTATATGTGCAGACCCTTGTATTTATCTCACGTCTTTCAAGGAGCCTTTGTGGTTCCTAAGACCAAAGATTGGAGACCAGAAATTGGCTCCTTTATGCAATCCAAAGTTCTCACTGGTTCTGCGTGGGCTAAGTGTAAAGCAGAATTGGGAGCTGAGCCTGTTCCATATGCCGCAGGTACCGGCTGTCGCCTGGCCACAGTGGCCAGAATTGGAGGTACCTTTGGTTCCCCAATGAACACTGATCACAGCATTTAAATAGCTTGACAGAGTAAGGGGAGAACTCTGTTCCTCGAACGGCTCATGTGTGACAAGATTATGGGATATTGCCATAATTGTACTGACCACTGAATGCAGTTAACATGTCTTTTACCACATTGTAAAAACAAAACTTCACCAAAAATGGTGCAGTTGCATTTTTGTTCCATTTACCACAGTAATCAATAAAAAAAAAAATTCTAGACACTATATGGTACCATTAACCCTTTCCAATCCACTGTCTGACGTCTGAAGACATTATGATTTAAGGCTGTACAGCTCCGATGTTGGAAGACGTTCGTTGGGGTTCTCTTACTGTATATTGCCAGCCTCTCTGCTGTCGGAGCCTATCCAACGTGTCACCTCACGCAGTACTAGCTTTAGTCAGCAGATAGCGCCATTGTATAACGGCAGAAAAAGAGTAAGCCCCCAGGATACAAATTGGATTGGAAAGGGTTAAAAAATATAACTCCTACAAAAAGCAAGTAAACGTTAAAAAAAAATATATATTTTTTTTTAGAGTATGGAGGGGAAAAAGGAAAAACTAAAATGAGTGTTCTTAAAAGGGTTAATATAAAAATACAATGTCTTTCATGAAGCAACTTAACTTTTCTTCCTGTGCGGTGCATCACTTTTTTTTAGTGCATTTTTGGGTATTTTACACCAGTAGCTTTGTGTTACTTGCTGAACAGACATATCGCGGTTTGCTGCAATGTGCCTTCCGGTTCCAGGCAATGTGTCAGCCGTTCTCTGACTTTATGTATGGAGGACATATTATTATCTGCCATTTATTATTCTGTCCTACAGTTCTGATGCAGATAAGAAAATACTGATAATGAATTGTGCAACTCGGTATCGTTAAAGATGCAAAAACACTATTTATTTCACCAAACATGAGTTGCTGCATTCAGCATTCTTTAGAGATCTGATCTGGAGAGCTTGTTTTATGCTGTGTGATAAAATATTAAAGTGCTATTATGGGACATCTTCTTTACTTTTGCTGTTGATGACTGACAGGTCATCACTAGATGATCGGACCTGCCGCTTGGATCCCTGCAGATTAGCTTATTCTCGATGCCGCTGTCACTATGGTCAGCAGGAGAGGCAGAAAGTGCTGGCCATAGTGCAGCACCTGGGCTTGTGTTACCGATGTAGCGCCCGTTGAATTCAGAGGAAGCTGTACTGTATACCAGCCCGAAACGCTACGCTATGGTCAGTTAATTTTGCTTCTTTCGTTGACCATAGCGGCAACGGGAATCAGCTGATCAGTGGAGATTCGAGCAACGGGTCTCTGCCAACGATTTATTGACCTGTCAGTCATCAGTAGCAAAAGTAAAACATTTCCCAGAATAGCCCATTAAGGAACGGACTCAAAAAGGACCGGGGAACGTGGCTTGGCTGGTGAGGTGAATGGCTGTCTGACCACAGCATTCCTGTACAGCTTCTATCAACTCCACAGCAGCAATCACACAATTGAGTGGCCCTACCTGCTGCTTCTACATCCAGGATCTCAAAGAGAGGGACACGATTGACCAATAAGCTGGAGAAACAGTGTGATTTCCATATCTCGAGGGCTCCGGCGTGAGTCAAAGATGGCGCAACTTGTAGCCTACAAGAGGCTCCATGGCATCAGTGTTAGTAATGCGCTCACCTGAGCAAGAGAAATCTTCGGAACGGCGAGCAAGACCTGCGGAACTGCAACGAATGAACAACTTCATCCCATCAGACAGCAAGACTTTTGATCAAACCCGCACAACTTTGATTGCAACTCCACCTCATCATCATAGGAAATCTATATGGAGTCCAGACAGGAGCCTCCACAACAGTATTGCCATCATCATCCTCATCTGCATGACTGTGAAGCGACGAAGACCCTCTCCCTCAGCTCAGCAAAACAAAGACAGAAAATGGAATCTCTTGAAGGCAATCTGATGAAGGGTGAATGATCAATCATCCCCTCATACAGCAGACTCTTTCAATGACATTCCTGCGATGGATACATTTATTAGAATGGCTTCACATCTGCGTTGGGGATTCCGCTTTCCTGCTCCGTTTGGGGAGCAGGAAAGGGGAATCCCTGTGGCTGACTGGCTCCGTCTCTGGATAGACTGGAACAGTACCGAACGGATCCCATTGGCTATAATAGAATCTGTCCACTTTCCCCCCGGCTTTTGGACGGAGGAAAGAGCACTGCATGCAGTGGTTTTTGCCTCCGTTATTTTGAGGCGGATCTGTGATGGGACCTCCCGCCGGAGGCTCCAACGCAGATATGAAACCGGCCTTACTGACCCCGCCATAAAAGCTGTGTTTGAAAACCCTGCAAATCTAATTTTTCTAAACTAATTCCGCCTATAATTGTAGCTAGAATTGA
Organism: Eleutherodactylus coqui; assembly: GCF_035609145.1. Classification (NCBI taxonomy): domain Eukaryota; kingdom Metazoa; phylum Chordata; class Amphibia; order Anura; family Eleutherodactylidae; genus Eleutherodactylus; species Eleutherodactylus coqui. Next base: position 204,020,502 of record NC_089840.1, on the reverse strand, counting down.
AGCCGTGGACATTCATTTGGCGGAATTTAAAATGTCAAGTAACCATTTCATTAAGACACGCCATGCGCTAGAATCAGAGCTAGACCGACTTAGAGGGATCCCTGAGACCGTGCCTGTCTTAGAACTGAAACCGTCCCTTCAAAATGTTTTGAAAACATTGCTGTCAGATTGTCCTTTACAGGATTTCGTAAAAGGATACCTAGACCCCCCCCCCCCCACCCTCCCTCAACCCAAGCATCGGTAGATCATATACCAAGAGATGTCCTGGCACGCTTCCACGTGAAGGAGAAGCTCTTGGAGGCCACTAGGAAACTGAGTACATTACCTGCTCCATTCCAATCATTATCTCTATATGCCGACCTATCTGCGACATCTGCTCCCTGTAACTACTACGCTCAGAGACGACAAAATCTTTGACAAGTGGCGAATTCCTTTACGATTTGTGATTATTTACAGCAACAATGATGTGACGTTACTGGAAGACGAGATCAGCCTTCTACAATAATGGAACTGAAATGTCTCTCCACCCACTAAAGGTCTCTAAAAAGGTCTTTTATTGGATTTGAGAAGGCTGACGCATGGCGAAACCTTGTACATAAATCTTTGGTTGGGAGATGAGCGTGGACTCTCGGTGTATTAGGGCTCCTTCACATTTTTGCGCATGTAATGCCCAGTGGATAGAACCCATTGATTTTTCAATGGGTTCATTCACAGAAGCATATTTTGCGCATGCATTTTCGGTTGTGTAGAGCAAGTTCTAGCTTTCTATCTTTCTGTATATTTGCACACCAAAGGTTCCTGTAGAAGTTAATGGGGGGAGCGCACATACGCGCTGGGATGACACTGCGTAATTCCACTGGGAAAAGAACACACCTGGAACTAATTGGCCATTTCAATCGGTGCGTTTGTTTGCCACGTGCAAATGAAAATGCCCCGCGAGCAAAAAAAGTACAGTGAATTATGCTGAGACGCATGCAGAAAAATCTGTTATAGCGCAAGACGGTTGCACTGAGTCATGTGCAATTGTGCTTCTGCTACCCTGAAGCCAGCCTAACAAAAAACATAGAAGAACTATTTGTTACTGTTTTTTGGTTTTTTTTCTTTTCCTCGTCCTCCGTTTTTTTTTTTTTCCTCCTCTTTTGTTATAGACCAGGTTTATATATTGGCCTATCCGGCACCTAACACATACTCCCAAGACCATGATAAGGAATCCTTCCCTACTTATCTACTACAACTTAGCGTTATAAAGGTAGTATTGCTAAATTAATGGGTTAAATAGCCCCCAGAAATGAACATTTATGCAAGCAACGGTAAAAAAAAGTTGATATCTGATAACTTTAGTACGCAAGAGAATTCTATAATTTCAAGAGCTGTTCTCCATTCATATACCTGAGCTACTTGCAATACCTCGGTCTCCATTTTCTCCAATCTAGAGTAGTCTTAACCATAAAGACCCATTTAGACGCAACGATTATGGCTCAAAATTTGAGAAAAGGCCATCTTTTGAGCAATAATCGTTGTGTGTAACTGCACTGACATCATGCAGTTTTTGTTAAGTCGTCACTGCTCGTTGTCTTTCAGCATGCTGAACACAGGCGGGGTATGAAGGACAGACGGGCCAGCTGTGTTCTTCATACCCCGCACGGAGCGCTCAGCTGTATAACAGCCGCGCGTTTGGAGAGGGGAACAACTGGATGCAGAAGACAAGTGGCCCCGCTTGTCTTCTGCTTCCCCCGCTCAGAGCGCTCGGCTGTATAACAGCTGGGTGCTCCGTGCAGAGAACAGCTGGATGCAGAACACAAGCGGCCCTGCTTCTCTTCTGCGTCCCTTACTCGTTGTGTCTAAGTAGGCTTTTAGTCCCCTCAGGGTAAACCCGTGTGCTACTCCTATCTACTTCACAAGTTTTGGAATTTTTGGAATATTTAAATGTTCATATACCTGGTTTATTGTACTTTCTCGTTTATCTTACTTACAGAATATATGTGAGAGATTTTGAGGACTGCACTTATTATACATCCAACACTTTATGTCCTAGCATGTTTGTTGTATGTTGTTTTAAAACGGAAACAATTCAGAAAAACCATTGAAACAAGAAAGGACTGAGGAAGGGTCCGTGATGAAGAATATCTGTTCTATCCTGGTGACTTTTGTACATCTCATCATTACTTTGTAATGTTTTATTGCGTTCTCTCTACATTTACACTCTTCTAATTCTCTTGTCTTTAGCCATTGGGAACGCATATGCAGTGTTAAGCAACCCAGACAAGAGGAAGCAGTACGATCAGTTCGGAGATGAGAAAGTGAGTGCGTCCCGACATGGACACTCCGACTTCCACAGAGGCTTTGAAGCGGACATCTCGCCTGAAGACCTCTTCAATATGTTCTTCGGAGGAGGATTTCCTTCTAGTAAGATCTTTTCTGACACGTTTTTAATTTTTACATGTCTAATAGAATATAGAAACCATATCACTTGGTCTTGTAGAGAATTATTCTAATTTTTATTTATTTATTTTTTCTCACCTTTTAGGTAACGTCCATGTATACAGCAATGGCCGAATGCATTATACATACTCTCAGAGACCAGACAGACGAGAACACCAAGGCGATGTAAGTTCTGGATGAGAACTTGATCAATCCTTTTTAGGGATTATGTAAAGTCAATTGGTTGGCCACTAGAGGGAGCACTATGACTGGAGCCTGTATCTGTGAAAGGTAGATGGTCCGGAAAGACTAATTGTATCCTTCCAGTAGAACTTCTTAATATTTAGTAACATATTAGGTAAGATTGAAAAAAGGCATCCATCCAGTGCAGCCTATTACTAGCCTGCAGTGTTGATCAAGAGGAAGGCACACACACACACACACACACACACACACACACACACACACACACACACACACACACACACACACACACACACACACACACACACACACAAAAAAAAATTAAAAACCCAATGAGGTAGACGACAACTTTCCTAATTTTAGGGGGGGAAATTATTTCCCGACTCCAAATCTGACAATTAGAATAAATCCCTGGATCAACAATCCTTCTAACGTAATCTAGTGACCACCCGAATGTGAATTATAAGGACAACATATCTGCTCTGTGCCTACTTGATCAGTCTTTTATCTTAATCTTGAAATAGTCACGTTGCCTCGGGTAAATGCTCACAGCAGGCTTGGAAAAAAACTGTTTTTTAGCAACAAGTGGGTTTCCAAATTCATAGTTTTCTGCACCTGTTAGGAACTTCTGCCACGGATTTCACCTGCCATGTAATAAGTGGCATCCCTGGCAAAATCTACACATAATGCATGCAGATGTCAGGCAGGTATAACAGCATGTTGTTTACTCTATGGGAGACCGGTCTCTATTCCTCTATTCTATGATAGGTCAGACTAGGTATTGCATGAAAAAATATATAAAATGTGCAACCTACTAGACAATAGAGAGCGGTCTCCCATAGAGTAAACAACATGTTGTTATACCAGCCTGAAATTTGCATTTCTTACATGTAGATTTTGCCAGGGATTCCACTTATTACATGGCTGGAGGTCAAATCTGTAGCAAAAGTTCATAACAGGTACAGCATGCTATGAATTTGGAAATCCACATCCTGTTTAGAATTGACTGTGGATTTTGTACCCTGATGAATTTTTGGTACATTGTATGCAAAATGCAATTACATAACAAATACGGAGTGCGTGAAGCGACCCTTGGAAAGGTTTTCTTATACCATAAAGCGATAGCAAATTGTTGGGATTTGCTATCTCTTTGTGTGGGGGAGATTCAACAGTCAGGACCCCACCAATTCAAGGAATGAAAGGGCTTGAATGCCTCTGCAGAGTTTTCCCTGCACAGGTTTGCCATAACTGGTGCCAGGCGAAGGAAATAAGGGTAAAAAACAGTGAACAGGACACAGAGCCAAACCAGTACTTCACATTTGCAAAGGCATGCTATCACTTTTTGATATGAGGAGAAACACTTTTTTTTTTCTTCCCACTTTAGACCCAATCTGGGTATTAGTGGAAAGAAAAATGGATAAAAGACTCAATAGGATGGGTGAACTTCACATGAAATATCTCTTGCGGGTTTCCTTATTTAACCACCTAAATGTTCCCCCTTGGTGTCCAGGCTGTACCTCTCCTCCACAAACTTGTTCTCCATTACTCACCTTGTGACGGCAGGTACCTGTAACCGTCTGACAGAGGTTACCTACTACATTCGCCTTTTGTTATAAACCCCTACCTGCTCCCTCTAACGGCAGAGACGGCACCACATCCTTTTTTTGCCAGCTTCACAGTATTCTGTTTGAACAGTCCATAATATCGTTATTTTCTATACTAATATATGTGAACACTTCATGTTTTTGCCCAGGGAAGTCTTGGGATGTTCGTTCAGTTGATGCCCATTCTGATCCTGATAATTGTTTCTGCACTAAGTCAAATGATGGTGTCCAATCCGCCTTACAGCCTGAGCCACAGACCGTAAGTACATTCAGTGGTGTTCCCTAGAAGTGTAAGGCTGCTTTCATATCTGCGCTGAGGATTTCGCTTTCCTGCTCCGTTCGGGGAGCAGGAAAGGGGAATCCCTACAGTTGAGCAGTTCTGTCTCTGGACAGAACCAAACAGGCCCGGGCGGATGCCGTTGAGTATAATACGGTCCGCCCGCTCTCTCCCCAGCTTGCCCGGCTTTTGGACTGAAGAAAAAGCGCCGCATGCAGCACTTATTCTTCCGCTATTTTCAGCCACACTTGTGACCAGAGGTTCCAACGCAGATGTGAAACCGCCCTAACAATTCTCAGGATTTCCCATTTATAGAATAAAACCTGAAAAATAAATGATAGGGGGCGCCAGCTCAGCACTGCTTCTTGCTTTTATAGGTCTTTCGAATCCATAATTGATTGAAACGCGTGTCAGTTTGTCTTGAGCTTTTTTATCTTTCACTAAATCGTCCTTTATTCTAGAAATAAATATTTAATACGGGCAAAAGACACAAATATTGGAACGGCTGGATGTTTAATAATATTGAACTGATATATAGTGGAACCCTCACAGAAAATCCACTGCTATAATTGATACGCTGTGGTTCGGAAATCTGTACTGCAGGTCAATTTGGATTTTTTTTCTGCATCATGTGAGCAAGATTTTGAAAATTTCATGTTTTTCGGATACTGTAAATTCGCAGATTTTTAATGTGGAGGGTCCACACACAAAATCCACCTCATGTGAACACTGCCTTAACCCTTTGCAATCCAGTTTTGGTTTCAGGGTTTCCTAGGGGGCTTTCTCTTTCTGCCATTTTATAATGGCGCCATCTGCTGGCTAGAGCCAATACTGCTTTATGTGACATGCTGTAGAGGCCCCCCGACAACAGAGCGGCCAGTAATATACAGTAAGAATACCTTGCCAGGCGGCTTCTGACATCGGAGCTTTACAGCCTTCAATTAGAATGTCTTCAGACGTCAGACAGTGGATTGGAAAGGGTTAAAGCTGGCCATACACTGTACATGGCTGTCGGCTGTAAACATTTTCACTTAGGTGAGAAGAATAAACTGCTGAATTAAGACAGGGGAGAACTTCACATTTGGTTTCCTTTATTTAGTGCTAAAACATACATTTATTCCCATGCCTAAATATAAGATCTCTATGTATGTCTCCTGGGTTTCATAAATGGGTTGCCCGATGAGGGAAGCTCCTCCGACAATGAGCTGATCACTAGTTCAGATGTAATTATCAGATTTCTCTCATATAATGCATAATTGTTCTAAGGTACGGAGGGTGGACAAAAATATGCATTGGATTTTAGTCATTAGTACTGAGCAGCCCTTTTGACTCCTGCTTGGCAAAGAGCTTTATCAACAAATTTGTGTTTTACTTCACCTCTTGCCCTGCTGCATGTGGTTTTGGGAGCCAGCTGGTAACAGCAGCTAAGTGGCTCAAACTCCTGACCAATGGAACCTTGTTTCTTGGACGGATGTTTACTTCTGCCCGGCAACATCTGTGTCATATTCCCTCCACTTAAAATCGGTCTATACATGTCTTATTGAAATATGATTTGTAATCCCAAGGCATGCATTTTGTACGGTGTTTCCATATTTTTGTCCAACCCCTGTATCTGACTGATAAAGGGGTACTGAGCAGAGCCTTGATTGAGTATATGGACATGCGTTATCCTGATGGAGTCGAGGCCCATTTGATGACTTCCTGAAAGGCTTCATAGCTTATTGTTTGCTGGCTTACATCTGTATGAGGCTTGATGCCACCACTGTTTGGGAACCAGATCTTAGACCCTGAATGCTTTCATGTGTATACATATGCTGCTGTCTATGTATAGCATTGGAGCAATTTTGCAAGGTGGTAGCATTCAAGAGCTTTAATGTTGTGTGAGCTGTGCTATACAAGTACATCGATAAGAAAAAAGAGACCTAAATGTACATAAATTAATCTTATCTTCTGCATGCAAGTACGTTATGGCCACTGAGAGCTTGCAACGTGTCAATCTATCAGGGGATACAAAGGGTTATGTATACACAAGAGAACTTGCCTAATTATGACTGGAAGGTCAATTGCACATTGGAGGTCATTGTAGATAGCACTGCAATTAACTACGTCAAACGGCAAATTGTACAGTTTTTGACACAAGGAGTAATTAAATCTATCTGAACGTTGGAGACAACTTGATCTTACTGGACAGACCTACATAGTAGAGGCCAGAGCTGTTGGATGAATACTCGAGGTGAGAAGAATAAGCCACCAGGTACAGGACCGATGGATCATTTAACATGCCACAGCCTTCTTTCCTATAATAGCTGCCATAGAGGGTTTGGCCAATCCAGTTGAAATAGCCAGATTTGCCAAAATTTTATCCAAAGTGTATGGCCAATGGTCATTTGAAGACACTTACCCCAAAGTCCAACTGTTGAGTTCTGCTTACTGATGTGAGAAAATTGTAAATGTACTTTTACTACACACAGCGGCAGCCCTATACAGAGCCAGAGAAATGGACCGTTATTCTACGTGTAGGTTTATAGTAATTAACTCTGTTTCTTTTCCACGCAGGTCAGTGGGTCATATACACAAGAAGATCACTGAGCACCTTAAGGTCCCGTATTTTGTGTCAGAAAGCTTTGATCAGGAATATACTGGCAATAATCTAAGAAATGTAGAAAGAAGCGTAGAAGAAGACTTTATAGCCAATCTAAGGAATAACTGCTGGAAGGAGAAGCAGCAGAGTAAGTACCGTACAGTATACCATTGTCCTCGGATAGTATAGGAGTAGGCACATGGTTGGAATACTTTGTGTATATACTCTCATTGTCAAAAACCAATCCCTACCCTAGAAGCAGTTGTCAGAATCGAATAAAACTTCCTCTTTTTTATTTGTAATGTTGGTATAAGTAAGGCCGACTGTCCGTGGGTGACGTGGTATCCCGCGGTGAAGCTCTGCTGCGGGAGCCGTCGCCCAGGAGCAGGAGCCGCCACCGAATCTCCGACGGTCAGCACTATCTAATAGATAGGCTGACTGCAGAGAATCGGGGCAATTCACAGCATGCTGCGAATTGCCCGCCTCGAGCGGAGAATCGCAATTAATCTCCGCTCATGGACAGGTGCCGGCGCTTTCCATAGCAATGCTATGGGAAGCGTCGGCCGCCGTGGACAGGGGGCCTTAGTGATTACAATATCAGAGCAAAAGTATTACGGAATACTGACTCCTTGAAGGGAGGCTCTACTACCCTGTTGTACCACCTCTAGCTTAGATGTAATACGGGCATGCATGGAGGCTCTAGTACCCTGTTGTACCACCTCTAGCTTAGATGTAAGATGTAATAGGGGCGGGCATGGAGGCTCTAGTACCCTGTTGTACCACCTCTAGCTTAGATGTAATAGGGGCGGGCATGGAGGCTCTAGTACCCTGTTATACCACCTCTAGCTTAGATGTAATACGGGCTGGCATGGAGGCTCTAGTACCCTGTTGTACCGCCTCTAGCTTGGATACAAGATGTAATACGGGTGGGCATGGAGGCTCTAGAACCCTGTTGTACCGTCTCTAGCTTATATACAAGATGTCATATGTGTGAACATTGGTGTCCCAGATTATCCTATTCATATTCTATTGGCCATAAATCTGGACTGTTCATCTAAGCACACCACAACTCTAACAATTTGCATATCTGCCTGAGATGTAACTTCATGCCACGTTTTGCAACAAAATGACAACTTCTTCCAGGGGCTGGAGTGTTTTTGAATAAGTGTGTAGAAGCTGAATCTTCTGAGAAACAGAAGAAGGGGCCTGCAGACTTTTTATAGACACTGAATATATAGACTCATAGCAGAGTCGTATCTATGGGTGCTGACTGATCTTTCCCTGAAGTCTGCTGTCCTGGGACAGAAAGATAAGACCGCTTCACTCCTTCACCTTCATAAACTTATAGGTCAATAGGAAAACACATCTTTCAGCTATAAATACTATGGCATATATATATATGTTATATGTATGGGTAAGTGAGTACCAAGGCTCTTTTATTAGGCCACTTACGAAATACTGCAGCATCATTGTGTGTGGCCAAAAAAGCTCCATTTCAAGGGATCTTTCCCATTGAATGTGAGTATTACTTACCCTATTGCTCCATGTTCTAACAGGCTATGTTTACATGTAGCAGAAATGCTGCAGAAAGACCATAGAACTTTGCAGCCACCGGCATACGGCCGGGTACGGCTCAGTTCACCACCTGTTTTGGTTTTTTTTCTGTACACGCTTGGCTTGTGCACCAGGAACATGCATGGTGTACACGCTAATCATGGCTAATCAGGTCCACCCATTGTATGTTAAGGGGGTGTCCTGTTAGCAAGTGCTGGGCCGGTATATGTCAGCATACTTTCTTTCACTGTATAAGCTTATACAGGGGTATATGCCCAATGTCGCCCAAAAATGAGATGAGACCTAGAATATCTTTCTTGACTAATGAAAGTGACAATTGAACTTTACTTTTCAGCCACTAGCAGGACCGTGTAGTGTATATCTATATATCCTTTGGTATACCAGTGATGATATGAAAATCTGTGTTCTAGAACAGATGTTAAACAGCATACAGCACCATTTTCTAGTTAAAGTCAATGTTACGCAATGTATTTTCATGAAACAAGTCAATAAATACAGGCTACTTTAATAGTTTCTACTTTTTTTTTTTAAACTCGTTTTATTGAAAATTAAATAGCATAGAGAAACTTACAATCGCAGGAAGGTGCAGCACGTAGATAATACACATAACTGTATAATTAGGTTGGTATAAAGGTTCAGTCAATGCAGTACAACATAGATAACACATTAATTCTGTAAAACCTGATCAGGTACACAGAAGCCAAATCTCCGAGGCCACAGGTCCCGCTCCAGAACATGTATCCACTATGGGGCACGTCTGAGCTCCAGAATGGATGAAGCCATTAATTGTGGTGAATATAACGTGAGGGGGGAATCGCACCACAGACCCCACACTTTATCAAATTTCTCAGGACACTTGCGTCCCTTGTAGACTATATAATTATATGGCACCACCGAATTGACCAGCTTCCTCCACATTGAGAGTGAGGGGTTCTTACGATCCATCCACCGCAATGCAATCGTTTTTCTAGCAAGGAACAAAGATTCCCTCAGAAAAATCTTTTTATGGTGTTGCCAGCTTTCTTCATCTAGTATTCCAAATAAGCAGATCTCTGGGCTCGGTGGAACAGGGACTTCCACAAGTTCAGAGAGGAAACCTGTGACCTCCCCCCAGAAACTTTCAATAACAGGACACTCCCACATCATGTGCCAAAAATCTGAATATTCGCAGGAACACCTAATGCAGTTTGTAGACTGTATTCTGCCCATTTTGTACAATCTCGCTGGAGTGAGATAGCACTGATACACTATATACAGCTGGATCATTTTATTATTGGCTGCTGGGGATACATATAGAGGAGATTCCAGGAGCTCTTGGAACGTATCGTCTGTTAGTGTCGGTATCAGTGTCCTCCATTTTGTTAGGGCAGAGGGTATATCCTGAGAGGCTCGTATTGAGATGAGGTGGGAGTATAGTGCCGATATGAGGCCCCGGGGGCCTTGGGAGCGAAGGATGCCTATTAAGGGGTAATGAGAAATAGCAGGTCTGGGTGGCGGGAACTGCGCCTCCAAAGCGTGTCTGACCTGGAGAAATCTATAAAAATGGGAACGGGGCAGATCATATTTATTTTGTAGCTGCTCAAATGAGGACAGGGTGTTCTGTGGATAGAGGTCTGCCAGGGTCCGGATGCCATATTGTTCCCAAATGTGAGCGTCCTCCAGTCGGAGTAATTCTGGGAGCCCATGATTACGCCAAAGGGGAGTGTCAGCTATTATGTCCACAAAATTGCCAATTGACTTGGCCTGCCGCCAGACCTGAGAGGCCAACCTATGAATTGGTAGCATTTTGCCTGTTAGGGTAGAAGGAGATTCCAGCAGGGGCCACAATCTAGGGATTTTAAGATAATGTGCCAGATGCGCCTCAGAGTTGGGGAGAGGGTCATCACTCAGCCAGCTTCTCAAGTGAATTAGCTGGCCTGCCACATAGTAAATGAACAAATCTGGCAGGGCAGCGCCCGCGTCTTGCTTCGGCCTCTGAAGCGTAGAGATTCGTAGTTTGGGGCGGGAATTTCCCCAAATAAAGGAAGACATCAGGGACTGCATGGATTTAAAGAAGCGGGACGGGATATGCAGCGACGCATGCTGCATTATGTATAAGCATTTTGGTAATACTATTAGTTTGATAAGATTGATTCGCCCCGCTACCGAGAGCGGTAGGGAGCCCCATATTTTAAACTTAGACCTGAATAAATCTATGAGGGGGTATACATTTAGCTCTAGAGACTTTCCCACATCATTGGTTATCTGTAACCCCAAGTATTTAAACTGGTTTGAGATCCGGAGGCCGCAAAGTGAGTCAATATCGCCCAGACGACTCTCACGAGAAACAGGCATCAGGGCTGATTTAGTCCAGTTGATTTGAAGGCCCGAGAATTCACCAAAAGTATTAATAAGATTTATCACATGGGGGAGGGTTGCCTCAGGGTCCGCCAAGAAAAGCAAGAGATCATCGGCATATAAAGCCACTCGATCTTCCCTATCCCCCACTGTGACACCCCTATATAACTGGGTTTCTCGTAGAATCATTGCCAACGGCTCAATGGCCAGGGCAAATAGTATGGGGGAGAGGGGACACCCCTGTCTAGTTCCTCTATGTAGTCGGAAGTAGGGAGAACAGGATCCATTAATGGAAATAGCTGCTAGGGGGGATTTGTACAGAAGAGTGATCCAGCGTATAAAAGTCTCGCCGAAACCAAATCTCCGTAAAACTTGGAAGAGAAAGGGCCATTCAATGGAATCGAATGCCTTTGCTGCATCTAAGGAGGCCAAGGCCCAATCCTCTTCTCTGGCCGCCCCTATCTGCGTCACCACTTGGGCCCTCCTCAAATTCTCTCTAGTGGATTTTCCGGGCATAAATCCAGTTTGATCCGGGTGGATTAAATCCAGTATTATGGTATTGAGACGATTAGCCAGCATTTTAGTTAGGAGTTTGTAATCAGTATTAAGTAGGGAAATTGGCCTGTAGGAACCACAGTCTAGGGGATCTTTATCCGGTTTTAGAATTAATACTATTGTTGCTTCGTAGAAGGATGGAGGGAGATCTCCGTTCTCATAGGCCGCATTGTATGTTGCAAGTAATGTAGGGAGCAATATGTCTTGGTATTTGGCATATACCTCAATTGGAATGCCATCAGGGCCTGGCGATCTACCGTTGGACATTCCCGAAAGCGCTTCCGTTAATTCAGTCAGGGTAAAGGGTGCATCCATAAATGCTTGTTGGTCCTGTGTGAGTGTCGGGAATGTAGGCTTATTTAGGAAATTGTTCAGGGTGTCCTGAGAATGCTGGAATTTGGTGTTGTACAACTCAGTGTAGAACTGTTGAAATCGCATCCCAATCTGATCCCCGTCAATAAGGACTTCTCCGGAATCAGATTTGATACGTAGTATAGAGGGAGACGCTGAATTCTGATGGACTAACAGAGCCAGCAAGCTGCTGGATTGATTACCTTGTTCATAATATTTTTGCTTAGCAAAGAAAGTAGACCTACGGGCCTTCTCCTGCAGATATATGAGATATTGTCTTCCCTGACTCAACCACCTTGTTCTATTGTCATCTGAGGGGTCTGCGACATAAGTCGCTTCCAATTTGGAATATTCGGATGCCATCTCCTGCTCACATCGGGAAGTATTGCGTTTAATAAATGATATAGAGGAGCGAAGGCAGCCTCTGAGAAAGGCCTTAAGGGTCTCCCAGAGTAGTGCCGGGTCAGTATCAGGGCTATTTATTTCAAGAAAGGTGGCAAGCTGGTCGGGAATACGATCGTGTGGGTCAAATAGACTTAGCCAGAAGGGATGTATTCTCCAACCATGTCTATTAGTCTTACTATTTGCTATAGCAAATTCAGCCCAAAGGGGAGAATGGTCCGACACACCCCTAGGAAGGTATTGTACTTTCGCTACTGTTGAACAAGCACGGGCGTTACCGAAAATGTAATCAATGCGTGACAGAGAGTTGCTGCCGGCTGAGTGGCACGAAAACTCCCGATCCGCTAGATGTTTAGCTCTCCAAACCTCCTGCCAGCCTACCTCCTGAGAAAATGTAGTTAGTGTTGTAGGGTGTGGGTTAATAGAAATTGGCAGAGTAGTGCTAAATTTATCTAATGTTATGTCAAGCAACATGTTGAAATCACCCATACAGACAACAGCAGCGTTTGGGAACTGAGCCGCAAACTGGGCTGCCTGATGAAGGACAGTCAGGTTTGCCGGTGGCGGCAGGTAGACCCCAAGGATAACATATGGATTTGACTCAACCCAGGCCTGTATAAAGACATATCTCCCCTCAGGGTCTCTCAGGGTCCGACCAGGCTCCCATCTAAGTCGCTTGTGTATCAGGATGGATACTCCCCTGGAGTATGAAGTGTGGGTAGCGTGGATGGACCACTGGACCCAGGGCTTACGCAACCATGATATAGACTCTGGAGTCAGATGGGTCTCCTGGAGACATGTAATATGCGGGTTACAGCGCCTCACCTGTGAGAAAACCATAGAGCGTTTTCTGGGAGAGCCCAGCCCCCGGACATTCCAGGACAGCATAGTGAAATTAGACATTAATATTATACTTTACATGTAGTAGTAGGATAATCCCTAAGTTAAAGAAGGTGGACCCCCAGTAGTGGCCCAGGAGCATCCCAACCTCTACAAATCCCCTCCAATCACATATCCATACATTGTGCTGCACCAATCCTTGCAAAACTTGAAAAAAAACATAACTAAACGTTATAAACCAAACTTGAAGTTGCATGTGTGCCCGATTACTTAGAATGAGGAGAACATTGGTATTTAGTTCATGCAACATAGTAAATATAGGGGGAGAGAGTGCACCTTTCAGATGGCAATATATAGGGCACAATCTCACATTTCGCACCAAGCATAAAGTCCGTGGATCCCGGAAAAACATATATAACCGTTATAATGATAATTCCCTGAGGCGTGGGAGAAGAAGTCCCAAAAGGTCTCTGTCATGTAGTACTGCCCAATCCACACAGGGTAGGGGAACAGAAGGGAGTTGAAGGTGTTAAATACGAGGTAGAGAGGGCAGACCTCCGACAGGGTTACAACGCTTAGGTTACCAGTTCTTGAACTCCTGGAGCTCCAGGTCAACGTCTGGGCGATCCCGGGAGTCGCTCCAACCAGGTCTCAGCCTCCGCAGGTGTAGAGAAGAAGATAGTGCGGTCGCCATGAATGACTCGCAGACGGGCAGGATACATCATGGAATACTGGATAGCAGCTTCTCTCAGCCGACGCTTGACGTTGACAAAGGATGCCCTCGTTTTTTGAAGAGTGGCCGAGAAGTCGGGAAAAATGGAGACGGTGGTGTTGTTGAATTTAAGTGCCCCTTTACGTCTAGCAGCTTGTAGGGCGGCGTCTCTGTCCCTGCTACTGAGTAATCGTGCCAGCATCGGTCGCGATGGGGCACCCGGAGGTGGGGGCCGAGATGGAACTCTATGTGCCCGTTCAATGGCGAAGGCCGAAGAAAAGGCCGCCTCTGGAAGAAGGTCTTTCAGCCACCCCTCCATAAATGCACACGGGTTTTGTCCCTCAACACGCTCCGGCAGGCCTAAGATTCGAAGATTGTTTCTTCTTAGTCTGTTTTCGAGGTCATCAGCTCGTTGAGACCATAGACCGGCCATCTTCTCCACTTCGGTCAATTTAGCTGGTATTGGAGTTAGAGTATCTTCCACCTGTGAGATGCGGGCCTCAGTCTCTCCGACTCGCTCCCTAAGATTCTGCATATCCTGTCGTAGGAGGCCCACGTCAATTTTAACTTCCTCAATTTTGCTCGTTAATGAGGTAGTAGAACCTTTAATGGCATCTAGCAGTTGGGCCGTAACTTGCCGTAGTGTAGGTTCTGAGTCAGAGGGTAGAAGCGTGCTAGAGCCTGGCGAGGGGGGTGGCCGTTTCAGTGGATCAGAGGGTGCGTGGCTAGCATCATCAGGTTGTTCGTGAGCAAATTCACGTAGCCGCTCTGCTATTGGTATATTAGATTTGCGGCTCATTTTTGAGGTTCTACGGCTCCCTCGCCGGCAGGACACCGGTGTCGATATGATTGCGGTCAGCAGGACCCACCACTAAGTCTGATGTCACCCACTCTACTGGGGTACACTAAAGGCATACACAGGTCTTTTTAGGTAGAAAGTGTCACTGGCTCCAGCTGGGTTGTGATCACCAGGAGTGGTAGTACTAGAAAAACTATCTCCAGCTGTGGTATGACCGTTTGGAGTGGTAGTAGTGGTGAAGTGACACTATTTCCAGCTGCGATGCGTCCGCTAGGAGGAGTAGTAGAGTGACTATTTCCAGCTGGGTTGTGTCCTCTAGGAGTGGTGAAGTGTCCCCTCTCCCCAGCCGTGATGTGTCCGTTGGGGGGAGTAGTAGTAGCAGAACAGCTCTCTCTTCCACTGTGTGCGTCCGCTAGGATTAGTAGTAGAATGGCCCTGTTTCTAGTTGTAATGTGTCCGCTAGGAGTAGTAGTAGCAGCAGCAGCAGAGTCACTCTATCTGTAGCTGTAATGCGTCCACTAGGAGTAGTAGTAGCAGAATATCTGTCTCCAGCAGTGACGTGTCCGCTAGGAGCAGTAGTAGTGGTGGCAGAGTGGCTCTATCTGCAGCAGTGACGTGTCCGCTAGGAGCAGTAGTAGTGGTGGCAGAGTGGCTCTATCTGCAGCAGTGACGTGTCCGCTAGGAGCAGTAGTAGTGGTGGCAGAGTGGCTCTATCTGCAGCAGTGACGTGTCCGCTAGGAGCAGTAGTAGTGGTGGCAGAGTGGCTCTATCTCCAGCAGTGACGTGTCCGCTAGGAGCTGTAGTAGTGGTGGCAGAGTGGCTCTATCTGCAGCAGTGACGTGTCCGCTAGGAGCAGTAGTAGTGGTGGCAGAGTGGCTCTATCTGCAGCAGTGACGTGTCCGCTAGGAGCAGTAGTAGTGGTGGCAGAGTGGCTCTATCTGCAGCAGTGACGTGTCCGCTAGGAGCAGTAGTAGTGGTGGCAGAGTGGCTCTATCTCCAGCAGTGACGTGTCCGCTAGGAGCAGTAGTAGTGGTGGTAAAGTGGCTCTATCTGCAGCAGTGACGTGTCCGCTAGGAGCAGTAGTAGTGGTGGCAGAGTGGCTCTATCTCCAGCAGTGACGTGTCCGCTAGGAGCAGTAGTAGTGGTGGCAAAGTGGCTCTATCTGCAGCAGTGACGTGTCCGCTAGGAGCAGTAGTAGTGGTGGCAGAGTGGCTCTATCTCCAGCAGTGACGTGTCCGCTAGGAGCAGTAGTAGTGGTGGCAAAGTGGCTCTATCTGCAGCAGTGACGTGTCCGCTAGGAGCAGTAGTAGTGGTGGCAGAGTGGCTCTATCTCCAGCAGTGACGTGTCCGCTAGGAGCAGTAGTAGTGGTGGCAGAGTGGCTCTATCTCCAGCAGTGACGTGTCCGCTAGGAGCAGTAGTAGTGGTGGCAGAGTGGCTCTATCTGCAGCAGTGACGTGTCCGCTAGGAGCAGTAGTAGTGGTGGCAGAGTGGCTCTATCTGCAGCAGTGACGTGTCCGCTAGGAGCAGTAGTAGTGGTGGCAGAGTGGCTCTATCTCCAGCAGTGACGTGTCCGCTAGGAGCTGTAGTAGTGGTGGCAGAGTGGCTCTATCTGCAGCAGTGACGTGTCCGCTAGGAGCAGTAGTAGTGGTGGCAGAGTGGCTCTATCTGCAGCAGTGACGTGTCCGCTAGGAGCAGTAGTAGTGGTGGCAGAGTGGCTCTATCTCCAGCAGTGACGTGTCCGCTAGGAGCAGTAGTAGTGGTGGCAGAGTGGCTCTATCTCCAGCAGTGACGTGTCCGCTAGGAGCAGTAGTAGTGGTGGTAAAGTGGCTCTATCTGCAGCAGTGACGTGTCCGCTAGGAGCAGTAGTAGTGGTGGCAGAGTGGCTCTATCTCCAGCAGTGACGTGTCCGCTAGGAGCAGTAGTAGTGGTGGCAAAGTGGCTCTATCTGCAGCAGTGACGTGTCCGCTAGGAGCAGTAGTAGTGGTGGCAGAGTGGCTCTATCTCCAGCAGTGACGTGTCCGCTAGGAGCAGTAGTAGTGGTGGCAAAGTGGCTCTATCTGCAGCAGTGACGTGTCCGCTAGGAGCAGTAGTAGTGGTGGCAGAGTGGCTCTATCTCCAGCAGTGACGTGTCCGCTAGGAGCAGTAGTAGTGGTGGCAGAGTGGCTCTATCTGCAGCAGTGACGTGTCCGCTAGGAGCAGTAGTAGTGGTGGCAGAGTGGCTCTATCTGCAGCAGTGACGTGTCCGCTAGGAGCAGTAGTAGTGGTGGCAGAGTGGCTCTATCTGCAGCAGTGACGTGTCCGCTAGGAGCAGTAGTAGTGGTGGCAGAGTGGCTCTATCTGCAGCAGTGCGTGTCCGCTAGGAGCAGTAGTAGTGGTGGCAGAGTGGCTCTATCTCCAGCAGTGACGTGTCCGCTAGGAGCAGTAGTAGTGGTGGCAGAGTGGCTCTATCTCCAGCAGTGACGTGTCCGCTGGGAGTAGCAATAGCGGCAAAATGACTCTCTAGCTACAAGTGTCCACTGGGAGTAGTAGTAATACAGTGCCTACCTCCAGCTGATGTCTGTCCACTGGGAGTAGTAGTGCAGTAACTTGATTGCTAGCCCTGCTGTGACCTCAGGATGCTGTAAAGCCCCCCACAGAGCTGGTCTGTTTGAAGCTGGAGAGAGCCCGCCCGGGATTCTCAGTCTCCCGCTGTGTGCTGTAGCAGTTTTCCTCCCCCACGCTTCAGCTAAGCAGCAGCCGCCTGTCAGGATGGAGGAGGGGCCGTCTCCTCAGCCTCGGCACCCACTCTCAGCCTCCGCAGCAGTAAGGGACTCCCGAGGAGAATCCCAGCCCCGTCACCGTTCACCTCCCAGCCTCCACGTCAGTGTTCTGCCTGCAGGGCTGGTGAGTGCCCGTCAGCGTCCCCGCGCTCCCCCGCAGCCTCTCAGGCAAAGGTGGGGGAGGTGCCGCACTGCACCCGACACTCAGCTCCCCGTCCGTATCGTGGATCTCACCCACCAGTTGCTTCAGGGATGCTCAGCAGGGAGGGAGCCGCAGCGTTATCTCTCCTGCCGCCGTGTTCCACGTGGGCCGGTCTCCCAGCGCGCGGCACGTGTAGCATGCAGGCCCAGGTCCGGACCTCCCGCCTCTCACTCAAAACAGCCCAGAAGTTGCACCAGGGACCCCGCCAGCACGACCACCGGCACCAGTGCAGTCTCCGGGCGCCAGTACTTAAGTTTAGTGCCTCAGGGAAGGAAGGATGTGACAGGATTAATGGGGTCTCCACGGAGCTGCCTTTAGGTGTGACTGTTCTTCATGGCCGCTTAGCCACGCCCCAATAGTTTCTACTTTAAGGGGTTTTCCAGTTGTAAAATGATTGATGGGCCATTAGTAGTAGATCGGCAGTGGTATGCTGCACAGGTGTTTGCCAGGCCGGTGTGTTCATACACTGTGCTGATTTCTGCAGGAAGCAGAAATTCCCGCTGCCTGTAATACCAAGCCTCGCCACTGGAATAAAAATGGAGCTACCTGCTTCCTGCAGAAATACACCAGTCTGGCGAACAGCTAAGCCGCAGAAGTCTCAGATGGCGAACCCCCGCTTATCTACTATTGATGATCTATCCTGAGGATAGGCCATCAATCATTTATAACTGGACAATCCCTTTAAAACTTTTTCATGAAGGAATAATCTGAAGCGTGAAGCTTAATTGAGGGCTTTAGCATTGCTGAATATTGGCAAAATAACCCTCATTAGGACCGGTCATTCTAAAATGACCAGTCCAAATACATTGAAATTAGAGCATCTGTCACAAAAATGCCGGTTTTCTAACACTGAATTGTAAATGTAAAATATTTTCAGCAATTTAATTGAAATGTGATGAATCAACTGACTTTTTTACATTTATTTTTATTACTATTAGAGGAAGGATTACTATACAGAGCTCGTTACTTTGGAGACTCGGACCTCTACCAGAGAGCACAAAGGATGGGCACCCCAAGTTGTAATAGACTGACTGAAGTTCAGGCCTCTATGCATGGCTAGTCTCTGCTTAGCACAACGGAGTAAGCACAGGTACGTACACGCCAGCTGTTTGGATTGAGTAGTGATATGTCCACAGATCTCTGATTTGTCTTATAATGTGCATTTTTCAAAAAATCTGATGCAAAAACTCTTGATTCCTCCCATAGAGGTGTCAACAGAATTGCATGCGGATCACTGATATTCTAATTCAGTAATGGAAAATTTTGAAACTACTCAGAAAACCCCTTTAAAACATTGATAAAATCAAATGTTGTGACTTAGTCACCTGGCAAATCCGCTTCCCTGACTGATCAGCTGAATAAGCACTCGCTGACACCACTGCTTTAAACGGAGGTCATAGTGGAAGCAGCGAAGGTCTCTGCTCCGGCCTCTGTGCGACTGTATCACCGGTGATCGCTATGATAAGGCATTGCAGGACTTCTCTCCTGCAATGCCTTATCGTTTATTACAGCGATCATAGGCAGTGGTAATACAGGACGCCTTCAGGTGGCGTCCTGTTACCATGGCAACCAGCCAGGCCCTCTGCGATTACATTGCGTGAGCCCTCTGACATCAGAGGGAGGGCGCTCCCTCTGTGAACCCTTTCCCTAGACCCATCTACATGGATCATGGCAGGAAAGGGGTTAACAGCAGGGGTTGCATCTCCGATGCACCCCCGCTGTTGCAGCGGGAGGCCGGCTATCAGTGACAGCCGTCTCCCGCTGCCGGATAGCGCAAGATCTGTCATGATCTCGCGCTATCCCCATGATGTAAGGGTACGTCCAGTTGCAGGAAGTACCACCCTGCCATGACGTACCCCTACGTCATATGGAGGGAAGGGGTTAAGCACCTTTCCAGAAGTGTGGCTCCATCAATTGTTTACAATATTTATTTTACTGTCTCTTCCTTGCAGATATTCAAAATAGCTGGAAATCTTTGGCAATACACCTTGTTCCGAGAAACACGTGGCCTCGTTTCCTGCTGGGGGGCCTGGAGCGCATTGTTTCCTAGTGCGTTACTGACTCTTCAACTTCAATGTGATTAAAAATTCAGAAATGTCAATGCACAATCCCTCTTGACATTTTTCGTCACGGGTTGATATTGAAGCAGGACTGAACCTCCGCTCGGCTTCTTCCCCCCCCACTGCATTACCCATAGACTTTACCCCCCTCATCTAGGATATTCTAAGCTCTGCTGCAGTCGGGATGACACTGACCTTCTTTGTACCGAGGAGCCGGATCCCCACAGACTGTGGCCTGATTATTCCAACTAACCGTTACGGAATCTGAAGACTTTTAGAACAAAGAGATGAAAACAGAAAATCTATTTAGAATTAATTTATAGCTGTATATATGTTGTACTTTTCAAGAGAATTAATTCTGCAGATATTGGATGAAATCCGTTTAGCCGGTTTCTGCTCCTCTATTTAAACAGTTGTGTGAATCTTTGTGCTGGCATTGGCCAAACGCTGAGTCTTTCTTATTTAAAATAATTGCATCTGACTGAAATATATTTAATAAATTTAGAGACAATTTGAATGTGCACTTCTTCACCAGCTTTTGGTTCTAGGTCGGAGCGCTGAAAAAAAAAAAGGTCTGCAGTAGAGATGAGCGAGCGTACTCCCTAAGGCAAACTACTCGAGCGAGATTCGGGTGCCGGCAGGGGGGAGAGCAGTGAGTTGCGGGAGTGAGCGTGCGCGCGGGGGGGGGGGGGGGGGAGTGAGAGAGAGATCTTCTCCTTCTCTCTTCTTCGGCACCCGAATCTTTAGAGACGAGCAGGCAGGTACTCGAATAAGGCACTACTCGCTCGAGTAGTTTGCCTTAGCGAGTATGCTTACTCATCTCTAGTCTGCAGCAAATCCTAGATTCCATGTAAAAGGTTTCAACAACAGAACTGCTCATACGCAGGTATTTTACGACTATGTCTGCTGGCATTCAGACCTCCACTATACCGCCATCCCGTAACCGCAAGGAGATATTCTGACTATTTGAACCATCTCCTCCATGCAAAATGCTGTCTAAATATCAGTAAGTGACTATCGTCACGATGAGGCTCTGCTCATGTCGCGTTCAGAACCTTTCATGAAGGTATACATTGGGAGCATCTCTTGATGTAGACTTCCAGTGGAAGACTATGACATCTAATGTATAGGTCTGCGGTGGGACATGTCACAATAGGCTCTCATTTTAAAAATGTACAAAAAAATAATATGGCAGTATACTCATTTTTTTACTCTGTGGCAAACTAATCTATGAAATGCAGATGTAGCAATAGTTAATGAGTGGCACATTGTGATCACTCAATTTATAACATTGTAGTTTGGTTGTTCGATGTCAAGCTAATGCTTTGCTATACTGTATCTGTAAAATAGTGCAAAACAAAACTAAAAAGGTCAACATTTAGCAGCCTGACCTGGTACTGGCAATTTTAGTATCCTCCCCTTTCAATGCTGCCTTTTGTATGGTTATGCAGCATGGAGGGACCCATTTTAGTAATTAGTGGGGTTCATAGCAATTAACATCCCCTTTAATTATCTTTTGTATACAGCATTTTCTTATGTTGTTGGTCAAGAGGGGTGTCGTGTCTCCTTAAGGAGAGCACCCAAAAAGTTTGTGGAAACACCTAGGGAGTGAGTGGGTTGGGGGATGTCATGGTCTCTCCCCAAGGAGAGCACACAAAAGGGGTGTGGGGACACCTAGAAGGCAAGTCAGGAGACTTATAAGGCCATGCAAGCTCCTCTAGGTAATTTATGCAAATAAGGAAGATGGAAAAATACCTCTGCAGTGCCACCTATTGGGGCAAACACCCCGAAACAGCTGTATGTGCCTGGTTTTGGGTTATGCTATTCCCAATCATTGTTAAGACGAGTTAGAAAGTCACATTGATTTGTAAGGAATGCTGCCATCCAATAGGTGGCGCTGCAGAGGTATTTTTCCATCTTCCTTATTTGCATATTTTTTTACTACACAATCCAAACGCTAATCTCACTTGATATGCTGCATAGAACAGTCCCCATCTCTGGTTTCACCTGGACTTGTATAAATCATCATGCACGTGGTGCTGTGAAAGCAAATTTGCCTCTATTTTAATGGACTCTGAAAGGTATGTTCACATGGGGGAACTTAAAAAATGGGGATAATAGAAAAATCACCATCACGGGTCCAACTCGTTTCAATCGAGGTATAATCTTCAGGGCCCTTAAATACCCTCATACAGTGTTAGAATAATGTCCCGATGGTGGTATGTCCCAGATATAGATGGGTATCCTACCCCACAATCAGGAAAGATGGTATGAATTAGAACCCATTCCTGAAATAGTAAGTGGACTGACTACCATCTGAGCAGAGCCCACACTCTCTTTCAAGAGCTTCTAGTACAATATATGTATTTTTTCTCCCCCAAGTAGAAGCTCAGTGTCCTAGCATTAGCAAGATAATTGCTCTCAAGGCTGTATAAAAATAGGATGTCAGATGATGCCAAAATAGTCAAAAGATAAATTAAAGCAATAAATAACCAACAACCCTGATGGTGGATTGTCCGTGAAACTGAGCTGTCCTATTCTGTCTCCTTTTATATCTTCTTTTTTTAACAGAAATGTAACAATTTCAGGCTGATTCAGAATCTGCTGATGTAGTCCTCAAACTTCTTCACGTTGGGACGAAGAGAAAAATTATTTTTGCTGGGATGATACCAATTGGGTTTTAAAACTGTTCAGTGTATTATGTGTATCAAGAAGTTAGGCGGTTTTAAGTGGCAAAAACAGATGCGGGTTTAAGTGCCCACAAGAAAAGTGTGCTCCCTATTCATAATATCTTTACTTGGGCCGAATGTAATCTTCTCTCTTTGACAGCCATACACCGAAAGGGATCAGAGAAGCTGACAGAAATCGCATGGATCTAGGGCAGTGTTTCCCAAACTCCAGTCCTCAGGGCCCCCCACAGGACATGTTTTCTGGATTTCCTCAGTATTGCACAGGTGATGTAATTATTATCGGTGCCTCAGACATTATCACAGGTGTTCTAACTACAGGAGATCCTGAAAACATGACCTGTTGGGGTCCCTGAGGACTGGAGTTGGGAAACATTGATCTAGGGGGACGATGTCTAAGAGCATATAAGTCTTCTAGTAATAATTTATTAACAAAATCGGAAAGCACACAACTTCTCCTTAAATACTAAGGACAATTGCTTAAGAGTAGATTCTGTGACTCAGAGTTTATGCGTTTCCCCCATATCCCCTTATTCCAAGGATCTTGCAAGTCCAACAGTAAAACGTCTAATCCTAGTAGCCCTAAGGTGGCTAAAACGAAAATGGTTAACTCTCCTAGCTAGTTCTGAAAGATCAATGGGAGCTTCCATTATCAGAGAATCAGCTTTATCAGGGACCTCGAAAGCACCCACAGTAGCAAAAATTAATACCATTGGATAACAGTGATCATGTGACCGGGAACCACATACAGCAATCCCCAGTGATCTTGCTCTGATCCCGGCTACACATGCTGGCTTGAAGCGGAGGGATTTAAAATCTCTTGGGGCACGAGCCCTTCTGGGCACACACCCAACGATTCCATCGGATATGCATGTACAGAAGGCGACATAAGGTCCTGAAAGCACCATATCGCGGCAGGACATCGCAGAGGACGGGGCGAGTATTTTCACCTGCCCTCATGGATCCGATCTTTAACTTTTTTTTCCTTTTTTGAACTTTTCCGTGATCGCCGTTATCTATTGGAAGCAGGAGATTTCAAATGTCCTGCAACGATCCGGTCTCCTGTACATGCGTCGCCATTTTTCCTTTGGCGCGCATGCGTGGAAGACAGCCTGGGGTCCTTTTTGGACCAGATCGTTGTGGGACATTGCGGAGGACGGGGGTGAGTAGTTTCAGTGCCCCTCATGGATTCGATCCGTGAGGGGAGCTGAAACTCTAACTTATTTTTTTTTCACTGTTTATTTACTTTAATGCGACTGGCAATATTCATTGGATAGCGCTGATGGCATGACTGGGGGAGGGGTTCCCGCTGCCCCCCATGACTGCTCCAGGTGGTTTGCTACCTCCGGGAGCCATCAGCATGGAGCTGTCATGTCCTCAGCCTTCATGGCTTTAATCCTCAGAGGATGCATGTTTTTATGTCCTTGAGGATTAAAGCCAGGACATAAAAACAATATGGGTCTGTCACTAAAGGGTTGAAATTATCTAACTGATACAACTGACTTCTGGCAATCATCACTGCCAGAGGAATAAGTAAACTACAGGTAATACCAGTTCGAGAATCCTTTTGTAGGATTCTTGAAAATTGAACTTCTTTCCACTTTAGACCGTTTTTTTTTTCTACCAAAAGTTGTTCTAGACTTTCATAGATCACAGGAAATAGTGGTTCCATCTTTCTGTCAAACTCCAGCCAATTAAAAGGAGATCGTTTCCACCTTCTGGATGCCAGGAAAGTTATTCCTTGCTACCTAAAGTCTTCAAAATCCTAGAGGAAAGACTGCAATATTTTCTTACAGTTCGGAGATAAAAAAAAATAAAGGCCAAAAAGCCTCAAAGAGTTTCATAGCCATATAAATGGAATACCATTAGTAAAGTCAACTGCGCGTAAGGCCTCCTCCACTCCATTAGCTCTACTGTATATGGTTCTTGTGCTTCCATAGACCAAATTTACAGAGCAGCCACCAGGTCTTCCCTACGTACATTTGTAAAACATGATAGATTAGGTCTCGCATCTAATCAAATTTGGCTCTTTTGTAGGTTTGTTCTCCATTGTTCCACCCTAATATTTTATCTGATATATCTCCTGATTGTTGGCATGGAAGATGATTGGGAAATATAGGAATTTAGTTTTACCAGTAATCCGATTTCCATGAATCCTGCATACCAGCACCCTTAGGATATGTTCACATGGCAGATTTTGTCATGCAGTGTATGCCCAAATCTGTGTCCCATTCATTTGAACAGGAATCCAGATTTCAAATCTATGCTATGGAGAAAAGTGGCATGTTACTTAACATGGATGGCAGCATTCCTGCAAATCAATGTCGAATCCTTTATATAAGTCTTTAGGACAATGACTGGGAATAGAAAACCAAGCCAGAATCCATACACAGACAGCTGTTTCGGGGTGTTTTTCCCTCACCAGTTTATGGATTCTGGCTTGGTTTTCAATTCTTGGTCATTGTTCCAAAGACCTATATAAAGGGTCGGACATTGATTTGCAGGAATGCTGCCTACCAATAGGTGGCGCTGCAGAGGTATTGTTCCATCTTCCTTATTTGCATATATTTAGCAAAGGCACGTGAATGGCCTTATAAGTCTTCTCACTTACCTTCTAGGCACTCTTCTTAAGGGGTGATGATACCCCTCCCGACTTAACGTGGATTCGCGCCGGAAATTCCATACATGGATTTTTCCCATTCAAATTGCAAAATCCATGTGCAAATCCGCGATAGAAATACGTGGCCTAGCCAATGATTTCTGCTGCAGTTTTAGAGTTTGAATCCACGTGGAAAAATCGGTGTTGGATTCTGTCATGTGCCCTTATATTTCCTTTTGCTTTAGGGAGGAGTTATGTTTGAGGAGCGTTTTTCCAAAATGAGTCAAGTCACAAGGAATTCTTTTATAGAAAATCTGCGCTATGGTCTGCAGACATGACTTTTTTTTGCTCTGACAGTATTAAATAAAATTGTTATATAACGGTTAATAACTCATTTTGCTTTAATATTGCTTTGTAGACATGTAAACAGAAACAAAAGGATTCGTACTGTATCATAAGGCGTGAAAAAAAGGACTTTAAGCCTCTTGCACACGGGTGACACGGTATCGCCGCAAGAAAATATCAGCGATTTTGTGTCACTGGTCCGTACGATATTGCTGCGTCTTCTCGTCTTCCCGCAATTTTGTAGCGCTACAAAGGTGCACGACTTTGTAGCATCATATGCGAGGATTTTCTGGGGTGGTGGGGGGCTTGAAATATAGTCCTTACCCCGAAAATAAGCTGTAGCTGAAGAAAGAAAAAAAGTATACATCACCTCTCCTGCGCTGTCCGGGGCGCCGCTGCAGCTTCTTTCCGGGTCCTAGCACTGTTTCTCTTCTTCATCTTCTGGCTGGGGATTGAGAAATCCCTGCCTCCTGGAAGCGCTGGCTGTGATTGGCTGACGTTTAGCTAATCACAGCCAGTGCTCGATGAATGGATGTGATTGGGGGGGGGGGGTCACTTCACCTCCATCTGGCTGCTTCTTCTGCCGTTGCGTACATTCACAGGCAGTCTCCTTCCTGCTGGCAATGTACAGCTCACAGGTTTACGTGGGGAATGCCGAGCTATTGCAGAGACTGCCCATGTGTGCTGTTTTTTGCAACAATAGATCAGCATTCCTTACTAGCCAGTAACCTTCACTGACCTGCAGGAAGCAAGGAGACGAATGCCAGCTTCATAACAAGCCTGGAGGTGACATGATCCCGGGGCACTGCAGAAGTTCAGCCAGGAGAAGATGCCTTAAGAAGACTGCCTGTGAAGGAATAGATGAGTAGAGAATTTTTTTTTTATGACGAAACCCCTTTAAGGCCCATTCATTTTTTACTGATTGAATATGGACAGCACACGGACCCATTAAAGTAAATTGGTGTATTTAGACGTGTTCATGTGGGCCAAAATTGCTGCATGGTCTATTTTGGTACCTATTCATGGACCAAAATCACCCATGAAAATCTATGGGAGTATTAGAAAAAGCATTATTATATATTTTTTTTTTGCCCAGGTGTTACATGTGCATCTGCTAATTTTTTAATGCAAATGAGGAAGATGGAACAATACCTCTGCAGCGTCACCTATTGGATGGCAGCATTCCTGCAAATCAATGTCCTATCCCTTATATAGGTCTTTATAACAATGATTGGGAATTGCGAACCAAGCCAGAATCCATACACTGACAGCCGTTTCAGGTTTTTGCCCCTCATCAGTGTGGAGCCTGGCTTCGCTAATGAGAGGCCTATGATGTGGTTCAAAAAGGGGATTCCTCTCTCCTTAAGGAGGGCAGCTATAGGGTGTGTGGAGACACCTAGGAGGTGAGTGAGGAGGCTTATAAGGCCATGCAAGCTTCTCTGGGAAATATATGCAAATAAGAAAAATGAAACAATATGTCTGCAGCGAAGTCTACTGTATGGCAGCATTCCTGCAAATCTTAATTGCCAAGCTAGAAACCTACTGCACACTGGTAAGGGTCAATTCCCAATCATTATAAAGACTTGTTTAAAGCAGGGGTCCCCAACCACCGGGCCGCGGACCGGGGCCGGGCCGTTGGGTGGTTAGCGCCGGTCCGCGGCACCGCCGGGAACTTTTGCTCTAAACACAAGGCCCGAGGGCTATGTGGCCCGCGGTGTGCCGACGCCGCTGACCACTGAAGCGATTACCAGCGGGGGCGCCGCAGCTCCCCGCTGGTAATCGCGCTGATCCCGGCGCACACTGACGTCTGTGCAGCCAGGATTTCCCTCCCCGAGTCCCCTGCTCATTAGTTCCGCAGGAGAGGACTCGGGGAGAAAGCGTTCCGGGCTGCACACTGACGTCCG
The DNA here is from genome assembly GCF_035609145.1 of Eleutherodactylus coqui. Classification (NCBI taxonomy): domain Eukaryota; kingdom Metazoa; phylum Chordata; class Amphibia; order Anura; family Eleutherodactylidae; genus Eleutherodactylus; species Eleutherodactylus coqui. The sequence goes on along the minus strand of NC_089840.1, from coordinate 203,993,287 downwards.
GGCAAGCAGAGAGAGCGCGACAGCAGGGAGGAGGTAAGTATATGGGTTGGGGGGGGGGCTGCCTATTACTGGGGGGGCTGCATATTATGGGGGGGGGCTGCCTATAACGGGGGGCTGCCTATTACTGGGGGGGGGGCTGGTTATTACTGGGGGGTGGGGGCTAGTTATTACAGGGGAAGGGGCTGCCTATTACTGAGGGGGGGGGGCTAGTTATTACAGGGGAAGGGGCTGCCTATTACTGGGGAGGCTGGTTATTACTGGGGGTGGGGGCTACTTATTACAGGGGAAGGGGCTGCCTATTACTGGGGGGGCTGGTTATTACGGGGGGGGGGGGCTGCCTATTATGGGGGGGCTGCCTATTACTGGGGGGGGCTGGTTACTACGGGGGGGCTGCTTATTACTGGGGGGGGGGGGACCTGCTTATTACTAGGGGGGCTGCTTATTACAGGGGAAGGGGCTGCTTATTACTGGGGGGCTGGTTTTCACTGGGGGGGGGCTACTTATTACAGGGGAAGGGGCTGCCTATTACTGGGGGGGCTGGTTATTACGGGGGGGGGGGGTGGGATGGTTATTACTGGGGGGGTGGGGGCTACTTACTACTGGGGGGGCTGCTTATTACTGGGGGGGACCTGCTTCTTACTAGGGGGGCTGCTTATTACTGGGGGGGGGGCTACTTATTACAGGGGAAGGGGCTGCCTATTACTGGGGGGGGGGCACTGCCTATTACTGGGGGTGGGGCGCTGCCTATTACTGGGGGGGGGGGGGCCTGCTTATTACTGGGGGTGGGACCTGCTTATTACTGGGGGGGCTGCTTATTACTGGGGTGGGGGCTACTTATTACAGGGGGAGAGGCTGCTAATTACTGAGGGATGGGGGCTGTCTATTACTGGGGGGAGATAAATTATATGCTGCCCTATGTGTGTGCTGGGGGGGGGGGGATAGATTATATACTGCCCTATGTGTGTACTGCCAGGACATTCTAAATGTCATAATTAAATAAGAATGCACTAAACTCCAACCCCCTTCGTAACCCCGCCCCCTATAACCAAAGCCCCGCCCATGTCCCGCCCAACCCTGCCGGGCCTTGTAAAAATGGTCTTGCTTGAAGCCGGTCCCTGGTGCCAAAAAGGTTGGGGACCACTGGTTTAAAGGGTCTGACATTGATTCACAGGAATGCTGCCATCCAATAGGTGGCGCTGCAGAGGTATTGTTCCATCTTCCTTATCTGCATATATTTCCAGAGGAGCATGCATGGCCTTATAAGCCTCCTCACTCACCTGGTGTCTCCACACACCTTCTAGGTACTCTCCTTAAGGCTGCCTGTCCATGGGCGATGTGGTATCTGGTGGCAAATCCCCGCCTTGGGAGCCGGCAGACGGATCTCCACCAGTCAGCCTATCTGACAGATAGGCTGACTGTGGAGAATCACAATGATTCTCCGCTTGTGGACAAGGGGGAAGCCCTCTCCATAGCAACGCTATGGAGAGCTTTCACTGTGTTCCCTGCGGCCGGATTATCGCCGTGGGGAACGCAATTCAAACTCGCCTGTGGACAGGCAGCCTTTGGAGAGATGATACCCTTCCTGACCCACATTTTTTTATATGCATGTTGATACATTTTTCTGCATTGAAAACACAGTGACATAAATTCAGTCTTCTTGCGTTTTTATTTCTGTGCTTGAAAAACAAATGGCACCCAGATGCAAAATAAGCCAATATGCAACAAAAGTGCATCCAACATGCACATATACATGCAGTGAAAACGGTCTGTTTTTCATGGACCAAAACTGCATACACTCTTGTGAATGAGCCCCGATACTTATGTGTTTCATATTTGCCTATTTTTTTAATGCAGGTAAGAAGCTAAAACTGATAATGCTATGTGAAACTATAGACCCCGTGCTGTATTATCTGGGATGCTCAGCCATGAAGAACAGTATGGTTGCACGCAGCTGGATCACCAGTCTGAACAAGCCTTTAGCATGAGACTCTGCAAGTATTACTCACACCTGAAGCAAAGCTTAAGAGTTCAGGGCGCATGTCATTTCATGCCAGAAGTGAACTAGTCCTTGTGACTTTTACCTTAAAGGAGACAATTTAGGAAAATAAGAGCTATTAGAAGCACTTTCACCTGTGTCAATGCAGAAGGTTAACCTCACCTAGGCAGCAATTATACACCACCTGTGAATTCACGATTTACTTTGCCACTAACAATCAAAGTGTTTGCGCTGCTTAATGGGGTTGTTTGATAAAAATTATTATTTTATACTTTAATCCAGCCCAAAATTATACAAATCTTTCTATCACCAGATATTCCAGATCTGATGTTATAATAGCGCCACCTCAGTAAATGTTCCCAGATGATCACATCCTACTCAATCTTGCTTCTGTGCAGTAACGTCGTCTCACCTCTTATCACTTGCTCAACATCAGAGAAGAGGCAGCAACTTCAGAAGCAGCCACCCACAACTCCAGGGATCCCTCCACATACCCAGCGCAGCAGAGAGAGGGGCAAGACTGAGCAAGTGGAACTATTACTGAGGATACAGAATAGAAACATCAGAAGGCGCTATTCTAACATTAGTTCTGGAATATCTGGGGAGAGCAAACAGTTTTGTAAGTAGTGCAAAAGCAAAAAAAGGGTTTATAATAATTATGGGTTGAATTTAGCTATAAACAGCATTTTTCGTGGGATGATTAAAGGATTTAAGTCACCTAATAGAAAATAGCCAAAACGATTGCTTTTTATAGACTCCACACTAAGGCCTCCCTCACACAGCGGTATAACGCTGGGACAGCCGGGACAACTGCTCGATCGCAGCACTTTCCAACGCCGCCATTTTCGAGCAATGTCTATTCTATTTTTGGGCATTTAGTGCTCCTCATCAATGATGAGGAGTGCTAAAAGTGGAACGAAAGAAGAATGTGGCAAAGTGTATTGCCGCAACACCTGTGTAAGGGAGACGTTAGTGACATTACTACTGACACTTACTTATAGTGTGGGGATCTCTTACCTAGATAAATACTCACAGTTCACTTACTTTAGGCTACATTCCCATGTAGTGGAAAATGTTGCAGAATGACCGCACTATAACTACAACGGAAAACCTGGCAAAATCCGTGCCATACGTGCAAATTTTGACTCTGCTTTTGCGAATTTTGACTCTGCTTTTGTTGCAGATCCGCAGCAGATTTCACCCTTTCAATTTAGGCAGAAAGTTGGAAACAACCATTTAACTGGTGTAATAATGAGAAAATTGAATTCCCATGTGTAAAAATACTAATTGAGAGAGAGGCTGCATTTTTTGGTGAAGGAAACTTTTTTTGGTGGCCATTTTGAACTCCGCCATATTGAAATGGTAAGGAGATCATGTGATCTATCAATCTTGGTTAGAGTTTACTCAGAAACACACTGGAAGTTTTGCCGTTTCAGTTTTGCCATGCTGCTAAACTCCCTCTCACCTCTGGCCGCTGCCATGGGCTCCCATAGAAGCCCATGCAGCGGCCGATGTATTCATGCCCAAAAGATAGTTCAAGGACTATCTTTTGGTCTCGATGTAAAAACGCCTGGCGCCATATTGGCCTGGCCAGGCGCTTTTACGTCTCAGAAATACGCCCATGTGATCTGATGCATTGGAATCCAATGCATCAGATCACAGCGTATATCGGCTGGCCGTGCGCTCATGTGAAAGTGATCCGTCAATGAAAAAAAGGTCCTGGATGTCAGAAACACTTTACCAACTATGCCCTTATTTAACTCCTAAATAAGTAAAGATAGGGCACAACTAACACTTGCCAGTGTGTTTCTGAATAGATTCTAGCCAATATCACAAGACCTCCTTCTCGTTTGAAAAACTTGAGTTAAATTCAATATTGCGGTTTTCAAAGTGGCCACTGAAAAGGGCTCCTCCATCAAAAAAATGCAGTCTTCCTCCCAATTAATGCTTTCACACATTGGAGGCCAATTTTCTCATTATTACAACAGTTAAATGGGTGTATCCAGACTTTTGCCTCACTTTGTATTAGGGTGCGATCACACGAGCGTAGGCGTATTTCCGTTTGCACGTGCGCAGCGTATAATCGCCGGAAAGAACGTTTTTCGGCGATCATGACCAGAGCTAGAAAGCGTATTATCGTTTGTTCCTACTTTGCAAACCATCTTTTCGGCCATCGAATATGCATTGGCGCGTATTTCTGTCGCGTATGTTCCATTTTTTTTTCGGGTTGCCATTTTTACGTGACGTAAAATCGCCCGTGCAAACGAATACATTCAAAACCAACGCCTCAGATGGTCACGTTTATACGATTGGGCGCAAAAACGCGCCGTTTATGCGCTCGTGTGAACGCACCCTTATACAAAGAGAAGGAAAACTGAGTAATTAAAAAATATGTGCCGGGGTTTCACCTTCTCTGGAATTCTTCATACATTTAATGAATAATTATTATTTGCCAAGCAGCACAACATGTAGATTTCCTTCTCTTGTGACGCACATCTACTACACATATGCAAGTTTTGAAATTGTGTAACAATTACCACCAGCAGTAGAGAGGAGCGACACTCCTAGCACTGGAGAAAGCAAAAATTAGTAAATAAATTATTATTGTTCTCACAAAAAAAACCCAGAATTCTGCATTTTGCCTGAAAGTACTTACACGGGACGATTTCTTTGGATTCCTGCAATCCAGCGAAATTCTGAACCGTTAAAACCTAAAACCAACTAAAAGTTAACCGAAAAGTCGCTAACTTCTTGTTCATCGTTCAATTTCTGCATGTAAAAAACGGAACGATGAAGCAGGCAGTATCGCTTATTAACTGCCTGTTTACTGTGAATGGAGGCAGGCGAGCCAGAACAATCTCCAGCCACTCTGCCGCCATTCACTAGCGATGATCGATCCTGTGTAGAAGCACCTTTTAAACATGAATGAAAAACAAAGTATTTACGACATTCAGAATAATTTTATGTAGATGCTGCGCTGTGTAAATTGATGTTTAAAAGTGAAGATTTCCTTTAAGGGTGCATCTACGAAGGGTGGTTTGGATGCAATGAAAACCATAGCAGGGGAAAAAAAGTGCATTTTTGCCACAAAAGCACCCATTTTTGTTTCAGTGTTTTTTTGTGTGAATGCACCATAAGGGTTCTTTCCCACGAGCATATATTGTCCGCCCGTTTTCACGGCCTGTCGATATTTGCTTTGATCTGATCCATTGGATTCCAATGCATCAGATCACATGGCCGTATTCCTGAAACGTAAAAGCGCCCGGCCAAGCCAATATAGCGCCAGGCGCTTTTACGTCGGGCCCAAAATATAGTCCTGGAACTATCTTTTGGGCCAGAATATGTTAGCCACTGAATGGGCTCCTATGGGAGCATGGCTGCTAAACTCCCTCCCTCTGCTCTCCTCCCCACGTGCAGGCTCACCTCTGCTCTCCTCCTCCCCGCTCGTTCTTTGCAATTGGAGGGGGCGGAGCTAAGCGCTGGCCCATCCCACCCCTTCCCATTGCTGGCTGCAAACAAGGGGCGGGAAGTGGGTGGAGCCAAGCTCCAGTCCTCTCCCTGCCCCTTGTCTATAGCCATCAATGGGAGGAAACAGGACGGGACGGCGCTTAGCTACATCCCCGCCTCCTCCCATTGCAGAGACTGGGCGGGGATGAGAGCAGAAGTGAGCCTGCAAGGGGGAGGGAAAGGAAATGGGCGACAGCATGGATAGTCTTACTATATATGCGCCGGGACCCATGCCATCTGAATGGGTGCACACCAGTTTTTTTTCTCCCAACGTAGTGTATATCGGCCGGCCATGAAAACGGCAGCCGATATACGCTCGTGGGAAAGAGCTCTAAGGGTCATCTGGAGAGAGTTAGTTTGGAGTAGATACTATTGATTTAGTCTGATTGCATTTTGCCTCACACGGTTGTTTAACACAAGCATGACAAAGTTTGTGTAATCCACTAATTACTGAATCTACTCTCCGGAGGGGTTTGTGGAAGAGATCTGAGCCAGATCCAGATGCCTAAAGCAGTGCAGAGTCAAGAGCAACAGACTGTGCGCATACAGTACATAGTAATATGCTGCAGGTATATAAATTCTGGCAAAATATACATTCAGGCTTGGGATTTTGATGGGTAACTGCTCTCCATCCGTTGTTGTTCATGCCAGGCAAACTCCTGCCTCAACAATCCCGGGCGTGAAATACAATCTTCTTTCATACTTGCTTATTACAAGGTGGCAAACATAATCCCCATTATTAACAGTTTAAAATTAGCCTCTTCATGAGAAAAGGTTTCCATATTCCCTTGTTTTAATCTCTTCAGCTGTCGGCAGACATGTGGGCAGTGGGGTCCTGTTTCTACTGAACCTGCTGTCACATCTCCTGGCAGTTCACCTGTAGCCTTAATAATTGTTTTAGTTTCCTGATTCTCATTTATTTATAGCAGTTTTTATGCAGGGAAGATTTGACTTCTTGTATGCTTTACTTATACAAATCTACTTGTGATTTTGCAACAAGTGTTCAAAATGTCAATATTATTAGGGACCTGCGTGTCCCAATTTATTTTACTTAATCTTTACTTTGCTCCTGTAGGTACTCCAACTGGATTGTATGTAACCTGCATATCATTATTCTGACTCCTGATAAAATCGGTCAAGCTGATGAAATCATTTTATGCTAATCAAGAAGCCACTGTGATGGCACAGTATGGGGACACCAATTGGTTTGGGAACGGCAAAGGCGTCCGACAGGGCTGCACCCTCTCACCCTTCTTGTTTATAGTATATGCTGAAGTGATCATGCGGAAAATGGGCCTAGACGAATTGGAAATTGGGGTGAAAAAAGGTGGAAGAAACATCAACAATCTCCGTTATGCGGATGATACAACTCTGCTTGCAGAAACAGGAGCAGGTCAGAAGCAGATGATTTGGAAGATTAAAACTGAAAGTGAAAAAATGGGCCTTTACTAGAGATGAGCGAACACCAAAATGTTCGGGTGTTCGTTATTCGGAACGAACTTCCCGCGATGCTCGAGGGTTCGTTTCGAACAACGAACCCCATTGAAGTCAATGGGCGACCAGAGCATTTTTGTATTTCGCCGATGCTCGCTAAGGTTTTCATGTGTGAAAATCTGGGCAATTCAAGAAAGTGATGGGAATGACACAGTGACGGATAGGGCAGGCGAGGGGCTACATGGTGGGCTGCATCTCAAGTTCACAGGTCCCACTATTAAGCCACAATAGCGGCAAGAGTGCCCCCCCCCCCCCCACTGTCAGCATAAAGATCGTCCTCCTCTGGCACAGCTGTAACAGCTGTAGCAGAGAAGAACGATGTTTGCCCATTGAATTCAATGGAGCGGCAATACAGCATGTTCCACTGAATGCAATGGGCTGCCCGCGATCGCAGGATGAATGGTCGGAAAGGGGTTAAATATATAACCCCTTTCCTGCAATTCATCCAGAAATGTGTTACACTAAAAATATATACCGGCGTATAAGGCGACCGGGCGTATAAGACGACCCCCCAACTGTCACCTTATACGCCGGCAATACAGTGGAGCAAAGAATAAAAAGCATTACTTACGTTTTTAGATGATCTGCGGCGCTCCTGCAGGCTGTCACTCCCTCCTGGTCCACGGCAGAGTATTGCTTTCTCCACGAAAGACTTTAAATCCCTGCCTCCAGAAAGACACGTGCCTTCAGCCAATCACAGCCAATGACAATGATGTCATTGAATGGCTGTGATTGGCTGTGTTTCTGGAGGCGGGGATTTCAAGCCTTAAAACCATACAGGGTGCAAACCTCTCCCCCTTCCTATATATACATAACAGCATATGATCAGACTACTATTAGGGTGCCTACCCACTTGCGATTTTTTTTTCCTGTGATGTTTTGCGTTTTTTCTCAAGAGCAATTAGTATAGAATGTGTTCTTGTCCATCTGGTGGTTTTTTACCGTTTCGTGGGGTTTTTTCACATAGGAACTGTCAGTTGCATATGTCTCCTTATTTTTCTCTTAATGCACCCATGATTGTCAATGGAGGGCTGCAAAAAACGCCGCGGAAAACGCGCAAAAACGCCGCGTTTTTCACGTGCGAAAATCGGCAACGCAAGTGGGTAGGCGCCCTTAGTAGGAGGTATATGTTCATAAAGGGTGTGTATCAATCTATATACATAAAGGTAAAAACCCTCACTGATTGGCTGACTCACCACTAATTCTCTAACTTCCCAATGTCGTACAAACATGAAATTTGGCAGGAGCATTCTTTAGGTCCTAAGTAGGAAAAGTAAAGGGGTCACAACTTGAAAATTCAATACTAGGTGCAAAAAATATTGGCACCCTGTGTAATGTATCAAATCTAATTCTCTAACTTCCCAATGTTATACAAACAGGAAATTTGGCAGGAGCATTCTTTAGGTCCTAAATAGGAAAAGTAAAGGGGTCACAACTTGATTATTCAATGCTAAGTGCCAAAGTGCTAGCACCCCTATGTAATGTACCAAATCTAATTCTCTAACTTCCCGGTGTCATACAAACATGAAATTTGGCAGAAGCATTCTTTAGATCCTTAATAGGAAAAGTAAAGGGGTCACAACTCGAGAATTCAATGCTAATTGCAAAAGCATTGGCACACCTGTGCAATGTACCAAATCTAATTCTCTAACTTCCCGGTGTCGTTTATTCAATGCTAAGTGCAAAAGTAAGTGCATCCCTATGTAATGTAACTTCTCGGTGTCGTACAAGTGTGAAATTGGGCGCGAGCATCCTTTATGTCCTAAATGAGGAGAGTGGGACGGATGGCACATTCTGCAGAGGGTCATCGGTACATGCAGCCTGAGGAGAATCTAACACTCCTCTATGTGTACACATATTTTAGTCCTCGGCTACTCTAAAGTAACCTTGACTTCATAAAATGTTCTGTGCAAACAACACGTAAACCCCTGTATCAAATTAACTCAGGCAAGGCCAGGTATATCAGCTAGTATTCATATATGTATCAAGCAGTCCACACTGTATGGATTAAGGAAAAATCTTACTCCTAGAAGCTCTAGTTTTAGTTATATAATACACATTGTATCCAGATACACGAAACTAGGAAATTACAGATTCAGTCTGCCCTTTTTTTTTTATCGGCCTTGCAATTAATTCTTCCCATGCCATTATCTTCTTAATGAGCAATAACATGGTTTTCTTTTTGATAACAGGACAATTTGCAGTAAATTTAGCCTTTCTTTCTTAGAGCTCATTCACAATGATGAGCGCGATATGGCACATGCCACCTTGTGAAAGGCCCATGGATGCAAGGCCTTCTCATCCCTGCAGCGGCTGTCACAGCCACAGCAGAGGATTGTGGCGTTCTCCCATTGCTTCCAATGGACTGGTGCTGCTGACGCTGACCACATCGAAAGCAATGGGTGATATCGCCAAAAGATAGGAGGTAGTGCAATATGTTTCCGGGGGGTCAGAAACGCTATCTTTTCTCCTTAGGGAGAGCAACTATACTATAAACTAAGTGAGGAGACTCAAATGGCCATGCACGCTCCTCTGGGTAATATGCAAATAAAGGAGATGGAATAAATTCTGCACTGTGGAGGATTAATTCCATCTCCCTTATTTGCAATATGTTTCCCACAGAGCATCGCATCACAGTGCTATGCAGGAAAATATTGCTAATGTGCATGAACCCATGTAAAAGAATGGAACGGATTCTCATTCGCCGTTCAATTGAGGGCTGTGTTTATATTGAACAATTATCGTTCAAATTCGCACAAGCCAACGATTTTTTTGACCGCTAATCTTTAGTGGTAAAGGGCCCTTACAGAGACTTATAAAACTGCAATACACGTTGTGTTTAGTCCTTTCTTTCGTGCTTGTATAGAACTATCCAGAATTGTCACCTGATGCTGACTGCCATATAATTCCATTAATGCTGAAATAGGGCTCCGGAGTTCGGCCGCCCAATTAAACAAGACAGCGATGAAGCGTGGCGGTGGCGTGTGCTGTTTTCTGTCCTGTCACTCATTACTGGGAGAAACACAAACAAAGTGGATGAAAAGAGCTTGGCAGAGAGTCTAGCGGAAGCGTTATCTGCAGACCTAGTTCTTTTCTTCTCTGGCATGGCAAAACAGACTTGTTTGGGGCGAGGGGATTAAGAGTACTGGACATCGTTGTTCACACACGCACTATTTCATCAAAGGAGTGTTCTAGTCCAGTGATGGTGGAGGGAGGGTCTCATTATGTGTTTTTAAAGGGCCACTCCAGGGAATAAACATTGCCCCCACTCACCTGTCACACTTTGGGCGTCTCCTATGTATATTGCAGTCCCTTCCATACAATACAGTCTCCCTGTTTGATACTTATTAGACACCATCTTGAGTGTTACATTCCCCCTGCTTTCTTTTATTCTATGCTGTGTTATGATGTACAACATCACATTACTAGCTAAAGTCTGTACCATCTCTGCCTGCTTGGAGGAAACTGTAATTATTACCTTGTATAGTCACCTAAACAAGCTAAAGACCATAAGTATACAGTTCTGTGCATTTGCGCACCAAAAGTCCCCAAAGAAGTGAATGGGGATGTGCAACTTTGTGCGCAATATGCTAGGAGATGCGTGAAACACTGTGATTGTGCAGGAAAAGCAACACGTCTTGAACTCATTAGACTAATCAATCATTTCAATTGCTGGGAGCATTGGTGCTTTTTTCTTTTTTTTGGCACGCGCAAAAAAGCATTGTTATTTCCACAAATACGCAGCAGCCATGCACACGCAAATATGCTTACGCTTGTGTGAAGGCGGGCTAAGTCTCAATCAGGGCTCATGCTCAAGGCCGTATACGTAAAATGCCGCAGGAGTACACAGTACAGCCCATAAACCCTGCCAGCAGAGATCGCGAATGGGTTGCAATGGCACAATATGATTTTTTTTTTTTTTTCTTTTAAATTCTCCGCTCTGTTCAGAGCAGAGATATGGAAATGCTGCCCATACACAATGGATGCATATGGATGGGGTATCATACACAGCCCAAAGAAGGACAGCATATAATACGTGGAGAAAGCGCATACTGCGATTTATTCCTCTTGTGTATTAATACACCAAGCCCACACGCCAATGTGCATGGAATAAGGAAAGTCCATTGCCTTTTATTGACTCAATACACTGACTTATCATTTGTGCATGATACACGGCGAAAACACGGTTGTGGACATGAGCCCTCAGTATGTGCCCTCTAATCCTACAAGCCTGGCATGTGCATCACACAGTCCAATGGCCATTCCACACAAGCAGCGCTGTTCCCTGTGGACAACAGGTGTTCTGTATTTCCTGTCTGCTTGGATCACCATTTCTGCAGGTGTTTAGGATCAAATCCCAAGATATTCAGATCATGGATGAGCAGAAATTTCTCTGATGTCTGGTAGAGCGATTAATGTTGATGTGCGGATTATATGGCTTCCAGCGGAGATAAACCCATCTTCATGTACTAAGCTATCCCAGTGTACCTCTACATTCTCCTGCACACAAGAGGATTCCAGTTTTAGATCGCTTTCCCACGGCCAAGAAAATCTTGCACGATTATGGACCCCATTCTTCTGATGTGAGAAAAAAAAAATCGCAGCGTGTCCTATCTCTTTGCCTTCCTTGGAACACAATACCCATTGATTTCAATGGGACCTTTAATGCATCGCATGGCTCTCACATACGAGTGTGATGCAAGGTTTCCCATTGAAATTAATGGACAACACTTCCAATCCTCTGCCGCGCGAGAGGATCGTAATTTCACAGATGCGACGTGTTTTTGACTGAAAACACCTAGCATCTGCGGGTAAATCACGCATTCACGAGCGCGATATCATGCTCACCCATGTGTACATAGCCTGAGTGAAGAAAATAAGATTTTTTAGGCTGGTTGTAATTAAGCAGGTCCTTGTAATTATCATTTTACAGCTCAGTAAATGCGAGTAATGAGTTCCTATCAGTATATGGAGCTGCAGACACGTATTACAATGTCTATTAAGGCCCTTTTAAATGAGACGAATGTCGGGCAAACGATGCCCGACACTCGTCCCCGCACATACTAGCTCCCATGCACCTGCACGGGAGCTAGTATCGTTAGCTCTCATTGGAGAGGCTGCAGGAGATTTCTCTCGTCTCGCTTCCCCGCCCCTCTCCATTAACTTAACATAGCATCTATGTTAATCTACATAAAAAAGTGGATTATTGCTCAAACCATTAAATATTTAGATAACAAAAATGTTCCCATTAATTTATACCATGAAACTACCCTGTTTCCCTGAAAATAAGACATACCCTGAAAATAAGACATAGCATGATTTTCCTGAATTTTTAAGGATGCAAAATGATTTTTCATGCTTTTTGAGGATGCTTGAAATATAATCCCTACTCCAAAATTAAGCCCTGCTAATAGTTAATTTAAAAAAGTCAATTTAAATAGTGTCCAGGCAGCTATACATGTAAAAAAGTTAAACCTTTTTGAACAAAAATTAATATAAGACACTGTCTTATTTTCGGGGAAACACGGTATATACAAGGAAACTTAAGAAAGCTGCCAGATATCATATTATATTACCCATATTATAAAGAAAATCTAATACCCAATCCGAAGTTAATAAATACTTGTAGATTATAATGTCACATCAGTAGAAGTTCAGATTTCTAGAAAGGAAAACATTAGCTGAAGTTGTCGAGCTCAGAAAGTCTTCTAACAATTACTAAACACTCAAAATCACAAGAAGAAATCTCTCCCCCACTCCGAGATCACATAACTGCACATTCAGCAAGTTTCCAGATGATTGATAGCAGCTTTACCATAGGATCATTTTTTTTCTCTTTTCTGTTACCATACAGACCAATTTTGGCAGCCTCCTATCCAAGACAGAAGCAGACAAAACCAGTTCCAATAAGTAAACAGGCCGGCCCTTCCTTCTGGGCTGCAAAAGCCAGGAATTATGAAAAGTGGGGGAGGATGGAGCATTTATCAAGAGCATTTTGGACGAACAGACAAAGGGAAGAGATAGTGTAAAAACAGACCGGGACGCTGCAAACATTTTGTATTGCTGTAGCTGGATGAAGTACAACTCTTGGTTTTTTAACTATGCAGACAGAAACTTATAAAGTTTCTCCAATCTCCTGATGTTTGCTTTGTATGTTTCCTTCCATTACAATCAATTTCGCATTCTTCTAAGAAGTATAATTGCTGCCATATTTTTCTTTTAAGAATGCTTTCAATTCCTGTATAAAAAAGACTATTTATGGTTGCCAGCCTCAACTCTTACCCCAATACTTCTAAACAAAGTCATTTAATTTTTCTGACATCTTAAAAAACATACTGTATTAAAGAATTGATTAATGCAAAATTTTGGACCTTTCCAGCTTTGAAAACCAAAAATAAGTAAAAAAAATAACCTCTCCTTCAACTTTAAAGTATATGTCAAAAGTATTGAACAGTTGGGGTCTGTGTAGTGGCTCAGAGTTAACGGGACCCTTCCATAATGTATGCATGCATTTGTCTTGTGCCTATGTGTTGTCAGTGTCTTTCATGTTGCATGAATATGATGTGTATTGCATAGCTGCAGCACTGAATGGGTTAAGTGTCTGGTATGTGAGATGTCTGGAAAATGTATCTTGTTGTTTGTCATGTAATTGTGCTTTGTATATATGGGTTTGCAAGAGAGTCTGTTCTGGTCTTGCAAGAGGAGTGTTTGGAGTTCTGCAAGTGAGCCACACAGACATCATCTGTTCTGTGTGGTCCGGAATGGAAAAGGCTGAGAGATATCCACAAGCCTTCCCCGGGCCTGCTTTACCTGGGAGATGCCAGTGTTACCCCTAAAACACTGTAATTAGAGAGAGAGAGATAGAAGAACCACCAAGCAGCACTGAGTGCTTTCTATTTCCAAATGTGAGTGTTGATTAGTAGAGAGCTGAAGAGAGTAGAGAAAAGTGGCCGGGAAAAGAACCCTGCATATAACTTTGGACTGTGGATTCTTCTGTGATCTTGTAATTTCCTACCTGTCACACCACTTTGTCACACCACCTGCTGGCGTGTGTATTTACTGTTTTGGACCGTTCCCAGCTTTGCTCCTTAAACATTTCCCTGTGTGTAGACCACTTACTTCACCGTCTGGATTCACAGTGGAGGAAGGAACTGTGGCGTCATGAGTGACAGGACTTTTAAGGTAATCTACATATTGGGTTACCCACGTGAAAGTTCCCCCAGCTGTAACTTGGACGAGTCCCGTGCTACCTCCAGAGGAGGAGATGGTAGAACCCCGTGACAAGGCCTAACTCTACCCCGCTATCTCCTTGGCTGTGGGCCCAGTCCTCAGACGCTGCAGGGCTGCTTTATAGCATCATGAACAGGATGATTACTTTGTGTCTGTTCCCACAAGACAGAGAGAAAAATTCCTCCACCATTTTTTCCAGACTAGAGAGAAAAGATATTGCCAGCATCTGTGTGTCAAGAGACTTTCTGTTGTTTCCAGCCCTCTGAGCACTCTAAAGAGATTTTCCGGAGTGACAAGGCTGAGTTGCCAGCAAAAGATGCAGAGAAAAGAAGAAAATCCTCCACCTGTGTCCCATTCCTACATTGCCCTGAGATGGGGACGTGTGGAGTTGTTGGACCCTGTTGTGTTGCCTAGTTGGCACTTTCTAAATGTTTCAGAAGAAATGGACATGGGCCTACAAGATGGCGTCCAGTCTTCTTTTTCAACCTGTACTCTGGAGCCTGTGAAAAGTTCCCACCACAAAGTTCCCGCTGTGGCTGAAGAAAAAGTAGGCGGGGAGGTCACCCCCACCGCAGAACGTGACCAGAGACAGGGGACCTCCCAGAGGAGGAGTCGCCACCAGTGGTGAGTGAGCCACTAAATTTTTTTTCACAGACCAGCATGAGCACTTCACCCAGGCAAAATGGTAGCTAAAGTGATTCGTTGAGTTCCTGCCAGATACCCTCCTGCTCAACCCCGCTTTTATTCGGGTGATGAGCTGGAGCTTCAGGGGTTGGCTCTGCTACTACTAACACCCATTCCTCCATCGTCTACACCTGCTTTTCCATTATTGGAGAACCGCCTGAGGGAGCCTACTACCTTTTCTTCTGCCTCCACCTTTGCTACCTCTTCTTCTCCTGTGAGGGAATGTCCATGGAGCCTGCAGCGTTACCGTGCCGGAGATGGCTATGTAGAAAGACGGGAACTCGTCTTGGATACTGATCCATAAGGACAATGAGGAGGTCCGGAATTTGTTGCCCCCCACACCAGCTGCTCTTTGTAAGAGAGTACACAGATCAAAATTTCAACTTTATTTTTGTGGACAACCTGAGAAATCGCATTCCACTTCCGCCTTACTTTGTGCGATATAACATCCCCAGAGGATTTACTTTACTGAATCTGAAGCCCACTGCCACTCACCAAGGGACGTGGTGCTCAAGAGACTCCAGTAATTGAGAGCCTTTTTGTTGCCAGAGACTTTGTTCTATTTCCCCATTAAGCCCCAAAAAGGACTAAATAGTTAAATATCTCCCTATACATAATTTGGAAAAAATGTTTGCATATTATGTTTTTCAAAAGTTGATTAAATTACTGCTGCAATGTTTAGTAACATTAATATGTTTAAGATAATGTGCAGGAGGATGTTAGGAGTTATAAGTAGTCACTTGCATTTCAAGGAATGTTTGAGTTTAGATGATTGTATGCAAATGCTGTTTGGGAGGTCTTAGCTACATGTCTCCACTAATCCACTTTACCTGTGTGCCAGTGCCTGACTATTATCTCATCTGTCACATGGGATACGGCCTCATTTTCATTTTTCTCAATTCGGTTGGGGGTATTTACTTCTAGATACTACCCTTCATGTAGTTCTTTAAACCTGCTAGTGGCCCTCTTCTATTTTTTTGTCTGGTTACGGTGTTGTATTTTCTCTTTTTTCAGTCTTCTTTAGTCTTTGTGGAGCAGAGTTATGTAAGTGCCCCATAGCTATGCTAGTGCATCTTGGATTCTATCCAACCTAGCAGTAAACATCAGTGGTTATAGCTATACCACTTTTCATACACGCTGTCATTTATTAATGCTTTTCAAAGAAAGAGTATCTTTGATAGTCTGCGAACACCCGGATGAGTAAGCTCTAAGTAGTAACCAGAGGGGGAGAAAGTGTTAAGGTTTTGCCTTGCACCCTCCATTACTGAGCAGATAGTTCGCTAAATGATTTATGGGTAGCCCACTGAGACTGACTAACTCTGGAGCTTAACTCTGTTTTGAAGAGGCACTTGGGTTGGCTTGTTCTAAGTAGGGGGGGCTGCAGTGGCCCAGAGTTAACGGGGCCCCTCCATAATGTATGCATGCATTTGTCTTATGCCTATGTGTTGTCAGTGTCTTTCATGTTGCATGAATATGATGTGTATTGCATAGCTGCAGCACCGAATGGGTTAACTGTCTGGTATGTGAGATGTCTAGAAAATGTATCTTATTTGTCATGTGATCGTGCTTTGTATATATGGGTTTGCAAGAGAGCGGAGGAAGGAGCAGTGGCGTCACAAGGGACAGGACTTTTAAGGAAATCTAAATATTGGGTTACTCCTGTGAAAATTCCCCCAGTGGTAACTTGGACGGGTCCTGTGCTACCCCCAGGGTAGGAGATGGTAGAGCCCCATGACAGGCCTAATTCTACCCCGCTATCTCCTTGGCTGTGGGCCCACTCCTCGGATGCTGCATCTGGGTGCTGAGACCTACACAGAGTGGTGTGTGGGCGCTACAGAAAGTCTATGTAGTCTGTATAACACTCCTCGATGAATGGACACAGTGCTTATTGGAGTACTTCTACTCATTCAATATAATGATCAGTGAAGATCTCAGCACCCAGACCCCACGATCAGTAATGAATGTCATTATGACATATCAGAAGTTTTTTTAAACATTTAGTTTTATATATATAAACTGGTCCCAGAACCTCCTGCAGTGGTCACATGCTATATATATGTATATCTGCCAGAAGTTTTCTTTCTCATCATCCATTGTGCTCTAGCTAATCTCCTTATAACCATGAAACAGATGTTGCCTCTCCAGAATGCTAGAGTGTCTTATGATATAGCCTGATAGCACTGGCCTGCTTTCTTGAAAAACCAGAAGATACTCCACCTCAATGACCTCAACCTGCTTATAAAAACAATGTACTTTCTGTGAAGTTAAGAAATACTTCGTACTTTTTTTTGCATAATGACACTACTTATGTCCAGATATGCTTCATTTTACATTATACTATGACTCAAAAGTGCAGTTACATCACTATATAGTTAAAGATGTTATGACATTAGCTGATCTGGATATATAGTGCAGTTGGAGGTCAGCAAAGTATATTACTGCTACAGATTTAGGGAATCATAATTGATTCATATGCAAGGCCTACACATCGTATAACATACATAAACAAGCATATGGAGATACAGTATGGCTCCATTGACCCATATGGATCCCATGACAAATTGGAGCTTGTATGGAGCTTTAATATGCCTCTGCATAAGAGCCCATAAAATGATGAGAAATTATACACTTGCAAGTAGTAATATGTCTCATGCATCAGAGAGGGGAGAGATGGGGAGACCCCGATCGACCCCGCCTCTATCACCAATTGTCACAGATCAACTATTCCGAGCACTCTCACCGCTGCGAACACTCGTCATGGCAGAACCTCGATTGATCACTCTAGCAGAACTGCAAGCGTAGAGTCGTTAGAATACCGGCGGATTTGTACCCAGCTTTTCCATTCACTGTATGGTATAAACTGCAGAAATCTCCACCATGAGCCCTATAATGCATTTATATACTATAGAAACAGAGGGAATCTATGCTGCAGGTAACACTGGATATAGAGAATATGATAATGGCCACAGTAAGGCCGTTTCCACATGGGTGTTAAAAAAATCGCAGTGATATCGCATCTGTGTTCTGTGTGATATTGCTGCGTTTTCTTTAGCGCTCTTTTGATGGGATTTTTTTTGGGTGGGGGGAGGGGGCGTGAAATATAGTCCCTACCCTGAAAATAAGCCCTAGCTGCATAAAAAATAATTTAAAAAAAGAATACATCACCACTCAGGCGTTGTTATCTCCCCACGCGTCTCCCCTTCAGCTCCCCGGCATTTGCTTGAAGCTCCCCGGCAGAGCTTCCTGGTCACGGCTTTGAAAATCCCCACCTCCAGGAAGCTCTGCCTCTGATTAGTTCTCGAGCGCCACGGCTCAGCCAATCAGGCCTACAGAAACATTAAAGGGGCTGCAGGAATTTCTGTCAAGTACTGGTGGTGTAGTACATGCGACAACCATCTCCCCTATTCTTCATATGTCTGGGCTGTGGGGCAGGGAGGCAAGATGGGAGCCTTTTATAACAAAGAAAAACATCCAAGCTCGGCTATGTTTTACCAAAACCTACATCAAGTCTGCTAGACGTATGTGGAGAACGTGTTATGGTCTGATGAGACCATGGGGGGACTCGACCATAATTCCAAAAGGTATATTTGGTGCAAAGCCAACACTGTGCATCACCAGAACAACCCCATACCCACAGTGAAACTGGTGGAGATAGCATTATGTTTTTGGGCTCTTTTTCTGCTGTTGAAACTGAGGTTTTAGTCAAAGTGGAGGGAATTCTGAACAGTTCCAAATATCAGTCCATTTTAGCACAAAACCTTCAGACCTATGCTAAAAAGCTAACGTTGCCGAGGAAGTTTACCTTTAACCAAAACATTGACCCAAAGCACACTGCCAAATCAACAAAGAAGGCTTCGCCAGAAGAATGTCAGAGTTTTGGGATGGCCCAGCCAGAGCCCATACCTGAATCCTATTGAAAATCTGTGGGTGACCTAAAGAGGGCAGTACACACAGGATGCCCTTGCAATATGACAGATTTAAAGTGCTTTTGCAAGGAAGAGCGGGCAAAGATTGCCAAGTCAAGATGTACCATGCTGATAAACATATACCCAAAAAGACTGAATGCTGTCATAAAGTCAAAGGGTGCATCAATAAAGTATTAGTTTTAGGGTGTGCATATTTATGCAACCACATAATTTTAGTATTCTTTTTACATTTTCCCACCCTCACAGATTTCAGTTTGTTTTCCAATGGAATTGTACAGATAACGGGTCACATTGAAGGTGGAAATAAATCTAAAATGATTTCTCTTTGTTGGATTTGTTAACATGACAAAAACTGGCGTTTTTACGGGGGTGTGGAGACTTTTTTATCCACTGTATATATGCTTCTTCAGATCAGAGGTGTAACTTGAAGCTCCTGGGCCCCAATGCAAAACTTGTAACAGGGCCCCCAGCTATAACGCTTTATTCATAGTACTGGGCTCCCTATATGGAGGTGAGAGGCCTTATGGGCCCCAAGGCTCCTGGGCCTGGGTGCAACCGCATCCCCTGCATCCTCTATAGTTACGCCAGTGCTTCAGATATATTCCATTATTGCCTGATAAAGAAACTGAAGTATTTTTACAACATGCTGTAACATCATCTCTTCTTGTTAGCCATTAAAAGGTCTCCTATCTACAAGACCACTTTGTTTCTCTCACTAACAACAGTCACAGAATAGGGGGGTGTTCTGCTACCTCGTAACAGTCCACTCCAACTAGTCGGCAACGAAAATTAAACCTCACCAATGATCTTCACATTTGACATACATTGAGGGGGGAAAGTTGAATGTTTATCTGACATGTCAAATTTACCGAAAAAAGTTGCCTGTAACATCAAAAAAATTCTTAATTTTCACATTGTGTGTGCAAAGACAGAAAGAAAGAAAAACCTACTGACCGTGGCTTCTATATAAAGCACATACATTTGAAATGCAGAACCACAGCATATAATGGTCACTAAAGTTTCCTGAAATAGAAAACATCTGCACCCTATGAGTTCTACACCAAAATTGTGCTGACTTCAGCAAAGCCAGCCTGCAGTCATGAGCGCTCAACGTCTTGTCACTGTCAGCTGCTGCTTATTAAGAAGCGTGAACTGTCTGTGTGTGAGTGTGTCTAATACGTGACATCAGTGTTGAGCACAGACTAAAATATAGTCTTGGCTTTTGTTCACACTCCAGGAGTACGCATCATACAATAATTGCTAACAATACGTGTAATTCGACTAATGACTGTTTACAAGTTCACGATAGTGCAAGCTGTACAAACGCTCGCTCACTAATCTCAACACATCATGGAGATCTGAGAGAGATAAGGACTCAGCAAGATGTTTCAATAACCTATTCATTTAATGGCACCATTAATTCCAGAGTTGCGTGAAAAAGTAAGTGAACCCTTTGAAATTACCTTGCTTTCTGTACCAATTACTAAAAAGTGTGGCCCGATTGCTATCCAAGTCACAATTATAGACAAATGCAATCTGTACTGAAGTGACTGGAGATGTTTTTGACACAAAAACACCTTGCATCTACGGGCACATTGCACGTGCACAAGACGATATCTTGCTCAACTGTGTGAAAGTAGCCCAAGAGTATTTGTCTAAAAACAGGTACTCTCCCCACCTGCATATGAATATTTATACAGCCAGATTATCTGTACTCTGGGGTCAACTGATTATTAACCCTTTCCAATCCAATTTGTATCCTGGTTTTCCTAGGGGGCTTACTCTTTTCCTGCCATTATACAACGGCGCTATATGCTGGCTAAAGCCAGTACTGCATGAGGTGACACGTTGGATAGGCTCCGACAGCAGAGAGGCTGGCAATATATAGTAAGAGAACCCGGACGGATGTCTTCCAACATCGAAGCTGTACAGCCTTAAGTCATAATGGCTGCAGAGGTCAGACAGTGGATTGCTGCCATGCACGCTTCTCTGGGTAATATGCAAATAAAGGAGATGGGATAAAACCTCTACAGTGCCACCTATTGGAAGGCAGAAACCCTGAAACAGCTGTATGTACATGGAGTCTGGCTTTGCTTTTAAATTCCCAGTCATTGTTACAAGGCTTGTATAAAAAGTCTGACTTTGGCTTGAAGGAATGCTGCCTTTCAATAGGTAGCACTATAAAGGTTTTATTCCATCTCCCTTATTTGCATATTACCTAGAAGAGCATGCATGGCCATTTGAGTCTCCTCATTCACCATCTAGGTGCTCTCCCTAAGGAGAAAAGATAGTGTTTCAGATTTATCCACAGTAACTTTAGCTCAGAGACGACAACTGCTTCCTGTCACTACAACACTTCGCAATAACAAAATTGCATAAAAGTTGGGCTTCCCTGTTCGTCTTCTGATTACATATAGTGACACTACTTTCATGGTTAAAACACTGGTGGACGGGATTAACCTTTTGAGGCAGTGGAACGAAAGCAACCCATCCCACAAGTGCCAGAAGAATGGCAGCAAACAAGCTCATCGTTAACCAACAAATCTGCCCTGATGGTGTGAAATTCAGAACCACTAGATAATTTTTACCCCCCATACTTGTTGCCCAACTCCGGTTGAGCTGGTGCATTTTCCTTTCCACTCACAGCTATGTGAAGGACTGTTTACAGTTATATATGTCTTCTTCTATCTCTTTTTCTTTTTTGTCATATACTAGGTACAACCAAGGGACTGCTTGTCATGGCAAAGACATTCTTATAATGGCATCTCTGCACATCTGTGAGCGGAAGAACCTTCGTAATTAAGCTTCTTTATTTTCTGTTTACTAAGGTGATTAAGATAATGTTACTTATGTTAAAGGGCTTAATAGCCCCCAAGATGTTTTTTAAAAAAATCTACATATACTTTCTAAATACAAACAAGGCAAATTACTTATTTAACGCCATCTTAGACGCTGGCATGGACACCACCCACTGGTGTAACTATAGGGGATGCAGTTACACCCGGGCCCAGGAGCCTTAGGGGGCCCATAAGACCTCTTTTCTCCATATAGGGAGCTCACTGCTATAAAGGAGCATTAGAGTTGGGAGCCCTGTTACAGGTTTTGCATCGGGGCCCATGAGCTTCAAGTTATGCCTCTGACACCACTTCTAGCCTACGTATACATGTGCAATCCCTAAACGACATATGGTGGAAGGAGGAACCTCCCCTGCTAGACCATAGCCTTGTTTTTGGACTCCTGATCAGGTTCCCTCTCTTGGCTCTGCCCTGCTCTTATTTGGACATACTATAAAAGCCTGGCCCTTCCACTACACCATTGCGTGATTATTGTGCCTCCTAGCCCATAGTCAAGCTCTACCTGCCTGCTCCTTTGAGATGAACTGCTACAACCATGCACCGAACTCTAGCTTCCTCTGACTACGCTACTTGTCTGCTGCTTTGTACTGTAAACCTATACTTCCATTACCGACCTCTTGCTTCTTCTAACTATGCTGTCTGTCTGCTCGGGTTACCACACTGAAACTCCAAATGAGAACCAGATCATGACAAACATATTCAAGAGTCGAAAACTGAGACAATTGCCTGGTCTGATGATGTCATGATCTCAATAAATCTAGCGAATTCGCAGCTGAAAAAAAACGCTAGTGAGTAGTCACCTTTATTCCAGTCTCCTCACTGAGAACATATGTATGCTCAGGTAAGCGAAGTGTCTATGTGTCAATTAGGAAGAAAGCGGCATAAGCATAAAGAAAAAAAATGTTAATGTTTTTTATTCCACTAACTGTACTACTTTCTACCAACATGTATGAAAATTGCCTTAGGGCGCCCACCCACTGGCGATTTTTTTTCCCTGCGAAATTCGCAGCATTTTTTTCTCTGCAGGGGTCTATGGGACTTGTAATGTTAAAATCAGGATCGCGCAAAATTGCGATTTACCGCGAAATCGCGATTTTGCGCGATCGCGATTTTAACATTACAAGTCCCATAGACCCCTGCAGAGAAAAAAATGCTGCGAATTTCGCAGGGAAAAAAAATCGCCAGTGGGTGGGCGCCCTAAGAGTAAATTAAAGTCCCTGTTTGGAAGGAGTAAAGTTCAGGACTTCAAGCCCTCTATTTGGGACTCCGGGAAGACATTTGGTGCATGCAGCTTTGAAAAGCTACAATATCAAACCAGAAGCCAGTTCTCATGGCATTACTTTTAGACATAAAAACAAAAAAGACACAAAGCCCTTCCTGCCTTTAACACTTTATGCCGCAGGGAACGTAAAACCCCAGAGAATCACAATGTTCTGCCAGCAAAGGTTTTATTTTAGAATAAAATATTTAAAAAATATACAAGTGAACGTAGTAAATCCTGTCCTTGTCCCAAGACAAACACACAAGCCCTGGCCAGAGGATTCATCAGGTTAAAGGGCTGCAGCCACATACCACAAACAAAAACAGCAAGAGGAACTTTGTGAAAGCTCAGCC
Organism: Eleutherodactylus coqui; assembly: GCF_035609145.1. Classification (NCBI taxonomy): domain Eukaryota; kingdom Metazoa; phylum Chordata; class Amphibia; order Anura; family Eleutherodactylidae; genus Eleutherodactylus; species Eleutherodactylus coqui. The sequence continues at coordinate 203,969,981 of NC_089840.1, read as the reverse complement.
ACCAAGAACCCGGGTCATGGCAGGAGCCCGTACACAGCTGCCAGAGCAGTAGTTACAGCAGTAGCCAATGACTGAAAGTTTCTTTCAGTTGACGTGACAGTTTGCAAGTAGAAAAAGAAAATGTGACAGACACCCATTGTTTCCCAATATCTACCGTAAGTAAAAGATGACACATCAAATATATGTGAGAGCCAGGACTGCAGAGACCAAAGTAATTGCAGATGTTGCAATTATACGATTATATGGCAAATTGCAAAACAGAATTTGACTTGAGAAACAATGGGGCTTATTTACTAATACTGTCTAAAAGTTAGAAATCTACAAGTGCAAATTTAAGACTAGACAGTCGTAAAGTATGCCTGAATGATAAATCTGCAACTGTTACTAGTGCTTGGCAACCATATTGAAAAGACTGTAGTTAAGCATTGTGTTCTTAGCAATAACATTGTCAGCTTTGCTTGGACTGGCATAATTTCTGACACTTACTATAAAAGGAAAAGCAGCCCAGCTGCAGTAAGGTCATGCTCCTGACTCATTAGTCTGCAGTATTAGGCAACCCTCTTAACCCCTTAGTGACCAAGCCTGTTTGCGCCTTAATGACCAGGCCAAATTTTGCAAATCTGACACGTGTCAATTTAGCATGGAAAAACACCAGAAAGGTTTTGCATATCCAAGCGATTCTGACATTGTTTTTTCGCCACATGTTGTACTTCATTTAGGCGGAAAAAAAAGACCGATAGAATTTGTGTTTATTTATTAAAAGCGCCAAAATTGGGAACATTTTGAAAAAATCGTCATTTTTTCACATTTCCAACTGCAATATCTCAAATATGTGCAAACATAATAAAACATTTTTTGCTAAGATATATATTTCCATCCGTTTACTTTATTTTGGGCGCACATTGGAAGAACTTTCGGTTTTTTTTTAACCATTTAGGAGACGTACAAATTTAACATTACTTTTCACCATTTTGAGGAACACTTTGTTTTCCTACACCAAGCCAAGATTGGAAAGGCTCATAGGAGTCAAAATGATAGATACCGCCACAAATGACCCCATTTTAAAAACTACACCCCTTAACGTATTCACTGAGGGGTGTCATGAGTGTTTTAACCCCACAGTTTTTTTAGGAGTCAATGCAATTTAGAAGAGAAAAACTAAAATTTCATATTTTTGCAAATATGTCATTTTAAAGACAGGAATTTTTTCTATAGTACACATGAAAATGAGGATTTGCACCCCAGAATGGATAAGCCTGTTTGTCCCGTGCTCAGAAACATACCCATTGTGGCCCTAGTATTACGTCTGTATGCACAATGGGGCCCAAAATGAAAGGAGCAACCCGTGGCTTTCGGAACAGAAATTTTGCTTGAAGGAGATTTAGGCCCTATTGCACACTTGTAAAGCCATTGAGTGACCAAAACGATGGAGAACGCCCACAAGTGACCCCATTTTGAAAAGTAGACCTCTTAACGAATTTATCTAGGGGTACGATGACTTTTTTGACTTCACAGTTTTTGAATGAATCTAAGCCAAGCCGAAGGAAAAAAATTACGATTTTCATTTTTTTGGCAATTCTGTCTTTTTAAAAGCAGTTTTTTTTGTACAGCACATATATGAATGAAGACTTGCACCCCAAAATGGGTACCCCTGTTTGTCCTGTGCTCAGAAACATACCCATTGTGGCCCTAATCTTATGTCTGGATGCACAATGTGGCCCAAAATGAAAGGAGCAACCGGTGGCTTTCGGAACAGAAATTTTGCTTGAAGGAGATTTAGTCCCCATTGCCCACTTGTAGAGCCATTGAGTGACCAAAACGATGGAGAACCCCCACAAGTGACCCCATTTTGAAAAGTAGACCCCTTAACGAATTTATCTAGGGGTACGATGACTTTTTTGACTTCACAGTTTTTGAATGAATCTAAGCCAAGCAGAAGGAAAAATTATGATTTTCATTTTTTTGGCAATTGTGTCAATTTAAAAACAGTTTTTTTGTCCAGTGTACATAGGAATGAAGACGTTCACCCCAAAATGGATACCCCCGTTTTGTCCTGTGTTCAGAAACATACCCATTGTGGCCCTAATCTACTTAAAGAAAACATGGCTAGGCCTATAATGGAAGGAGCACCCGTTGGATTTCAGGGTACAACGGAATAAATTCCAGGCCCCATTGCCCACTTGTAGAGCCATTGAGCGGCCAAAACAATAGAGAACCCCCACAAATGACCCCATTTTGAAAACTAGACCCCTTAACGAATTTATCTAGGGGTGTACTGTGTATTTTGACCCCACAGTATTTGAATGAATCTAAGCAAAGCAGAAGGAAAAAAATTACGATTTTCATTTTTTTGGCAATTTTGTCAATTTAAAAACTGTTTTTTTTTGTACAGTGTACATAGGAATGAAGACTGTCACCCCAAAATGGATACCCCTGTTTGTCCCGGGTTCAGAAACATATCCACTATGGCCCTAATCTACTTACAGGATACATGGCTAGGCCCATAATGGAGGGAATCCCCGCTGGATTTCAGGGCAGAACTGAATAAATTCCAGGCCCCATTGCCCACTTATACGGAAAAAAAATTTACTTCCTAAAAATAATCCGCCCCGCCCCTGCCATCCCCATTTTTTGGAATTCCCTAAATATTAGATAAAGGTAATAATATAATAATATAAACAGCGTTTTATGTCCGAAGACAGGGGTAATTACGGAGGCTAGTTGGGTTGGGCACATGGGGCAAGAAAACCGTGTATCCAGCCTCCTCTCATGCTTTTTGGGGGGTATTTCGTAACCTCAGCGGCAGGTATGGGGTGTAAAAAGTGGCGCTCTGTGAGGCTTTGTAATCTTGCTGTGGTGCAGCGGTCTCACACAGAAGGCGCTCAACAAGGTGCTCCTGGAACTGCATGAAGGCGAGCGTTCCCGGGGCTTCTTGTAAATTACGGATTACAGGTAGCGGTCTGAATAACGCCGACCCTGCGTACGGCCGCGTAATGTATTCCGCATAACTGTCTATTCACACAGGCGGTCATGTGCAGTACACCGTTGTTTGTTTTTATTTCCCGCACCGTCGCTTAGAGATGACCCGGGTACCCGCAGCCCGTACACAATGTGTTTGCATATGGGCTGCGGGTATATCTGCGGTCATAGAGCACAATGGGCTCTAGGTCGCGGATATCCGCGGTAAAATATAGCATGCTGTGTTCTGTTTTCTGCGAGTGGATTCCGTAATTCCGCCCGCTAATTTGGGGGAATTGTGTAATACAATGCATTCGATTGATTAGTGGATTATCGCTGATCAAGCGCATGCAGAACCCGTAATTCCTCTCTGGTCATGTGTGACCGACCTAATATTAGATCGCTATTTTATCACGTGACCGGGGACCGTTCAACGAGGCCACCGGTCACTGCTCCAAGCACTCAGCGACCGTTGTTCGCTGGGAGCAAGGAGATTTAAAATTTCCTGGGCTCCCCGGCTCCTGCGAATGTGTCCGGCATTTTGCCGGCGGGCGCATGCGCAGCAGCTGGAAGGGTCCATGGAGGATAATCGCATCTGGATTCAAATGCAGAAGCCTCCGAGAAGATGTTTCATCTCCTCTCACTGATCACATCGGTGAGGGAGATGAAACTTCCACTTTTTAAAGAACTTTTACGTGATCGCCATTATGCATTGGATAACGGCGATCACGTGACCAGTAACCGCATACCGCGGCTCCCCGTGACATCTCCAGGCTCTTGGCTACCTTTGGTAGCCAGGAGCAGGGAGATTTTAAATTTCTTAGGCAATATTTCACTTTTGCGCATGCGTCCGCCATCATGCTGATGGGCGCATGCGCAGAAGCTGGGGTAAGGTCCGCGGATGACCATCCCATCAGGGAACAAATCTGGGGACCTTGGGTACGTAATTTCATCCCCCCTTACGGATACGATCCATAAGGGGAGATGAAACTTTATCTTTATAAACTTAACTTTTTTTTTTTTTTTAACTTTTTAACTTTATATGATCACCGTTATCCGATGGATAACGGTGATCATATGACTAGAAATCGCATACAGCGGTCCCCAGTCATATGAATTAGCCGGGCTCGCCGGCCTTCTGCGGATGCAATTTTCTGCGATCGCCGTTATCCATTGTATAACGGCGATCGCGGTACCGGGGACCGCTCACTGCGGTCCCCGCTGACATCTCCTGCCTCCCGGCTACCTACAGGAGTCGGGAGCCAGGAGATTTTAAATTTCTCGCGCCGCCGGGCCTTCTGCGCATGCGGCTGACGTAATGCCGCCTGGCGCGCGTGCGCAGAAGGACGGCTACGGGGCCCGGAGCATCGGGAGAGCTGGGAGCAGTGCGGCGGACCTCGGTGAGTAATTTCAGCTGCCCCGATGGATCCGATCCATCAGGACAGCTGAATATGTAACTTTTTTCAACTTTTATTTACTTTTTTGCGATCAGCGCTATCCATCAGAGGGGGGGGGGGGGGGTCCGTACAGCCCGGGATGACAGCTCCATGCTGTCGGCTACCTGCGGACACCGACAGCATGGAGCTGTCACGTCCACAGCCCGAGGGGCTTTATTCTCTGCAGGACACATGTTTTTACTTCCTCAGAGAATAAAGCCCACTTCGGGAGGACGTAAAAACACTATGGGCTGGTCGTTAAGAGGTTAAGGACCTTTAACATAGGCTGAATATTTACCCTGGGACTCAGCAGAATTTACCACTATGGATCTGGAGATGGATTTGCAGGCAGATTTAAACCACTTTCATTCTGCATCAAAATCCGCACGGAGACGTGCTAATTCTGGTGCTGAATTTAGAGCGACTTTCAGTGCAGATTGCGGAACATTCCGCTCGTGTTAAAGGTCCTTCACAAGCCAAAATTCTTGCGGGCATTCTACAATGGAATACACACAGCAATTCCGCAGGAAACCTGCAGTGGCCAAATCTACACCAAGATGGTGCCGGTTAGGCAGCGTTTTTATTTGTGGAACAGCTGCGGAGAATTTCTGCACTATGTCAAGTAGATTTCTGAATTCTATCCCTCATGGCTTGTACAAATGCTGCCGCATTTCCATAGTGATTGCTGCCTGTGTGAATGCGGCCCTAAGACATCTTTGTATATAGCATTTAGAAGGACTTTGTACTGGGCTTTCGTTTAGGCATGAGGGTGGGTGTGATTGAAGTATAGCAGACAGATATATCTTTACTGGGGGGAAAAAAAATATCGGAAAATGTCTAAATACACCGGGTTTCCGTATCTGTAGTTTTTGAAAGTCGGTAACATTTATCGAAAATGCTGAATACTGAAGATACAATTTTTTTAAGCCATTCTTCCCCATAGGCTTTATAATATAGCTTCTAAATGACTGTAAAAAAGGCATAGTTTTAAAAAGTCACTTAACCCTTTCCAATCCACTGTCTGACCTGTGAAGATATTATGATTTAAGGCTGTACAGTTCCGATGTTGGAAGACATCCGTCGGGGTTCTCTTATTGTATATTGCCAGCCTCTTTGCTGTCGGAGCCTATCCAACGTGTCACCTCATGCAGTACTGGCTTTAGCCAGAATATGGCGCCGTTGTATAATGGCAGAGAAAGAGTAAGCCCCCTAGGAAAATCAGGATACAAATTGGATTGGAAAGGGTTAAAACACAGTCATAAAATGAAAACCACTTGCCTACTTTTGTGTAGTTCTCCGTTGTGACATTGTTGAAACATTGAAGCCACAAAACATTTGAAGCTGTCCTGTGGTATCTAGCACCAATACAATAGTAGCAGAACCTTTAAAGGGTTCTGACACGAATGGACACAGGGAACCCACGATTTTTGGCTGCTAAAGCATAAAAACCTAATACTTACCTTTTCTTCTGTTGTTGTTGTCCTCCGGAGGTCATCTCCCAGCAGGCTTTCTTCTTCCTCTGACGAGCCACCTCCCTCTGGGATTTTGCGCAGGTGCAGAAGACAGGTGCCCACTGACAGGAGTCAGGACGGGCCGCCTCTCCACTGCGCACACGCAAAAACCTTGCAGTTCAGCCAAGATGGACGGGCCGCCCACAGCAAGCACTGCTTATGACGTGGCGCACGTCCATTCACCTGGATGTGGCTGACGAACGGAGCAGAGCTGCAAGCGGTCATTTTGACCAGCTCTGCTTCAAGAAGATACAGAGGAAGATGCTGTTACAGCACACCTTCTATCCCACCCTGTACGGCTCAGATACAGACAGACTCTTTTGCACTTCCTTCCATTCCCCCTGCAGCACATCGGTGGCGACCTTAGCAGCAGGACAGGCAGATGGGGTAGGAAGGGAAGTCAGACCACGGGGACTGAGCGCGGTATCAACTGAGCAGAGAGGAAGGGAAGCAAGATGGCTATGGCAGGATGGTCCCTACTGGGTCAGCTCCCCAGTGGCCCAATCAAATTGGGGGTTGTGCAACGCCAGCCACGGCATCCCTAGTACCATGTCTACTGACATTTTCTCCATCACCAGGAATGATTGATCTTCCAAGTGGCGACCCCCCACCGTGAACTGTAACACGGGGGTCCTCCATCGTACCAAGCCCGAAGCAAGAGGGGTAGCATCAATGCTAGTAAAACAAATTGGCGCCTTCAGCGCCACAAATTCAGCCATCAGGGGCCTAACGAAAGTTATCAAGTTAGCGGCTGCTCCAGAATCAATAAACGCCTGCCCTGGGTGGGAGAAGTTCCGGAATCTAACCTGGCAAGATACCAGAAGTTTAGGACGTACCTGTAGTCCTAGGCGATCCTCTCTGCAATTGCCTCGGAGTCTTTCTGCCGATTCGGACTGTGGGCGCTAAGACCTCAGGGGGCAGGTTATCACCTGATGTCCAGCTTTCCCGCAGTAGAGGCAGAGGTGATGCAATAAACGAATCCGGCGTCGCTCCTTGGGGTCCAGCGTGTCCATTTCCATAGGCTAGGGAACAGAGACTGGTACGGAAGAGGAGGGAACAGGACAAACGACCTCCCTGACTCTACGAGACTGTCTATCTTGTTTCCCAGCCCTGAGCCTCCTATCTACCTTCACCGCTAGCTCCATAGCCTCCTTTAAGAACCCGGGAACGGGATGGGAAATCAATAGTTCTTTAACCGCGTCCAAGAGACCCTGCAGAAAAACGTCTTTCAGAGCGCTATCGTTCCATGCAGTATCACCCGCATAGCGTCTGAAATTGGAGCAATACTCCTCCACACAAAGCGACCCCTGATGCAACGCCAACAGCCGAGAAACCGCCAACCCCACACGGTCCGGTTCATCGAAGATACCCCTGAGTTCCTGGAAAAAGGAGTCCACCGACTGCAGGCCGGGGGAACCCTCGGGAATGGAAAAAGCCCAGGTCTGGGCAGAGCCCCGCAGCAGGGACATTATAAGCCCGACCCTCTGGGCCTCCGACCCGGAAGAACGGGGACGCATCCGAAAAAACAACCGACACGCCTGTTGAAAAACAAAAAACTTGTTCCTCTCCCCAGAGAACACCTCGGGAAGAGGGCACTTGGGTTCAGGACTGGTTGAGGCTTCCCGCCCCTGCAACAACGCCCACTGCTCCTGGGCCACCATGCGAGCTGATAAATCCTGGATCACAGGCACCAGGGCTTGCAGCTGGGTTTTGAGGGAGCTGATCGCCTATATGGAAAAAAAAACAGTTTAAAGGGCCAGTTATTATGTTACGGCACTCTGACCCCCCGAGCGCCAGGTGGGGTGCCCTGAACTTCCCGCACCCCACTATCCCTGCCTACTTGCCTCGGCCCTGGCTAACCCCAGGCGGACAACTGGACGGCGGTCCCTGCGCTGGCTAGGGAGCTGGTGACTGACAAGAAGAAACTAACTGATGGGGGGACAGAGTGCCGACAGAGAGGCAGATGGAAAAGACCAACAGGACTTACAAGGCAAAGCAAGGTTGGAGATGGAAGCTGACAGGCAAACTAGTAGGAGACTGACTAGCAACTAGCACTGACCGGGGCTAGGCTGACTAGATGCAAGCAGAACCAATAACTGGCCGTGAGCTCAGGTCACTGCCAGCCTTATAAACGAAAGACTCCGCCCCGGGGGGGAGAGTGGGAGGAGCCAGCTCCCCCACTACTGCACAAGAGAGGTGGAGGAGTGCGGGCGGACACGCCCATGCCGCCGCACACCAGCCGCTCCACGTCGCCGGGAGAGCCCCGACGTCTGGGCTCCAGGACGTCGGAGCCGACGCCGGGGTGGTGCGCACTGACCGCGGGACCCTGCGCCGCCCTGCATGGTAACAGGTGCCTGATGGAGGGGACATGCTTGATGATCGGTCCTAGCCAGGCAAGATAAGTAAAAAAAATGTTTTTGTCTTGTCAGAAGGGGTTGTTCCCACAGGATAGGGAATAACTTTATTATCGTGAGGGTCCAACTGCTGGGACCCTCACCGTTTCCGAGAACAGGGGTCCCAGTGGTGTTTACATGTAACACATACATACATATACACACATAAACAAAGTTATTATGACCACCATGGAATATCCAGAGTAACCGCTGTGTGCCGCACGGACAGCAGCTAGATGGGCTGGGAGTAACTCAATTATCTGCTGGTAGGTTGTCTCAGGTATCTGTAGTCATACTGGCTGCAGTACATCCCACAGTTGCTGGAGGATGCGTGGAGGATCCACTGGCATAACTATAGGAGATGCAGGAGCCTTAGGGAGCCCATACGGCCTCTCCTCTCCATATAGGGAGCTCAGTACTATGAATAAAGTATTATAGTTGGGGGCTCTGCTACAGGTTTTGCATTGGGGTCCAGGAGTTTCAAGTTATGCCTCTGGGAGGATCCATAGAGCGAACGCGATGATCGGGGTGATCCCACAGATGCTTAAGTAGGTTCAAATCTTGGGAATTAGGGGACCAGGGAACCCCTTGGAAGTTCTCATCATGTTCTTCCCACCACTGTCAGATATTTCTAGCCGTGTGACATGTTGGATTGTCTTGCTGGAAGATCCCATCCCAGTGAAGACAAATAGTATGTATGGGTGTATGTAATCTGCAAGGGTGCATTCATGGCAAAATTAGTTCAGAGTGCCTTCCACATGGAAGAGTGGCCCAGAGAATGCCACAAAAAAGTTCCCCAGACCATAACACTCCCACCACCAGCAGCTTGTGTTTTTCCAGCAATGGTTGAAGGATGTTTGTTTGCTGATATTTCTTGCCTGACACATCAACATCCATCCATTCCATGAAGCAGAAAACGTGACTCATCAGAGAAGGCAATCCTTTGCCAGTCAGTGGTGCTTCAATTTTGATGCTGCTTTTCAAACTGAAGCCTTTTCTTCTGTTGCACCTTTGTTAGCATAGGTACAGTGACCATCGGTCTGCTTCAGAGCCCCATAGCAGTAGGGTTCACTGAACTGTTGCTTTAGACACTCATCCAGTAATGCCTTGGTTCATTTTCATGGTGAGCTACTCCGCTGTAGCGTATCTGTCCGCCCTCATGCATCTTCATAGCCTACGTTCACCTCTCACAGCAATGGCATGTGATGCTCCACAGTTTCCATGTAAGTTATTCCCAATGGTGCTGTTGTCCACTCACGATACACTATCGCACACAGTTCATAAACTACGCTGTTTGAGAAATAATGCCGTCCTAGGCCCGAAAGCCAATAATCATCCCTCATTTACTCATGACAACAACGTGTGATATGTAATCAGACAGTGTATCCCACATCTTATATACCCAAAACATCCAACGGAACGTCGCTTCCTTTATGGGCTACATGCTGCCAATATCGAAAGTAGGAGATAGTCATAATAGTATGACTGGACTACAAATACAAACACACACATGTTATAAAGAGGTGATTTATTAAGACTGACAGACCGATGTTTCATACGATAGTCTTAAAATTATTTCGACCGGCGTACTATGTGTCTAATAAACAAAACATTTCCCACACAAAAATGTACATGAGCTAGTTGCTGGCATAGATTTCTGGTTTAATTCACGCAAGTTGCTGGCATACATTATACATAAATGTGCAGGTTTGGCCGGTCACACCCTCTCCTGACGAGCCACGCCATTTTTTCATTAAAGTAAGTTAAAGTGATATATGTTCCAAAAAGTTCCAAAAGTTCCACACGAGTGGTACTTGACAAAATGTTGCAACATTTTTTTATGCCAGAATCTGACGTAAACTGTTTTATATATCCCCCTGCCCCAACTTTGTAACTGTCATTTAATTTTTTTTTGTATTTTCTTTTAAAGAGGAGGTGATTTTAAGCAGTAAATGGCTCTTGAAATGCCGTCCCTATCCAGCTATGCAGCTGAAGACCACTGTTAAAGGGGTTGTCCCGCGAAACAAAGTGGGTCTATACACTTCTGTATGGCCATATTAATGCACTTTGTAATGTACATTGTGCATTAATTATGAGCCATACAGAAGTTATCAGAAATTTTTCACTTACCTGTTCCGTTGCTAGCGTCCTCGTTTCCATGGAGCCGTCTAATTTTCAGCGTCTAATCGCCAGATTAGACGCGCTTGCGCAGTCCGGGTCTTCTTCTTTTCTCAATGGGGCCGCTCGTGCCGGAGAGCGCCTCCGTGTAGCTCCGCCCCATCACGTGCCGATTCTAGCCAATCAGGAGGCTGGAATCGGCAATGGACCGCACAGAAGCCCTGCGGTCCACCGAGGGAGAAGATCCCGGCGGCCATCTTCAGCAGGTAAGTAAGAAGTCACCGGAGCGCGGGGATTCAGGTAAGCGCTGTCCGGTGTTCTTGTTTAACCCCTGCATCGGGGTTGTCTCGCGCCGAACGGGGGGGCTGTTGAAAAAAAAAACAAAACGTTTCGGCGCGGGACAACCCCTTTAAGGAAAATCTATCTTCAGCTGCATAGGGCTACTGCTGTAGAGGGACAGATGCTACTTCACTATGTGCCTACAGTCTTCTTTACTCTATTCAGGGCACAGTGCTGTGTGGAATAGCTTTGTATTACTGATGGCTTATAGAACAGATGTGTTTAGTGTAATAACTTCAGTTCATTTCTTCTGTGCTGTCTGGCTGGTGGCCAAGTGCTGAAACCATTCCCTTGCAAGAAACTGCATTCATCCTCTCTTCTCAGAGCACCCATTCCCGGCCAAGACTCGGCGCATTATGCCTCAATGCATCAGTTTCAGTACTGAATTTGGCAAGTATCGTAAATAAATTAGATGTATGAACTGCTAAATAAGTTTATAAGTTTATATTAGTGATAGTTTGAGAATTTGGAATGCAAATCAGCAGAAAAGAATCATCAGGCCAAGAAGAGTCACATTAGTTGCTGAGCATCCTCTTTCTCTTGATATACATCTTGTTGCAGATGCCCTTACACAGGAAATCCTGTCTAACAGGAGAAACTGGGCAGGGTTAACTCTTACAAATCGATGTGCCTCTTGGATGAAATCTGCGGTGAAAATCCCCATTAAAATCAATAGAGGCGTTGTACCGCGATTAACGTGGCATTTAAAATGCTATGCTAATCGCGGATAAAAGCGGGTTGTGTGAGAATGGCCTTAATGCGGATTTGGATGCAACATTGCTGCAGAATTCATTTTGAATCAAAATCCGCACAGAGACATGTGCATTTTTGGGGTGAAATTTTCCACATGTTGCGGTGTGTGTTGCATCCATATTCTACCCATTTGAAAGGTCTCTTAGTGAATGAGGTTTTCTTAAAAGCCCATTCACTTACATTGTACTGTTCATTGTTATGGAAATCCGCAGCTGAAATTCCGCAGCAAATCCGGGGGTCGGAGCTTGTCACGACATATGATTTTACCTCCGTCATTATAAAAAGGACACGGCCGCTTCAAAATAGACAGGGTTCAGATTTTGACTGCTTTTTGGATGCGGAAATGCTGCAGAATTTGCCACAAAAATTTCCATTGAGGACATTCTGCAACATTTCCGCCACATGTAAACATACCCCAGCTGCAATAATGACATCCCACAGCGGCCCCAGCGGTAATAGTGACATCCCACAGTGGCCCCAGTAGTAATAGTGACACCCCACAGTGGCCCCAGCGGTAATAGTGACATCCCACAGTGGCCCCAGTCGTGCTATCCCACAGCGGCCCCAGTAGTAATAGTGTCATCCCACAGCGGCCCCAGTAGTAATAGTGCCATCCGTAGTAAGAAAAAGACCACGGCACTCACTCTACCCCACCAGAGTAGAATACTAGGGGGGAGGCAATTTAGAGAAAAATAGTATTTATAAGTAGAGGAGAATCTTAGTTCTCGGTAGCGAAAAAAATTTTTTTTTTTTTTTTTTTAGATAGATGCAGAGCCACCAACAGGGCTATGGACATAAGCCCCTTGGGGAAGCACGTATAGCAGAAAAGGTGGCAGCATATAGTGATGCACAAAAAAAACTCCTTGTCTAAAGGAACATGCTTTATTGTTTCATAGTTAAAAAATTAGGCTTTTTAAAAAACAAATTAGCCTAATTTTTTAACTATGAAACAATAAAGCATGTTCCTTTAGACAAGGAGTTTTTTTTGTGCATCACTATATGCTGCCACCTTTTCTGCTATACGTAATAGTGCCATCCCACAGCAGCCCCCATAGTAATAGTGACATCCTACAGCGGCCCCAGAAGTAATAGTGCCATCCCACAACGGCCCTAGTAGTAATAGTGACATCCCACAGCAGCCCAAGTAGTAATAGGGACCATAAGTAGCATAATGAATACAAATAATAATAACCATATAAATTGTATGGTAACGAATATATGAAGTCTGATCAGTAAAGTGGGTGAGCTTGAAGCGATAAAGCCTGAGGAAAACTACGATATAGTAGGAATACTGGAAACATGGCTTGATAATAAGTGCAATTGGGCAGTGAATTTACAGGGTTACAATCTCTTCAGAAGAGACCGTGGAAACCGGAAAAGGGGGAGGGGCATGTCTGTATATTAAATGCTACTTAATGCCGATGATGAAAACGTGGAATCTCTGTGGGTAGAAATACAGGGAGAGAACACTAACAAAATCCTGAGAAGGGTTTCTATAGGCCACCAAAAGTAACAGAAGAAACTGAAAACTTATTACTAAGACAAAATAGAAGAGGTGTCAAACTGCAATGAAGTAATTATGGAGGACTTTAATTATCCGGATACAGTATGGGAAGATGAAACCTGTGAATCCTACAAGGCCGATAAGTTCTTGAGAACAATTAAAGATAACTACTAGAGATGAGCGAGCACCAAAATGCTCGGGTGCTCGTTACTCGGGACGAACTTTTCGCGATGCTCGAGGGTTCGTTTCGAGTAACGAACCCCATTGAAGTCAATGGGCGACCCGAGCATTTTTGTATTTCGCCGATGCTCGCTAAGGTTTCCTTGTGTGAAAATCTGGGCAATTCAAGAAAGTGATGGGAACGACACAGCAACGGATAGGGCAGGCGAGGGGCTACATGTTGGGCTGCATCTCAAGTTCACAGGTCCCACTATTAAGCCACAATAGCGGCAAGAGTGGGGCCCCCCCCCTCCCAAAAACTTTTACTTCTGAAAAGCCCTCATTAGCATGGCATACCTTTGCTAAGCACCACACTACCTCCAACAAAGCACAATCACTGCCTGCATGACACTCCACTGCCACTTCTCCTGGGTTACATGCTGCCCAACCGCCCCCCTCCCCCCCACAGCGCACACCAAAGTGTCCCTGCGCAGCCTTCAGCTGCCCTCATGCCACACCACCCTCATGTCTATTTAGAAGTGCGTCTGCCATGAGGAGGAACCGCAGGCACACACTGCAGAGGGTTGGCACGGCTAGGCAGCGACCCTCTTTAAAAGGGGCGGGGCGATAGCCCACAATGCTGTACAGAAGCAATGAGAAATAGAATCCTGTGCCACCGCCATCAGGAGCTGCACACGTGGGCATAGCAATGGGGAACCTATGTGCCACACACTATTCATTCTGTCAAGGTGTCTCTGCATGCCCCAGTCAGACCGGGCTTTTTAATTCATAGACACAGGCAGGTACAACTCCCTATTGTGAAGTCCCTGTCGACCGACAGCATGGGTGGCTCCCTGGAACCCACCGGCGATACACAAAAATATCCCATTGCATTGCCCAACACAGCTGAGGTAGTAATGTCGTGCTTAATGCAGGTGGGCTTCGGCCCACACTGCATGCCCCAGTCAGACTGGGGTTCTTTACAAGTGGAAACAGATGCATTTATAATTCCCTGTGGACCCACAGCATGGGTGGGTGCCAGGAAGCCACCGGCGGTACATAGAAATATCCCATTGCATTGCCCAACACAGCTGAGGTAGTAATGTCGTGCTTAATGCAGGTGGGCTTCGGCCCACACTGCATGCCCCAGTCAGACTGGGGTTCTTTACAAGTGGAAACAGATGCATTTATAATTCCCTGTGGACCCACAGCATGGGTGGCTCCCTGGAACCCACCGGCAGTACATAAATATATCCCATTGCAGTGCCCAACACAGCTGATGTAACGTCAGCTGTAATGCAGGTGGGCAAAAAATTAATTGGATTACACTGTAGGCGAGGGCCCACAAAAATTGGTGTACCAACAGTACTAATGTACCTCAGAAAAATTGCCCATGCCTAACCAAGAGGGCAGGTGAAACCTATTAATCGCTTTGGTTAATGTGGCTTAAGTGGTAACTAGGCCTGGAGGCAGCCCAGTTTAACGAAAAATTGGTTCAAGTTAAAGGTTCAACGCTTTTAAGAGCATTGAAACGTATAAAAATTGTTTAGAAAAATTATATGAGTGAGCCTTGTGGCCCTAAGAAAAATTGCCCGTTCGGCGTGATTACGTGAGGTTTCAGGAGGAGGAGCAGGAGGAGGAGGAGGAGGAATATTATACACAGATTGATGAAGCAGAAATGTCCCCGTTTTGGATGGTGAGAGAGAACGATGCTTCCATCCACGGGTGCATAATACGTATTGCTTAGGTATCGCTGCTGTCCGCTGGTGCAGAAGAGAAGTCTGGGGAAATCCAGGCTTTGTTCATCTTGATGAGTGTTAGCCTGTCGGCACTGTCGGTTGACAGGTGGGTACGCTTATCCGTGATGATTCCCCCAGCCACACTAAACACACTCTCTGACAAGACGCTAGCCGCAGGACAAGCAAGCACCTCCAGGGCATACAGCGCGAGTTCAGGCCACGTGTCCAGCTTCGACACCCAGTAGTTGTAGGGGGCAGAGGTGTCACGGAGGACGGTCGTGCGATCGGCTACGTACTCCCTCACCATCCTTTTACAGTGCTCCCGCCGACTCAGCCGTGACTGGGGAGCGGTGACACAGTCTTGCTGGGGAGCCATAAAGCTGGCAAAGGCCTTGGAGAATGTTCCCCTGCCTGCGCTGTACATGCTGCATGATCTCTGCGCCTCCCCTGCTACCTGGCCCTCGGAACTGCGCCTTCTGCCACTAGCGCTGTCGGATGGGAAGTTTACCATCAGTTTGTCCACCAGCGCCCTGTGGCATTGCATCATTCTCGAACCCCTTTCCTCTTCGGGAATGAGAGTGCAAAGGCTCTCCTTATACCGTGGGTCGAGCAGTGTGTACACCCAGTAATCCGTAGTGGCCAGAATGCGTGTAACGCGAGGGTCACAAGAAAGGCATCCTAACATGAAGTCAGCCATGTGTGCCAGGGTACCTGTACGCAACACATGGCTGTCTTCACTAGGAAGATCACTTTCAGGATCCTCCTCCTCCTCCTCCTCCTCCTCCTCCTCAGCCCATACACGCTGAAAGGATGACAGGCAAGCAGCATGGGTACCGTCAGCAGTGGGCCAAGCTGTCTCTTCCCCCTCCTCCTCATCCTCCTCATGCTCCTCCTCCTCCTCCTGAACGCGCTGAGATATAGACAGGAGGGTGCTCTGACTATCCAGCGACATACTGTCTTCCCCCGGCTCTGTTTCCGAGCGCAAAGCGTCTGCCTTTATGCTTTGCAGGGAACTTCTCAAGATGCATAGCAGAGGAATGGTGACGCTAATGATTGCAGCATCGCCGCTCACCACCTGGGTAGACTCCTCAAATTTTCCAAGGACCTGACAGATGGCTGCCAACCAGGGCCACTCTTCTGTAAATAATTGAGGAGGCTGACTCACACTGCGCCGCGCAAGTTGGAGTTGGTATTCCACTATAGCTCTACGCTGCTCATAGAGTCTGGCCAATATGTGGAGCGTAGAGTTCCCCTGTGTGGGCACGTCGCACAGCAGTCGGTGCACTGGCAGATGAAACCGATGTTGCAGTGTCCGCAGGGTGGCAGCGTGCGTGTGGGATTTGCGGAAATGTGCGCAGAGCTGACGCACCTTTCCGAGCAGGTATGACAAGTGGGGGTAGCTTTTCAGAAAGCGCTGAACCACCAAATTAAACACATGGGCCAGGCATGGCACGTGCGTGAGGCTGCCGAGCTGCAGAGCCGCCACCAGCTTACGGCCGTTGTCACACACGACCATGCCCGGTTGGAGGCTCAGCGGCGCAAGCCAGCGGTCGGTCTGCTCTGTCAGACCCTGCAGCAGTTCGTGGGCCATGTGCCTCTTCTCTCCTAAGCTGAGTAGTTTCAGCACGGCCTGCTGACGCTTGCCCACCGCTGTGCTGCCACGCCGCGTTACACCGACTGCTGGCGACGTTCTGCTGACACATTTTGATTGCGAGACAGAGGTTGCGTTGGAGGAGGAGGAGGAGGAAGGTGCTTTAGTGGAGGAAGCATACACTGCCGCAGATACCACCACCGAGCTGTGGCCCGCAATTCTGGGGGTAGGTAGGACGTGAGCGGTCCCAGGCTCTGACTCTGTCCCAGCCTCCACTAAATTCACCCAATGTGCCGTCAGGGAGATATAGTGGCCCTGCCCGCCTGTGCTTGTCCACGTGTCTGTTGTTAAGTGGACCTTGGCAGTAACCGCGTTGGTGAGGGCGCGTACAATGTTGCGGGAGATGTGGTCGTGCAGGCCTGGGACGGCACATCGGGAAAAGTAGTGGCGACTGGGAACTGAGTAGCGCGGGGCCGCCGCCGCCATCATGCTTTTGAAAGCCTCCGTTTCCACAAGCCTATACGGCAGCATCTCTAGGCTGATCAATTTTGCAATGTGCACGTTTAACGCTTGAGCGTGCGGGTGCGTGGCGTCGTATTTGCGCTTGCGCTCAAACTGTGGCGCTAGCGACGTCTGGACGCTACGCTGAGAGACATTGCTGGATGGGGCCGAGGACAGCGGAGGTGAGGGTGTGGGTGCAGGCCAGGAGACGGTAGTGCCTGTGTCCTCAGAGGGGGGTTGGATCTCAGTGGCAGGTTGGGGCACAGGGGGAGAGGCAGTGGTGCAAACCGGAGGCGGTGAACGGGCATCGTCCCACCTTGTGGGGTGCTTGGCCATCATATGCCTGCGCATGCTGTTGGTGGTGCCTCCCCAGCTGATCTTGGCGTGACAAAGGTTGCACACCACTGTTCGTCGGTTGTCAGGCGTCTCTGTGAAAAACTGCCACACTGTAGAGCACCTTGACCTGTGCAGGGTGGCATGGCGCGAGGGGGCGCTTTGGGAAACAGTTGGTGGATTATTCGGTCTGGCCCTGCCTCTACCCCTGGCCACCACACTGGCTCGGCCTGTGCCCACACCCTGACTTGGGCCTCCGCGTCCTCGCCCGCGTCCACGTCCTATAGGCCTACCCCTACCCCTCAGCATGGTGTATTACCAGTGATTTGATTTCCCAGGCAGGAAAGAAAGTGGCGCAAGCCTGCAGCCAAAATACAATTTTTTCCCTTGTTTTTCAAAGGACAAGCCACACTGCGTGTATTCAATGAATACTACTAAGTTTAATAACTGTGTTGTGGCCCTGCAAATGTGTCAGAGAACTGCAGTGATGCAAAATTATTGGCTCCAGCAGATCAGGGATTTCCCATGCAGGAAAAAAATTGGCGCAAGCCTGCAGTAAAACGTAGCTGGCTGCGTCTGATTTTTTTTAACGTTCTGCACGCAGCACACACGTACCCAGAGCCCTGAGGACTGTCAGAGGCAGGCGAAATACAATTTTTTCCCTTGTTTTTCAAAGGACAAGCCACACTGCGTGTATTCAATGAATACTACTAAGTTTAATAACTGTGTTGTGGCCCTGCAAATGTGTCAGAGAACTGCAGTGATGCAAAGTTATTGGCTCCAGCAGATCAGGGATTTCCCATGCAGGAAAAAAATTGGCGCAAGCCTGCAGTAAAACGTAGCTGGCTGCGTCTGATTTTTTTTAACGTTCTGCACGCAGCACACACGTACCCAGAGCCCTGAGGACTGTCAGAGGCAGGCGAAATACAATTTTTTCCCTTGTTTTTCAAAGGACAAGCCACACTGCGTGTATTCAATGAATACTACTAAGTTTAATAACTGTGTTGTGGCCCTGCAAATGTGTCAGAGAACTGCAGTGATGCAAAGTTATTAGCTCCAGCAGATCAGGGATTTCCCATGCAGGAAAAAAATTGGCGCAAGCCTGCAGTAAAACGTAGCTGGCTGCGTCTGATTTTTTTTTTAACGTTCTGCACGCAGCACACACGTACCCAGAGCCCTGAGGACTGTCAGAGGCAGGCGAAATACAATTTTTTCCCTTGTTTTTCAAAGGACAAGCCACACTGCGTCTATTCAATGAATAATGTATGTCTTCTGGCCCTGCCTACACAATTCTATCCCTGTAGTATTAATGCCGGGTGCAATGCTCTGCACAGCCGGTTTTGAGAAAAAAAAAAAAAATGCAACACTGCTAACAGCAGCCTGGACAGTACTGCACACGGATAGATGTGGCCCTAGAAAGGACCGTTGGGGTTCTTGAAGCCTACACTCACTGCTAACACTCTCCCTGCCTAACCACCACTTCTGTCCCTATTGCAGGGCGCAATGCTCTGCAGATCCAATTTTGAAAAAAAATAAAAAAATACAGTGCTAACACAGTACTGCACACTATTAGATGTGGCCCTGAGAAGGACCGTTGGGGTTCTTGAAGCCTACACTAACTCCTAACGCTCTCCCTACAGCAGCTCCAGCACGATACCACTGTCCCTCAGCTAACTCACAAGGCATGTGTGGCGAGCCGCGGGAGGGGCCAACTTTTATACTCGTGTGACATCTGATCGCCCCAGCCACTCACAGCAGGGGGGTGGTATAGGGCTTGAACGTCACAGGGGGAAGTTGTAATGCCTTCCCTGTCTTTCAATTGGCCAGAAAAGCGCGCTAACGTCTCAGAGAGGAAACTGAAAGTAACCGGAACACCGCGTGGTACTCGTTACGAGTAACGAGCATCCCGAACACCCTAATATTCGCACGAATAGCAAGCTCGGACGAGTACGTTCGCTCATCTCTAATAACTACCTTACCCAACTTGTACAGGGAGGACCATTCTGGACTTCTTTTTAACTAACAAACCAGACAGAATCATGGAGGTAAAGGTTGAGGGACACTTGGGAAATAGTGACCACAGTATAATCAATTTCCAGTTGTTATTCAAGGGTCGGGAAGGTATTCCCCCTTCCCTCTTCCCAATGGGCTAAATTGGCTTCTGCCTCATTTACTATGTGTGAATAGAGCCTAAGGAGGCATACAGAAGCAAATGCCTCTGTCTTAAGCTGCCCCACCAACAACAGAATTTCTCATATTATCAGACTGACCCACACTCTTGCAGCCTCATATTAAACAATGTGACAAAATTTCATATAGAAGGAAGAGGAACAGCAGAAACATTTCTGGCCCGTCATCATTACTTTATATGAAAAATATTGAGTTAGAGAATTTTTCTAGTTTTTATTTTGCTTTAAATTACCTAAACTTAGTACTTTATATCTAGTCCTTCTTTAAAAGTATGTACTGATAAGATTACTTCTCAAATCACATGTTATTGTACAAGAAGAAAACTTTGCCAAAACACAGGTGGGAGAAAAACATAATAAATGACTGCATTCATTGTAACACATCCACACCTTCTATTAAATAACTGAGGAGCCACATGAACAAAGTATCCATACTCCCAGGATGCCCCAAGGTCAGATTATATGTCTGCAGGTGTTATTTGCATAGACTTTCCCTGGCTTTCGCAAGTCATTTAGTTGAACTGTTCATAATAGAATGAAAAAAAAAGATATGACAGACTGTCCCAGCTAAAGAGCGCAGTGTGAGCCAAAGGTGTGCACCATAACGTATCTTGTTTGTTCCCAGCACTAGTTACATAGTATTACAGAAGAGAAACTGTGGTCAATTCAGCAACTTAAAGCTCATACGTTTTGTCCAACAAATAGAGCAGTAAAAGACACAAATTCAGTATTGCTGAGTTTACTTAATAACAAACTTACTAGAAAAAAATGCTCCAAATGCAATTATATCAATATTCTGCTACAACTGCATTGAAAGGAACACAGTTAAGGCCGGGCTCACACGAACTAGTTGAATTCCAGCTGTGAGTTCAGCCGGTGACCCTATGTGCGGCACTTAACTGTATTGCATATGACCACAGAGGCACGCAGATGCTCATGCGCAGAAAAAAAAATTGTTTGCTTGTATTCCCCGCACCAACGCTTAGCGATGACGTGGGTAGCGGCAGCCCAGGCCCAATGTTAATTGCATACAGGCTGCAGGTTGGACACCTCCATTAACATCAATGGAGGCTGTCTACGTGGAATCCACAGTAAAATAGAGCATGCTGTGAGGGAAAATTTGAAACTGCATGCCTTTCAATGCCCACATTTTACCGAGAATCATACGCATAGACACTGATCATGGAATCCTTAATTCAAATCCGGTCATGTGAGACTGGCCTAAAACTCAACATTATAATGATGAAGCCTATCACTATTGCACTTTCCAAATCTCCTTTATTTACAGAAATACAGCATCACTGTTATAGCTTAGGAGTGGACACTCTGTCGAGAAATATAGCACATGCGGCATTCGAACAATATACTTGGAGTGACAGCTGTATTGCTAAATATCCTCATTCTTTCTTTTTTAGAAATGTGTTGATTATTAGAAAGAATTTTGTAACCATAATAAATTCCATATCAGGAGAGATTTCCATTGGCTCATCACCATAGATATATATCTCTACTTATAAAACTAGAGCTACTCCGGGTGACCAGAGATTGCTGTGTAGTCCTGCGACTTCGCACTCAACAGGGTTGCGTTCCCGCAACCCTGTTGAGGGACGTCAACAGGGTTGCGGTTCTTCTAGGACCGGAGCAGGTGAATATAAGTGGTCACTTTTATAAAACAGTCTAACAACAAGCAATTTACCGCTAATACAGTCCATAACCAATAAGCCAAAGATTCCTCTTCAAAGTTCCTCTCCTCAACACAACAGGGTGAATTCATATGTGGTGTAGAAATGCATACAATCCTTATGATTAAAGAAAGAAAGACAGAATTACCTGTGGTCAGATATTTTTCTAGTCACAGACACAACGTAGAACATATGAAAGTCACTATATTAAAAGGCAATTTAAAATCACAAAGCCATAAAAGAACTTGGAAGTACGAATTTATAACCACCTTTGACACTTTCAACAAAGGCCTACATTTTTCTAGAGGATTCTGCGTGACTGGGAAGTATGAGAAATCTATAGCAGAGATAACACACTGGCCTGGTGACCCCCTAACACCAGTTCAGAGACCATAAAACTTTCACATCCCTTATCAGTGGACTAATTAAGTATTTACTCCTCTGCTCATCCCGTTCTGGTATTTTTTTTAAGTGCGAATTAATCACACCATATGTATATATAAATGCATGTTTCTTCAGATCTATTTCATAAGCCTGAAGAACCCTAAGAAGGTCGGAAAGCTCGCTATAACATCATGTATTTTTGTTAGCCATTAAAAGGTATCCTATCTACAAGATTACTTGTTTCTGTTACTCACCGGCCGCCGGCTCTGCTCTGCGCATGCGCTGGCTGCCCGGCAGCCGGCACATGAAAGAGCCGGAGCTGTGGGGCGCGGGTGAGTACGCGTTGCTCTCTGCAGGGGCTCGGGTCAGGTCCCGTGGCGTGAATTCTCGCAGCCGGATCCGACCCGGCCGTCTGCAGGCTGCCTTAAGTGTGGCTTCACACAGATGCTAAAATCGTACAAGAATTGTGCTTTGCGAGATGCACAAATCTCGCACAAATATGAACCCTATTCTTTTGAATGGGGTCATACACATGAGCGATGTTTTACTGCTATGCGGAAAACAAACCGTGGCATGTTCTATCATGTTGCATGATCTTGCATCGCAGTGCCCATTGTTTTCAATGGGGCCGGCAGCAGCATTGCCATTGAAAGCAATGGGAGAAACTCTGCGATCCTATGTCACGGCTGTGACAGCCATGCCGGAGAATTGCTTCTTCCCCGATAAATTCCATGAAAACGCATCACATTCTTGGGGATTTTACATGGTGGGGAGCGCAATATGGGGGGGCGGGATTCACGGCCCTATATCGCGCTCGCCCTTGTGAAGTTAGTTTTATTGTAAAAATTGTATAAAATCACTCTCACACATCGCAGATCCTTTTGCTCTAAAATAAATGAACTGACTGTAATTTTGATCAACATGGATTTTCTGACATACAAACAGTTGGAGTGCAATGTTTACTTACAAGACAGACAGAGTCCTAGTTGTTTTTTAAGTGGCTTTACAACTATCATCCGAATAGTTGCATGATAGAGCAAATGTAAGCGACAGTTGGTCGATGTAAATGTGGCCACCAGCCAGATAACAATTGGGAAGACTAGAATAAATGGGATAAAAATGAAAGGGATGAGACACAAATTAGATATTAGAAAAAACTTTCTGACAGTGAGGGTGATGAATGAGTAGAACAGGTTACCACGGGAGGTGGTGAGTTCTTCAATGGAAGTCTTCTAACAAAGGCTGGATAAATATTTGTCTGGGATGATTTAGTAAATCCTGCACTGAGCAGGGGGTTGGACCCGAAGACCCTGGAGGTCCGTTCCAACTCTACCAGTCTATGATTCTATGAGAATTCGTCCATTAGTCATTTAAGGTGTGTTTACACAGAACAATTACTGTTCACAAAATTGTTTAAATAATTGTTCAGTGTAAATGGGAGCCAACAACTAAACAATGACCAAGAATTATGGTTTTTTGGTTTATCGTTCAGTTTCAGCCAGGATAATAATCAGCGACAGCTCGTTCACTTGCCGGGCAGCTTAAGGACTAATTGTTCAGTGTTTCACATAGGAATGTGAAACACTGCACAATAAGTGAACGAGAACTGCGCAATTCAGTCTGAACGGGCTGTACAAGTGCGAACTATCTAGTGATGATGTCACCAGGTCGTTCACTTAGGCAAACGAGAATTATGGGATTCTCATTTTGTCTAAAAGGGTTATTCATTTCAGCTCACCTAAAAGAGTTGATGGTTGATTAATTATCATCTGGTGTAAACAGGCAATCCTTTGTCTTTCAATGACTAGCCAATAACTTTGCAGGGAGGTTTGCGCTTCAGTGACTGCTAAATTGAACAACAAGTTAACAGCAATCACTCTGTGTAAAAGTACACAAAGAACAGTCGTTTGTACATTTTAGCGACTATTCAGGCAATGGTTGTCCCTTGTAAAGCCACCTTTTCCTCGTTAAACTCTGACCCTTAAAATTTTTTGTCTAAAAGAAAACAAAAAAATCTGGCAAGTTGATCGTACTTGTCACAAAGCAGAAGATTTAGCACTGCTAATAAGACGTGTTTTGCTTATATATATAACTAAAGTTTACCAACTCACCAAAACTTGGACAAATCCTAGAGGACCGGCACACAACTGGCCAATACTTCCAAAAAGAAAAGTGACTATATTTGATTCAGATCTTTACTTGGCTCTCTATATATTAACTTGCAAGGTCATGCCATCTGCACCTCAAAAGCATTTCCAGAATCCACTATTGTCTTCCCATGGAAACAGCAAAAATTCCTATTATTGTCCTGATCCATTCTCATCTTGACTATTATAACTCACTACTGATCTGTTTTTCCCTTACTAAACTCTCCCCTCTCCAATGTATCCAAAACGCAACAGCCAGGCTCATCTTTCTGTACAACCGCTGCATACGATGTCTCCACCGTGTGCCAGTTACCGCACAGGTTGCCGGTCTGCCATAGCTGTCTGCCATAAAGTACTCATCACTGTCATCCATAAAGTTATCTACAGTGCTGCACTGTCCTATGTCCCTCCCCTCATCTCTGTTCACCACCCTACCCATGCTCTGTGTTCTGCCAATGATTTCACACTAACATCCACCAATAATCCAAACCTCCCACTCCCATATCCAAGACTTTTCTTGATCTGCGCCTGTTCTCTGGATTGCACTACAGTAGACAATCATTTTAAAGAGGATCTTCAGGATATGGAAAAAAACTGTTTGCCATCCTTGCAGCCTATGAGAAACCTGTCCTAGAATGTAACTAGGACAGGTTGCATGCAGCGCAAGACAGAACAGGGTGGGGATCTGTGGGAAGGAGCCCAAAACCACACTCTTTTTTCCTGTCCTGTTTTAGGCTCCAGCCTATGCCCTCAGGTTTAAAGCTCCTCACAATCTGTTCTAGTTATATTAGAATCTAGGATGGATTTCTGTAAGGACAGAAGAACCCATTTGAGCACCGCTATCTGCAGTTTTAAGTGTGCCCCGACACATTAACTTAGGAAGGCCAATCACATTCCCCAGTCTAACTCTTCTCTGTTTACCGCCCCTTCTGCATATTCCCAGAACCCGACCCCACACTCCATGCATTTGAAGGCACCTCATATCATACACGGAAACTGGCTGATACAACTTTATGTACAGTAACAATGGAAAAAAGCTGTCTCCTTAAAAACACTTTTATTGCAAAAAAATCCATAAATTACAAACTGTAGGTACTGTGTAACACCATGTCTATGTCAAATGTGTTTCGAAAGACACGTCTTTCTTGACCACAGCTAACAAACTCACAGGGTCGAATAGTATTATCTGCATTGCTCTTCCTTAAAAAGGAAGTTTCCACTTTAAAAGTGTTTTTATTCACTTAGAGAGTGAGATTAAGAAAGGATACGGTGACATCATTTGACTGGCTGGTGAACTTTAAGTTATTGTCATTAAGATAATATGCAAAATCCTGTGCAGACGCCTCACACGAATCCCATATAATAATGATATCGTCTGTGAAGTGTAGATACCAAACTATCTGAGTTTTCTATGGATTAAAATGAGAACAAATATATTGTTCCTCCTACCAAGCCATCATCAAATTAGCTAGTGTCAGTGACCCCATAGGAGCCCCTGTGACCTGTAAGTACAAATTGCCATCAAACACAAGAAAAGTTTTTATGCATAGTACCCTATTGGAAAAGATGGCTGAACTACTGTACAGAACAAGCACGTTTTCCTCATGTCACCCTACTACCTCATAGATTGTAAGCTCTTGTGAGCAGGGCCCTCACTCCCTTTGCTCAAACTGTTTATTAGTCTACTACTGCATGTATTGTCTGATTTTGTTTGTACATGTACCTTCTGATTGGTAAAGCGCTGGGGAACATGTTGGAACTCTATAGATTATTATTATGAATTGAACAGAAACAATGGGATTTTTTGTCAACCTTCAAAGAGTGTTTTTAGAGATGACTGACAGAAAGTTAGTAAATCCACTAGGGTGGCCCATAGAGATTGGAAAAAATGAAGTGGCAGTTATACAGCAAGACACCTTTCCAATTTGTTACATTGGCTAATAGTAATGTTAGGGTAAAGTTTTAGCTTTAAATTCCAACTGCAAGATGGTGCTCCAAACTGATGTATTTTATGAGAAATGGCGCTTACATGCAAGATATTCAGTTACACAAGCTACAGCATTAATATTAACAATTTGCAAATACTTTAAAACATTAACTATTGACAATGGCATTTGACATGTACTGATAATATTTGTCCCAACAATCTACACATTTTTGGTGTTCCGACCAAAAATACCTCCAAATAGTAGATCCCCCTCCTTTGGCGTGTTGATGCCATACTGAGTGGAATAAGTCCTGAAATATAAAAAATAAATATAACCTACAGGTCATGACATAATGAGTAGATATGTATAAGTGTCGCACCTGAAAATAAGACAATTTTCGGCGAAAGTCTGTAAATTCATGGTCTTTGAGCACAACCTTGTAGTAGACATGAGAACCTGAAACTCTGCCCCGAAAATAAAGGAAAAAAATTAGAGAGTGTCTTGCTTTGTAGTCGAATGTTGAGTTTTTTGGGCCACCCTAATGTCCACGATATCAATTATTAAAACTACACCGAGCTTCATCATGGACATCAATGCTCTGTTTTTTACTGATGTGATGGAGTTGTCCAGTTTTGATACCACTTTCAACAGTGTCACTTTAAGAAACAGACTTCAGGATTCAAAGTAGAGTGTTGGGGGCATCTTGATGGAGACAACTTTGGGGGTCCTATTTGCCATGTAGAGAAACTAATTGATAATTATTTAAGTACGAGCACAGTACCATATAGGTGTTTTTTTCAGGGGCGGATTCCCTTTAAAAAATTGCAATTGAGTGAATAAAGTAAAATTCTTTTGGATCTACTTCCTCAGGATAGAAACGTTCATTACAGGATATGAAGGGCAAGCATACAAGCTCAGATACAAAGCGACATTACATATACATTTTACTGAACTCAGAAGAAGGACGTTATTATCCTAGTTTGTCGGTCGTGTACAAAGGATCTCACACTCCAGACTTCAAAAGCTCCAAGAGGCACTAAAGCTACAGATAAGACTGTCAAACACTGAAGTCATTATCAATGTCCCATGCAGCTCTCTCTCCTTCACAACCTCCCTATCACTACATGGTCATTATTTAGCTTTCCCTCTGTATGTATACTTTCCCAGATTTTTTTTTTTAGTTCATTCTACAAGTTTGCTCACTTAGCATTTAAATAATTATACAATCTTGTGCTAATCTGTGCCCAAAGAAGGAAATAAATGTATAGTATCCAACACACATTTACGAGTACATTACGGCTCATGAAAATGGCAAAGCAATGTGAGCTACACTTTGCTTAGATTCATTCAAAAACTGTGGGGTCAAAATACACAGTACACGCCTAGATGAATTCATTAAGGGGTCTAGGTTTCAAAATGGGATCATTTGTGGGGGTTCTCTGTCGTTTTAGCCGCTCAAGGGCTCTACAAGTGTGCTATGGGGCATAAAACGCCTTCAAGCAAATTGTCTGTTCTGAAAACCACCGGCTGATCCTTTCAATTTAGGCCTTGTTGTGCATGGAGACATAAGATTAGGGCCACATCGGGTATATTTCTGAACACAGGACAAACAGGGGTATCCATTTTGGGGTACAAATCCTCACTTTCATGTGCACTATAGAAAAAAAAACGGTCTTTAAAATGACATATTTGCAAATATATGACATTTTATTTTTTCTCCTCTAAATTTCATTAACACCTGAAAAAAACTGCGGGGTGAAAATACTCCTGACTCCCCTCTGTGAATACATTAAGGGGTGTAGTTTTAAAAATTGGGTCATTTGTGGGAGTATCCATCATTCTGACACCTATGAGCCTTTGCGAACTTGGCTTGGTGTAGGAAAACAAAATGCTCCTCAAAATTTTAATAATCAATGTTAAATCTGTACATTACCTAAATTGCTAAAAAAAAAACTACTAAAGTTTTTCAAATGTCCTTTCACAATAAAGTCAACAGATGGAAATAGATATCTCATCCAAAATTTGTACAGTATGTTTGCACATATTTGACATAATGCAGTTGAAAATGTAAAAAAAATGACAATTTTTTAAAAACGTTTCCAATTTTTGGCGCTTTTAATAAATCTACACAAATTCTATTGGGCTAGTTTTACCACCTAAATGAAGCACATTATGTGGCAAAAAACAATGTCAGAATTACTTAGATATGCAAAACCTTAAGGGTGCATTCACACGACCATGAGCGTGTGCATAAAACTGCGCACACACGTGCGTGCACAAACACACGTGAATGCAGGTCCATGACGCATTGCCTTCAATGGGTCCGCGGGTGCTGCAGGCAGACCCATTGAAAACAATGAGCTGCCAAGAACCCCTGCAGTGATTTTCAGGGAAGGGCTTGAAATTTAAGCCCTTCCCTGAAAATTATCCCTGGTTTGTGTTAAACAAAAAATAAAATAATAAAAATAAATAAATAAATAAAAAAAAATAAATATATATATATATATATATATATACACTCACCTCTCTGCCACTGCCATGTAAATTTTCCCTGCGGGGAGTAAAGAATCCCCTGTCACAGCTGTTACAGCTGTAGTAGAGTATTTCTTCATCTCCGCGGAAAGTCCCCTTGTCGCTAAACACTGTGACAGTATTCAGTGACAAGGGGACTCCCTGTGGGGCTGAAGAATTCCCCTGCCACAGCTGTGACATCTGTGGCAGAGGATCATGATGTTCTCCCATTGTTTTCAAAGAGAGCGGTGCTCAGCCAATCACAAGCAATCACAGGCAGTGCTAGGCCCTTCATTGAATTCCATGAGCGCTCAGCCAATCAGATACAGCCCTTTTCAGCAGGTGGGGATTTTAAATCTCCACCTGCTGAAACAGATTCAGAGCAGTGCAGGGAGAAGACAAGCTGGACGTGCCTGAGCCCTGGCAGCTGGGGAGAGGTGAGTATATTTTTTTCTTATTTTTAACACATTCTAGGGATGATTTTCAGGGAAGGGTTTATATTTAAAGCCCTTCACCGAAAATCCCTGCAGAGCTGGCAGATAACTTATTGCTTTCAATGGGACTGCAGAAGCGCCGGTCTCATTGAAAAGCAATGGAAGAACATCACAATCCTCTGTGACAGCTGTGGCAGGGGATTCTTTACTCCCCTTGGGGATGAAGAAATCCTCTGCCACAGCTATCACAGCTGTGACAGGGGATTCTTTACTCCCCGCGGGGAGTCCCCTTGTCACTGAACACTGAGACAGTGCTGTCACAGTGTTCAATGACAAGGAGCTCCCCGCAGGGAAATATTGACATGCACCATGGACCTATGCTTTTTCTTGGAAAAAAATGTAGCATCGTGCCACTGCTACCCACAATTTTCTCATGCGATTTTACAGCGAGAAAGTTAATAGGACTTTCTTATGTAAAAATCGCATTGCACCGCACAAAAATCTCAAATTCGTGCTATGCGATAAACAAGGAGGATCCACAGGGAAACATGGGCTACAAAACATAGCACATGGCGGCTATACAGAACATACCACTATTTTGTAGTCTTCCAATGTAGCAGCCTACAAAACATTGCTAATGTGAAAGAACCCATTGGAAACCATGGGCTTCACATACATGTGTTTTGTAGAGATGTATGAAACCAGCCCACAGAGTTATTCTATGACACATATTCTAAGTGACACATATCAGATTTCCAAAATTTGGCCTGGTCATTAAGGCGGGAACAGCCTTGGTCACTAAGCCTGTTAAAGTGTAGAATTGTACTCAGAAGCTTATTTTTAGGACTATGGCTAACTTCTGGATGATTTCATAAAATATTAATTTATTCCAGAGATGATCATGTGAATGTGTTTATTATTTCTAAGACATCGTAGTGGGATATCCATGCGCAGATAGTCTCGGCAGCTCGTTGTTTAACTTCATTTATTTTTGTTACTCATTAAAAATGTATCATTATGTGCCAGATTATTATTTTGTTCCTCTTTCTGGGAGCAATAATCCTTTTGGCATGTAGCTAACACAATATCAAACTTCTCTTCTATAACACCGCTGATGCATTCAACTCCCTTCTGTATAATCCTCCCAAATTGTACCATTATACACGTATTTTTATTCGGAATTTTCTAAATGCTGAGAAAGTATCTGTATTGCAGCTGATAAACGCATCTGGAGATATCTTGTGCTACATGAATGGGATTTTGAAGACCATAAAGTAATTTTGTCTGCTCCAGAGGCCAAAAGTCAAACACTCCCCACTGACAAGCCCTGGAGTAAATATATCATAGCCTTGGAAGAAAAAAAAAAAAGAGTATCCCTAGGACAAAAAACCAGATTTAGCAGGATTTAGCTAGATTTAGGAGCGAACGTGCAGAATGTGTAATGTTAAGAGCTCTATCTATTGACAAGTGAAGTATAAGCATATCCTTGGTTTAAGAAATGGTATTGAAGAGTAATTACTTTTATTGCTAGGAGGCTTTTCTAAAATATCAGTAACAGCAAAATAAAATTTTCTTTAAAAACGACTTTTTATTAAAATTACTTTGATGAAAAATACATTTTTAACCCCTTAAGGACGTGCCCCTCTTTTTTTCCATTTTCGTTTTTTTCCTCTCCCCTTTTAAAGAAATCATAACTATTTTATTTTACCAGCGATGTAGATGTATAAGGGTTTATTTTTTTTAAGACGATCGTCGTACAGGGTAAATAATGCGTTACTTCGATAGATCGGACTTTTACAGGTGCAGCAGTACCAAATATTTTTATATTATAGTTTACCAGTATGGTACTGTAAAAACGGCAGGTTATCTTTATTCTGTGGGTCAAAATGATTACAGCAATACTAAATTTATATTTTTTTTATATAGTGATAATATCTTTATACTTTTTTTTTTTATTTAAATTGTCTTCTGTCATCATATTTTTTTAACTTTTAATCTTTTTTACTTTTATAATTAAACATTTTTAGTTTTACTTATTTTCACATTGTTTTAGCTACACCCCATAGGGGTCTTGAATTTGTGATTATTTGATCACTTGTTTTGTATAATAAAATACTATGGTATGGTATTCAGAGTAAGGGGTTCAACACATGAACATGTTTTAGCCTCGTTATACGGCCGTGATAATCGTGGCTGCATGATGGGACAAAACGAAACCACTGATTTCAGTGGCTTTTTCTTTCAAACTCCTCCGCTATGGCACGGCGTTTGAAAGGCCGGCGAAAAACCTCATTCATGTTCAACGATGCTCCATGCCAGCGATCGTAATTGCGGATACGGCTGTCTGAAACCGACCTGAACATGTAAAGGGTACATATCTGTGGATTGAGAAAGGAGGTTTACTCAGAAAAGCGTCTTTTGTGACATTATAATAGACTCTAGCTACCTTCCATGTGGCTACCCCATGGCTGTGCTGTGTCATGTGTGGCACGTCGCCCATTACATGCCCCATTTTTGTGTGAGCCTTGCATGAAAATAGGGCAATTTTTCAAACTTCGGCCATCGATCCGAGTGAAAAATCACTCATATGAATGAACCCTGCAAGTGAATGGGTTATTTTTCTGCGCGAGTTCCGTCTGTCTAAGACACAGACTGAACTCCAGTAAGGCGTAAATACGGCCTCAGACAATTTTTAACTTCTCAAGTGTATGTATCACCATATACACTTATATATCTGCGCAACTAAACTCTGGCAGTAGATATAGTGTGACGTTAAAAAGGCACCATACACATTAAAAAGCTGACTCGGCCACGAGCTATAGACTCCAAGTCCACTAATAAAATGCATGTTTATACACTAATGAAATAAATGGTGCATGTTATATCAATAGTCTAGAGCCAGGGTGTCAAAACTCATCTTCATGAAGGACCACATCAGCATTATGGTTGCCTTCACAGGGCCATTTATAAGGGCTCATTCACATGCGCGTAATATGGAGTGCTGAAACCTCATTGATTTGCATTGGGATATTCATACATGCATTTTACACGCATGAAAAAAATTGCAGCATGTCCTATTTTGGTCCACATTACGAACCAAAATTACCCATTAAAGTTAATGGGATTGTATAAATACACAGTGAAACAAGGTCCAAATGCACTTGAGTGTGACACGTGGTGTAGAGGAAAACGAATACTATAAGACACCTCTAGAATCAGTTATTTCTCAGTGAAACTATAGGATCGGACTAATAAAATTAAAACTGCCTCTTCCGTGATTGCTCTGACAGCAGCCGTTGAGTCAGAGTCCTCTAGACACCATTGACATTGCTGCTGAAATAGAACAATAGGATGTGCTGGAAAAGTTCTAGTATTTGTAGATGGCTTTAGATATGTCCCTTCAGTTTATGTAGTACTTTTCCATTAACCCTAGGTTTTGGCATGGAAGCTTCCAGAGCATCCAACAATTACACTGTCTGAAGAACATGGACTTAAGGGGATTTTTATCTCTAGACTTCTGTTGCACAACATGTCACATGCACCAGGCATCCATGCACATAAACTGCAATAAGCTCTTCAGCAACCAGGTACAAAAGTCATCATAGCAGCAATATATGCTTGGATTGCAGTAGTGTTTAAAGTAACCATTTGCATTTATAGAAGAATTTGTCATTCACATATTATAAAGATGATTGGATACAAACAAATGAAATCTTCTGAAAGTTAGAGCGACATATCTTAGGCTAGTTTCACATCCATGTTGGACCCTCACAGATGCGGCTCTAAATACCAGAAGAAAAAGGGCTGCATGCGGCGCTTTTTCTTCTGTCCAAAAGCCAGGCAGCTAAGCGGAAAGTGGTTGGATCCCATTAAGTCAATGAGGTTGACTGGGGCTGTTCGGTTCCATCCAGAGATGGAGCTGTTCAGCCACAGGGATTCTCCTGTCCGTCTTCCCGAACGGGGAGCGCAGATGTGAAATCACCCTTACAAACCAAGTCTCACCAGGAGGTTCATTAGTTGCTTAACAGTTAGCAACGTTACCTTTGCACCATTGGGCCTCAGGTTCAAATCTAGCCAAGTACACCAGCATGACTTCAGCTGATCAACTGATAGACAGGGATCCTGAGCGGCAGACCCCCAACCATCAACTACTGATGACCTATCCAGAAGATAGGTCATCAATTGAAAAAAAGCCCAGAATACCCCTTTTAAGACAATCTGTTGGAGTTCATCCATTGAGTCCCAGATTTGTGCACATTTAGTGTCACTCACAACTGTTTGCTACAAGTTTTAGTGTTCGTGCTGCAAGGCACTTATAACTTTATTTCTTTTTATTTTTTTTTAAGAAATATATTTTACGATGCACTGTGTTTCTTATGTAAATATTCCCTGGTTCCTGGAAAATGAACAAAACATTGTCCAAAAGGTTTTGCTGGATAATTTCCCAGAACAGTATAAATAAATGGATTGCCATCAAAAGTTTATTTTAAAAATAGATGTGGTAGTTCACATTTTATGGCTAAACGGAGTGTAGCAACACCACCAAAACCAAAACCCCTGGTGAGAAAATCAAAAACACATTCAGTGTTTTCATTTTCTGCCCTAACTGGGCTTTCAGTGTGACTATAAAATTGGCCCCATGTATTGCTTCCTGCCCTCGTGCCTTCATTGCATGTAGCTTTCTTCCGGACCGAGGTTAACCACTGCTGTGATTGCTTGGAGAGTGGAGGGGACATTGGGAGACAATTTTGACAACTGGAGTAGGACACTGCGGTAACTACTATTAAACTCTATACTTGCTATGGGAGCAAAGGGGCAACATATCAACAGCCCAGGTGCAGGGCATTTGCAAATTTTTTTTTTTTTAATGTGCATCAACCTCTTCTCAACTGGCTCATATAGATGGCTCCTGAATGTTCATGCTGGTTCATTGACCTAGCTGACATTTGTCCAATCCTGCCTTGGGACATGTTACTAACAACCAGTTTACAGATGAAAGTACCAGAAGGGCCATTGAATAAAAATAGGTCCAGTGTCTTCAAGAGCACATTGTTTGCTTAAGACCGCCTGCACACAGGCGGGTCGGATTCCGCATGCAGAATCCTGCAGCGGAATTCGGCCCTGGTAGCAGTGGTGTTCCTGTGTACTTGCTTTTTTTTTCTCCTTAGGTGCACTGCGGATGGTCTGCACGGCTCACCGGCGGACATACACAGTACAGATTTTTTCATTTCCCACGTCATCGCCTAGCGATTATGCGGAATCCTTATACAATGTCAATTGTGGACAGGCTGAGGATGGCTTCCACTGACTTTAAAAGAAGCCGCCATGCAGAATACGGGCAACAATGGAGCATGCTGAGATTTTTCATTCGTGCATGAACAATCCCTTTTCCATAGCATGCTATGTGCAGTATTTTCTGCAGAATCCGGAGGTGGACGCCTGTTCTGGACTCCACAATGAAAATCCGCCTGTGTGCATGAGGCCTTTAGGTGACCATTGATTTAAAAAAATTCTCAGCAGATCTTAAACACTTTGATGGTCCTTTAACATCCAGAACCCAGGGAAAAGCAAAGTTATTTGATTCTTTATTTCACCAGGCAGTACAGTCAAAATAGTATGGTACAATTTTAGCCAAAAAAACCCTACATATTGATATTGTAGGACCTGTATTCACACCCTACCAACAGTCCACATACCGAACACCACACGGGACTATGAAATCACTAATGCTTTCTCATGTACATCCTCCAATGTAGTGTGCATGACAATATGTGCACAGTGCTCCAATGAAGGAATACAGGTATACAGTGTATCATACATATTAAGGTAGCATATATTGGGAAAAACTAGGCAGAATTTACAGTCCAAGATGAATCTACACAGATACATAAAAAAAAATAAGCTTCATACACTTGTCAGAATTGGCAGGAGATAGCCCTGTCTGTATTTCAGCTGCCAGAATTGGTACTGTAGGCACAGATCCCAATGAACTCAATGGTTAGCTGTGCCTGCAGTACCAACCCAGGCCACTGCAATGTTGACAGCGTTATGTTGCTTCCAGTGCTGTCCGCACAGACGGTTGGCCCAGCAAAAGCTCATTGGTTATGATCCCCACTGAATAAGTATTGATGACCTATCCTGAGAATAGGTAATCAGCAGTAAAAGTCACGGACAACCCCTTCAGGCCTCGTTCACATGTGCTACAAAATCTTGCTACAAAATCGTCGCTATGTAGCCTAAAAGAACCATTGGAAACTATGGGCTTCACATACATGTGTTTTGTAGCGATAATTTTGTAGCGAGATATTGTAGCCCGCGTGAAAGAGGCCTAAATACTAAAAGTTTAATACTAATAACGGAAAATTTGGGAATTCAAGTTGATAACTTTCCAGTCATTGACACAAGGACTCAATCTAAAAACCATATTTCTGACCCATTCCATGGACACATTTCACAGCCCATCAGATTGACCCCAGATCTGTGAACTGCTAAGCCATCACATTTTACCCTTCCATCTGTAACAAAAGCCTCAGTTTTATTGCTCTGGTTTATCTTGAGAATATGACATATTTGTACATGGGGTGATACATATCTTAAATGCTCTTTTCTGTCAGTTCTTCATTTGTTAATCTATATGATGAAGGCACTTATGGGCTCTGGAAGCCTGCAAATATGCTTTTCTGGTTAGCCAATAAAGGTTCAGCACTAAAAAACGTGTTTACTTTTACACAAAAGCATTTATGGTTTCACATCTGTGCCGGGGATTCCGCTTTCCTGCTCTGTTTGAGGAGCAGAAAAGCAGAATCCCCGTCTCTGGCAGAACGAACAGCACAGGGCGGACCCCATTGACTATAATTGGGTCCGCCTGCTTTCCGCCCAGGTAGCCAGCTTTTGGATGGAAGAAGAAGCGTTGCATGCAGCACTTATTCTTCCGGTATATTTAGCTGCATCTGTGATAGAACCTCCGGCTGGAGCTTCCGACACAGATGTGAAGCCGGCCTTACCAACATGTTGTTAACAGTGCTTTCCTCCTTGTGAAATGTAAGCATGCACTTATGTGGGGAGACAGAAGAAAAGCTTCCAGCTGAAAAGCCAATCATCATGTAATAAAAACATTGCGGCTTTATATGGGCGAATTTGCGCGCACAATACGCAGAGAATTGAACCCATTGACTTCAGTGGTTTTTTTCTCATTTCGTTGTAAAAAATGTGTGAGCAAAAAGATTGGACCCGCTCTATTTTTGTGCGTATTTGCGCATCAAAGGTTCCCATAGAAGTCTATGGGAGGAGTGCAAATGCGCTCTCAATGCACAAGTAAATGTGCAATACACTGCACAATTTCGTGAAAAAAGAGCACATCTGGCACTCGTTTGCCTTAAATCAGGGCATGTTTGTCTGCTGTGCACAGGTAAACATGTCCTGAGTGCGCAAAAAGTACCCTAAAATATGCCAATACGCACGCAAATCAAACTTGTTCATAGAGCGAATACATTGCTCTGCAGCATGCGCATTAATGCATACGCCTGTGTGACGGCATCGCAAGAGATTTGTGCATTGCGAGACGCACAAATATAAACCCCATTCTTTTGAATAGGGTTGTACACATGAGCGATGTTTTCCTGCATGGCACTGCGAAGCGATACTACAGGGAAACAAATGGCAGCATCTTCTATCTTGTGCATGCTCTTACATCACACCGCCCATTGTTTTCATTGGGGCCGGCTAGCTGCACACAATGCAAGATCTCCCATTGGAAACAATGGAGAAGTTCCGCTACCCTCCGCCATAGCTGACAGCTGACAGCTGCGCCGGAGGATCCCTGCAACCCGAAGTGATGAAAACACCTCACATCCCTAGGGAATTCACATGGTGGGGAGCGATATGGGGGCGTGATTCGCACTCGCCCGTGTGAAGTTAGCCTTAAAGTATGTAGTAATGTAGACTCAAACTGTGACATATTGTAAATGACTACGTTTGCTATAAAGAAAAATTCCAGGCACACTGATTGAATTAGGCCGGGATCACAACTGCGCTGGAACCTCCGGAGGTTCTGTCACAGATTTGGCACGAAATACCCGAAGAAACAGCGCTTTTTCTTCCTGTATAAGGGCTCATTTACACGGGCGTATTGTCACCATGTGTTACACATGCGTATTCCCTGTGCATAACACATGGTGAATGGAGGCAATGGAAGTCTATGGACTTTCATTCTTCTATAGACTTCCATAGAGCATTCCACTCACCTAGCCTGCAGGTCCAGTACAGCGGTTTTGCTTTCTGACCACGGACTTCTCCCCCAGCGTCTGCGTGAGCCATCCTATACGCAGCGCAGACACCAAGGGGAGAGGTCAGTAGTCACAGACTCTGCACTGGCACCGCTGGACTTAAAGACTGAGTGCAATACCTGTAGGGATGCTGCCCATCCAGAGGCCGATACAGGGGTGGCTATTACTACTGGGAATACTATGGGGGTTACTTATCACTATTTGGGCCAATATAGGGGACACTATTACTAGTGGGGCCACTTTATATAAGCGACACTTCCTACTGAGGCCACTACCTGGGTCAGTATTAGGACTTGTGCACACAGGCATAAGTGCATTTTAGTTGCGTAAATATGCTACGTATTTGCGTGACCGAAAATCGTTTACTCCCATGTTTCCCATGTGCTCTGGCGTGCTTTTGTGTGCGCAAATCCGCTGTGTATTTCTGCACACAAAAACCGCATCTAGGCCCATTGAAATTGTGCACAAATATGCCGTTTTCAACATATACAGGTTTATAGCCTGTGCACTGCATATTTACGCTGGCCCATTCACTTCAATGGCCTATTGTGGTAAATAAAACGCACCAAAATAGGTCATACCGCTAATTTTTTCACACGATCACACATCATGCGAAAAAAAACCACTCATCTCAGCGAACCCATTGAAATCAATGCATATTATTCGTGCAAAAATTGCTTCCTGAACAAGTCCTTACTATACAGGCTTAAAAATCGCTCAAAAATCGGAACCATGAGAAGCATTGGATTTCAATGAGTTAATTCTGATGAATGATTTTTTTGATGCGTAAGATAATCACCTCGGAAAAAATAGCACATACGCGTCCGTTTTCGGTCATTGGATTTATAAACGCATATAGGTCTTGACTTCAATGGAAGCTGAAAAAAAGAGAGGAGGAGGGAGTTACCCTGCGTACAATGCTGGGAAAAGAAGACCGTTTGCCCTAATTAAGCATTATTGGTCAATCCAAGGATTCCTGCCAATCGCTGTTTTTTATCGCTTCTGTGTATTTTTTTGCCTAGACACATCAGGGCCCCGTGTGAATGGCATGAAGTATGCGAAAAAAGATCAAGACTCGATCAAGTCAAATCTTTGTTCATTCATGCGATTATACGGTGCGAATGTAAAAACGCATACTGTCATGTGAAGGAGGCCTTACAATTAGTTTCTCTCTCTCTCTCTCCATATATATATATATATATATATATATACAGTATATAGTGACTTGTACTTGATGCTTTGATTGTACTATAAACAAATATTCTAAAAATTAAATTAAGAATGTCAGATCATTTATCAGAACAGAACGAATGATTCTATGTTAACCCACACAGATCAAAGGACACCTGTCATTACTCTGCCAACGGATCTGGCATGGTAAAAAAAACAAGAACTTTCCAAAATTGCTTCAGTCATACATGAGTAATCAGGCCAATCCTGAGAGGTAAGGAGGAAGGGAGGGAGGCATTTTATAGTTAGTTTCATAAATGAATCAAATATGCGGGGATGTATGAAGGCTGTTACAGAAGGGTCTCAGAACTCTAATTTGTGGCCAGGTACAAAGCTATAATTATGCCTTTGCTACAGTATAAGGGCTTAGTCAGACAAGCATTTTTTTCACGCATGTATAGGTGCGTTTAAAAAATGGCTCTATTAAAACCAATCTTTTCCAATGAAAGCGGTCACATGTCCGATTTTCACAAGCGCGAAACATTCGCACTTGCAAAAGATAGGACAGCGTTTTTTCGATTCGAAGCAATGAAACTTTGACAGTAGAAAATCCTACTGTCAAAGTATTTTAATATGCGCGAGCTGTAGGGAAAAAAATAAAAATAAATAATACATCATTTAGAAGCGCTGTCAGCTCTGGTGCGTGTTCTCCCCGGATCCGTGGCACTCTTCTTCTTCATTTTCTTCTGGCTGTGATTGTTCAAAACGCTCAGCCAATCAGAGGCAGCGCTTCCAGGAGGTGGGGATTTTTTATTTCCCGGCCAGAAGAAATGAAGAAGAACAGGAGAGAAGACGCACCTGACCTGGGCAGCGCTTCTAGGTGATGTATTAGGCCTCGTTCACACGGTCGACGGTCGTGTTGCTACAATGCTACAAATCGCATGTATGTGAAGCCCATGCTTTCCTATGGGTTCCTTCACACATGCGATATTTTATAGCATGCGACGACCCAACACAAAAACCTTGCGGGTCCAGCGATATGAACGCAACTCGTGAGGTTTTGTAGCTCATGTTTCCCTATGGAGCCTTCCTCTCTGTTGCATCGCATGAAAACGTGGTTTTCGTGTGGTGCGATGCAACTTTGACAGTAGGAAATCATACTGTCAAAGCCTAAACTAAGCCCTAACAGCAGAAAAAAATTAAATAATACACATACATCACCTTAGACACGCTGTCAGCCCGGCCGCATCTTCTCCCCGGGTCCTGGCACTGATCTTCTTCTGTTCTGGCCGGGGATTTAAAAATTATTATATTTTCCCTGCAGTTTGGGGTTATTTTCAGGGTGGGGTTTATATTTCAAGCACACACACCCATCTCCCCCACTAAAAAAAACTCCCTGCGGGGGTTCCTTTCATCCCATTGCTCTCAATGGGGCGGCAGCAGCTGAGTTGACAGCATCCAGGGGTTTCACATCCAAGGAATCCCTGCTGCAGCTGTCACAGCCGCAGCAGGGAATAGCGATCATCTCCCATTGCTTTCAATGGGGCTGCACTATTTATGTGCAAATTTTACTATTGTGTGACCACACAACAAGTGCGAATTAAACCTGTGTCTGAGGCTTCAGTCACGCGTTTTTTATACATGCGTTCTGCTGGAGATGGAGTCTTCAAATCCCATTACTAGCAAAAGATGCTCCTTCATGACAAGTGGCCGGCAGCTTGCCTGGAGCTCCGGAGAGCAGCGGGAGGGACCCGGACGGCACCTGTTAGCTGAGTATTGATTTTTTTTTTTAGGTAGTGCAGTTAGCACTTGTGTTTAGCGCTGCAAACAACATAGTACCAAGTTGTGCCACGTTTTCAGCTGTGCTGAAACCGCTGCCTTTTCATTTCAATGGGCGACGCAGGGCTTAAAACGGCCAAAGATAGAACATGCATCGCTGTCAAAGCACTGCATTGAAGACGCTGCATTTTGAGACTTGTGTGAACAGCTCCATTAAAATGAATGAGAGCGTTGTACAGCGTTTAGCGCGGCGCTGAAAAGGCAGCACTAAACGCTGTACAAAAACACCTGTGTGAGGGAGGATTAATTTCCCCTCAAAAAACTTTTTAGCCTATCTCAATGGTGTCAGGCAGACTTGGCGCTTTGTGCGTTATGCACCATGTTGTCCTTATACTATTTCTTAAGGCTTAAACACATGGCCGTGTTAAACCATTGATTTTAATGGTTTCGTCTTCACTAGCTGGATTCTCGCACGCTATTACTACGTGTGAGAAAAGATTGGGCAGGATGTAT
Organism: Eleutherodactylus coqui; assembly: GCF_035609145.1. Lineage (NCBI taxonomy): Eukaryota > Metazoa > Chordata > Amphibia > Anura > Eleutherodactylidae > Eleutherodactylus > Eleutherodactylus coqui. The sequence continues at coordinate 203,929,624 of NC_089840.1, read as the reverse complement.
CTTGCAGCTTTTCTTTTTTGGGTTACTGCGCATAATAGCGCAATATTTAAGCATTTAAAAGAAAGAAAAGAACTTTTCACTGTCTCGTGATGCAAATATGCTCTTAAGCGGCGAGTGTATTTGCGCAAGTGTCTGTCTGTTTCAATCCTTACAAAACTGAGTGAATTAAAACGAAATTCCAGTCATGTAATTCCGCTTATTTCTTGCATCATTGTAGTTTCAACTTTCTGGCTCAGTGATGTGTGTGAGTCAGAACAGGACGGGGTGCCGGCTGACATAACTCAGCAGAATGTGTGTGCTATATGTTATAAGCCTCCCAGTCAGCAGTATGTATGTGCTATACGTTATAAGCCTCTCAGTCAGCAGTATGTATGTGCTATATGTTATAAGCCTCCCAGTCAGTAGTATGTATTTGCTATGCGTTATAAGCCTCTCAGTCAGCAGTATGTATGTGCTATACATTATAAGCCTCTCAGTCAGCAGTATGTATGTGCTATACGTTATGAGCCTCTCGGTCAGCAGTATGTATGTGCTATACGTTATAAGCCTCTCGGTCAGCAGTATATATGTGCTATATGTTATAAGCCTCTCGGTCAGCAGTAGGTTTGTGCTATACGTTATAATCCTCTCAGTCAGCAGTATGTATGTGCTATATGTTATAAGCCTCTCGGTCAGCAGTATATATGTGCTATATGTTATAAGTCTCTCAGTCAGCAGTAGGTTTGTGCTATATGTTATAATCCTCTCAGTCAGCAGTATGTATGTGCTATATGTTATAAGCCTCTCGGTCAGCAGTAGGTTTGTGCTATACGTTATAATCCTCTCAGTCAGCAGTATGTATGTGCTATATGTTATAAGCCTCTCGGTCAGCAGTATATATGTGCTATACATTATGATCCTCTCAGTCAGCAGTATGTATGTGCCATATGTTATAAGCCTTTCAGTCAGCAGTATGTATGTGCTATACGTTATAAGCCTCTCAGTCAGCAGTATGTATGTGCTATATGTTATAAGCCTCTCGGTCAGCAGTAGGTTTGTGCTATACGTTATAATCCTCTCAGTCAGCAGTATGTATGTGCTATATGTTATAAGCCTCTCGGTCAGCAGTATGTATGTGCTATACATTATGATCCTCTCAGTCAGCAGTATGTATGTGCCATATGTTATAAGCCTTTCAGTCAGCAGTATGTATGTGCTATATGTTATAATTAGAGATGAGCGAGCGTACTCGGTAAGGACAGATACTCGAGCGAGTATCGTCCTTACCGAGTACCTGCCTGCTCGCCCGCAAGGATTCGGGTGCCGGCAGGGGTTAGCGCTGTGTTGCGGGAGTGAGCAGGAGGGAGCGAGGGGAGAGACAGAGAGAGAGAGATCTCCTTCCGTTCCCCCCCACCGCTTCCTGCCCCCCGCCGGCACCCGAATCTTTGCGGGTGAGCAGGCAGGTACTCGATAAGGACGATACTCTCTCAAGTATCTGTCCTTACCGAGTACGCTCGCTCATCTCTAGTTATAATCCTCTCAGTCAGCAGTATGTATATGCTATACGTTATAATCCTCTCAGTCAGCAGTATATATGTGCTATACATTATAATCCTCTCAGTCAGCAGTATGTATGTGCTATATGTTATAAGCGTTTCGGTCAGTAGCATGTATGTGCTATACGTTATAAACCTCTCGGTCAGCAGTATATATGTGCTATACGTTATAAGCCTCTCGTCAGCAGTATGTATGTGCTATACGTTATAAGCCTCTCCGTCAGCAGTACGTATGTGCTATACGTTATAAGCCTCTCAGTCAGCAGTATGTATGTGCTATACGTTATAAGCCTCTCGGTCAGCAGTATGTATGTGCTATACGTTATAAGCCTCTCAGTCAGCAGTATGTATGTGCTATACGTTAAAAGCCTCTCGGTCAGCAGTATGTATGTGCTGTACGTTAAAAGCCTCTTAGTCAGCAGTATGTATGTGCTATACGTTAAAAACCTCTCGGTCAGCAGTATGTATGTGCTATACGTTATAAGCCTCTTAGTCAGCAGTATGTATGTGCTATACGTTAAAAACCTCTCGGTCAGCAGTATGTATGTGCTATACGTTATAAGCCTCTCAGTCAGCAGTATGTATGTGCTATACGTTATAAGCCTCTTGGTCAGCAGTATGTATGTGCTATACGTTATAAGCCTCTTGGTCCGCAGTATATATGTGCTATATGTTATAAGCCTCTCAGTCAGCAGTATGTATGTGCTATACGTTATAAGCCTCTCAGTCAGCAGTATGTATGTGCTATACGTTATAAGCCTCTTGGTCAGCAGTATGTATGTGCTATACGTTATAAGCCTCTTGGTCCGCAGTATATATGTGCTATATGTTATAAGCCTCTCAGTCAGCAGTATGTATGTGCTATACGTTATAAGCCTCTCAGTCAGCAGTATGTATGTGCTATACGTTAAAAGCCTCTCGGTCAGCAGTATGTATGTGCTATACGTTATAAGCCTCTCAGTCAGCAGTATGTATGTGCTATACGTTATAAGCCTCTCGGTCAGCAGTATATATGTGCTATACGTTATAAGCCTCTCCGTCAGCAGTATGTATGTGCTATACGTTATAAGCCTCTCGGTCAGCAGTATATATGTGCTATACGTTATAAGCCTCTCGTCAGCAGTATATATGTGCTATACGTTATAAGCCTGTCAGTCAGCAGTATGTATTTGCTATACGTTATAAACCTCTGGGTCAGCAGTATGTATGTGCTATACGTTATAAGCCTCTCGTCAGCAGTATGTATGTGCTATACGTTATAAGCCTCTCGGTCAGCAGTATATATGTGCTATATGTTATAAACCTCTCGGTCAGCAGTATGTATGTGCTATACGTTATAAGCCTCTCGGTCAGCAGTATGTATGTGCTATACGTTATAAGCCTCTCGGTCAGCAGTATGTATGTGCTATACGTTATAAGCCTCTCGGTCAGCAGTATGTATGTGCTATACGTTATAAGCCTCTCGGTCAGCAGTATGTATGTGCTATACGTTATAAGCCTCTCGGTCAGCAGTATGTATGTGCTATACGTTATAAGCCTCTCGGTCAGCAGTATATATGTGCTATACGTTATAAGCCTCTCGGTCAGCAGTATGTATGTGCTATACGTCAGAGGCGTAACTTGAAGCTCCGGGGCCCCGATGCAAAATTAGTAACAGGGCTCCCAACTATAATGCTTTACTCATAGTACTGGGCTCCCTATATGGAGAAGAGAGGCTGTACGGGCCCCCTAAGACTCCTCGGCCCGGGTGCAACCGCATCCCCTGCACCCTCTATAGTTACGCCTCTGCTATACGTTATAAACCTCTCGGTCAGCAGTATGTATGTGCTGTACGTTATAAGCCTCTCAGTCAGCTGCCCTCACAGAAACAGGACTGCACATACAACACTGGGCTTCCCGCCAAAGACACGTCAGCAGCACGCCCCCATGTGTCCCAACACAAGTACTGCCCTCTCATACGTGGAGGAGAGCACGAATCATAGCGCGCCTGCTGGAGGCACGACAGTGACGTCATGATCTCAGCAACAAGCTGCTGAGGAAGCCTGGACAGATGGGGCTTCCCTGGGTCCTAGTGCTGCATGCAGATTTCTGTGAGCGTGATGATGAAGAGATCGGGTCACATGGTTCTTCAGGCGCATTAGCTTAATAGACAGTATAGCTGCATTATAATAATTACTAGATCACTCCATGTTCTATAGGGACTTACAGAAAATGCCTACATCTCTTCTTGTCATGCCTATTTGCGCATGCCTGAGCGTACTGTTTTTGCGGTATGAACTATGTATTTTTGCGTGCACATCGACGTATTTTACTGTAATTTTCGTGCCCGCACAGCAGGCACATAAAAAACACATAGAAAATAGAACATGCTCTATTTTTTTTATTTTGGCACGACCAAAATGCAACCAAAAAAAAACAGAAATGTGAACGAGCCCATTGGGATGAATGGGTTCTATTTTCTGTGTGCTGCGTGCACAAATACACCCATGTGATGCTGGCCGGACGTTCAGCATTCGCACAGCTTCAGGTTTTCTGCGGTGGAATTGCACGATTTGTAGCGTTTATAGTTGTAGCAGAGTGGGTTGCATTTTTACAGATTTTATCCGCACGCTGATTCACACAACCGTAGCGATTTTCGGTCGGCTCTGTCACGGCCACAGCGTGACCGAAAATCTGTTGGATCGCCGTTGGGCGGGGGAGGGGGTGGGACAGTTTAGCTCTGCTAAACTGCATCCCCCTTTCCCCCAACTCACTGCTTCTCGGCAAGGGAAGGGGGCGGCGCAGGGGCTAGTGTGCTAAGCTCCTGCCCCTTCCTTGCCCCTTGTCTGCTACCAGCAATAGGAGGGGGTGGGAGCTTAGCAACTAGCCCCTGCCCCGCTACTCCCATTGCAAACAGTCGGCAAAGGGCGGAGAGGAGGAGGTAAGGGGGTGGGAGTTTAGCAGACACGCTGCTAAGCTCCCTTCCACCTCCCTTCTCCGGCAGCTCCCATAGGCTCCCATAGGAATCTATGGGAGCCGCCGACGTATTCCGGCCTGGAAAAAAGTACCTGAACTATCTTTCATGGCCGATGTAAAAGCGCCTGGCTGAAATGCGTCCGTATATGCTATCTTGGCCAGCCAGGCGTTTTTACGCTGCGGGAATACGCCCATGTGAATAAAGCCTCAAACTGTACATTTTTCGCTGTCGGGAACTTTCACATGGGCGTGGGACACATCCATTATGTGATTTAAGAGGTTTTGTAGACCAATTAGTTCCAGATGTTTGTTTTTCTGTGAAATTGCACAGAGTAATACGCAATTATGTATCAGGTGCGTATATGTGCACCCCTGTGTAGACTCGCATGGGGCCTTTGGTGCATGAATGCGCAATAAAATAGGGAAGCTTGCTGCGTTTCTATACATGAATGCATCCGAGTGGCAAATTACGTGTGCAAAATTTTCATGCGCTATACACAGTGAATAGAACCCACTGATTTTAATGGTTTCGGTCTCGTGTGTTTTTTGTACACGCATTTCATTCAAGAACTGCCGCATGGCCTATTTCGGTACATAATATGCACCAATTGGCCATTTAAACTTAATTGGCCATTGAAATGAGAGAGCATGCTTGCATTTTGTGCGTGTGCACAAATACGCAGAATATGCATGCGCAAAAAATAGAGTTAAACACACACAGGCGCACACGAAAACACTATGCCTATTGCACAAGTATGCAATGCGAATGCAAACATAAATACGCTTACACCTGTGGGAAGCCAGACTTAGGGCTTCTACCCACTAGCGTTTTTTTATTTGCGGATGCACTGCGGATCGTAAGCTTCCATAGAGATGAATAGAGCCACAAACGAGCGTGACCTGCGGTAAAATGGAGCATGCTGAGAACTTTTATCCATGCGTGTCATCCGCAAATCAAATAAAAATAATACCACGGCTGTTAAATGAGGTGTGGACGTCTAATGCTTCCCTATGGGAGGCTTGATTTGCGGATCTCATGAGCGGGTGCCAAGCATGGATTCTGCAAATCAAATCCGCCCGTGGATATTGGGCCTGAGTCAAAACATGTATGAAAATAAAAGGATGTCAATGACTGACTCACAATAGTGATCACAATGAGTAGGCATGTACTAATGTAGCATATTTTGCATAATATTGCTACATTGCTGCTATATACATTTTTTTAGGCTTTTCCACTTTTGCACAATAGAAACCCTCTTATTGGAATTTTTTTTTCATTGCTGCATGCCGTGTTGTCACCGATCTCCGCTGTTGCAGCAAGATGTCAGCCGTTAGAAGCTGAGTCTGCACCATCCATATGTATGTCCATTTGCGCAAACTGCTAAATAAGAGGTACATTTATGTCTTGTGGCAGGGATAAAAATCAAGCAGTAGCACTACAAAAGTCTTAAGGCGAGTTCAGTATATTGCCCATACGTACTCCTATGGGGACCTTTTCTGGGCAAAGGCGCAGTACAATAGAGCATGCTGTGATAAATAAGACTGAACCCATAAAAACAATGGCCTCTAGTCTCTGTGTATTGCGCGTGCAAACTTTTTGCGCGCAAATACGCTCGTGTGAAGCCGCCATGAGTCAGATTGTAGTGCTAATCAGGACTAGTAAAGCCTGCTTTAATCTGGCAGGAAGCTTACTCTGGGGTAACAGTGTTTGTGCACGGATTCAGTTGTGCCATGACGGAAGAATGGCAGTGACTCCAGTCAGGACTGGTCAGCTGCTGCTTTCACTACAGTATACTTATAGCTTTACACTGACCTACTTTTAAAGATGTTTTTCTCCACGGTCCACAAAGGAATTCTGTGCTCTCACCGATGTAACACAAGCTTGCATAAGGATTACATGACAGCACATTCTTTTATGACTTGTTACTGATATAGCGCTAGCATATCTCACATCGCTATACAGATTGGCACCATTTACATCAGTCCTTAAGCTCAGTGGGGACCCACAATGTATTTTTCCTGGCTCACACACACTGGGGCCGATTTCATAAACAGATAATCTATCAGTAGGTTTTTTTCGGAGTGTGAGGCAAATTCTTTAAAAACGTTACTCTCCGAGTACTTCTTTTAGTTTAGGATTGGCAATAAGGTTAGCGGCATCGGAGTTTTCTCATGTGTCCAAATTAATTAGCGATGATCATTGGAGAAAGAACAAGAGACATCAACTGTGTGTGAAGTCACTATTGTCAGCTTTCTGAGGACCAACTTAGTGTTAACTTTATTAATAGTGCAAAGTAGAACAAAGAAATGTATAGTGTTCCAATCATAGAGAAAAACAAGTAGATCGGCAGCACCACAAAAATCCCAACTGGTTGAGCTTTAAGAAGTGCACGCTCTATAAGGGATCTGAACTTCTAGATCCCACAAAATCACAGTTCCATAGTACTTGATAAAGACCGCAAATGGCGGTTGAAACGTTGCCTTTAGTGATTAGCGAGCATACTCGCTAAGGGCAATTGCTCGAGCGAGCATTGCCCTTAGCGAGTACCTGCCCGCTCGAGAGAAAAGGTTCGGCTGCCAGCGGGCAGGGAGCTGCGGGGGAGAGCGGGGAGGAACGGAGGGGAGATCTCTCCCTCGCTCCCCCCTGCTGACTGCCGCAACTCACCTGTCACCCGCGCCGGCAGCCGAACCTTTTCTCTCGAGCAGGCAGGTACTCGCTAAGGGCAATGCTCGCTCGAGCAATTGCCCTTAACGAGTATGCTCGCTCATCTCTAGTTGCCTTTGTTTTAGTGGAATGTTCAATGAAGAGAAATGTCTTTTTGGATGTGAGTATCTCTTCTACTTTTTGCACCTCTAATGCTGATCTATTTTTTAGTGTTCCAATCATGAGAGACAACACCCTAGGTTCCCCCTTTTAATACTGACGAATGAATACATAATGTGACGTGTGCATACATTAACTTCAGTGATAAGAGTAAGAAATGCGGATACAATAACTAAATATGGGCTCCAGGGAATGCTCAAGCCCCCAGCATCAAGGAAACACGGCTTTTACGAGTTTAGGACTAAACTGTATTAACCTCTGAATAACAAGTGCAAAACAGGTCATTTTAGTATACCTTCATGCATAGTCTTTTTTGACATCGCTTGTGTTTTTTCAATCCTAGAATGGTAGAGTTAGAAAGGACCTCCAGTGTCATCGGGTCCAACCACCTGCTCAATGCAGGATCACTAAGTGTACCCATCTTTCACTTTTCTGCTGAACGATGGATTTCAGTTCAGCATGAAATCCATCATTCAGCAGACGGAACGCATGCTGTGTTCTGCCCGGGGAGCACTGAAAACAGCTGATTGCATTGTCTTAGCTGTCAGCCCTGTGGCAGAACAAAGGGAATTTATTTAAAGAAGATCCGGTGGTGTGTTCCCTGACTACAGCTCCCGGCGGCTCACACACTACTAATTGGTACTAATAGGCATTAGTACCAAGTAGTAGTTTATGCAAAAATGATCGCTCAAAAGCTATCTTTTGAGCGATCATATTTGTGTCTAAATGCACCTTTACAGTTTCATCCCATTGTTTCTAGTCTTTCCTTGTGTAAATGAAAATAGGGCTGATCCCTCTGCACTGTGATGGCCCTTCAGATATTTGTAGACAGCTATTAAAGGGGTTGTCCCGCGAAAGCAAGTGGGGTTATACACTTCTGTATGGCCATATTAATGCACTTTGTAATGTACATCGTGCATTAATTATGAGCCATACAGAAGTTATTCACTTACCTGTTCCGTTGCTAGCGTCCCCGTCGCCATGGTGCCGTCTAATTTCAGCGTCTAATCACCCGATTAGACGCGCTTGCGCAGTCCGGTCTTCTCCCTGGTGAATGGGGCCGCTCGTTCCGGAGAGCTGGCCCTCGTAGCTCCGCCCCGTCACGTGTGCCGATTCCAGCCAATCAGGAGGCTGGAATCGGCAATGGACCGCACAGAGCCCACGGTGCACCATGGGAGAAGACCCGCGGTGCATCGTGGGTGAAGATCCCGGCGGCCATCTTGCTAAGGTAAGAAAGAAGTCGCCGCAGAGCGGGGATTCGGGTAAGTACTAAACTGTTTTTTTTTTTAACCCATCCCTTGTGTTTGTCTCGCGCCGAACGGGGGGCCTATTGAATAAAAATAAAAACGTTTTGGCGCGGAACAACCCCTTTAAGTCTCCCCCCAGCCTTCTTTTTTGCAAGAATTCCCAGATCCTTTAACTGTTCCTCATAGGACATAATTTGTAGACTGTTCAACATCCTCATAGCTCTTCTCTGAACTTGTTCCAGTATGTGTATGTCTTTTTTAAATTGTGGTGCCCAGAACTGGACACAGTTTTCTAGATGAGGTCTGACTAAGGATGAGTAGAAGGGAATAATTACCCCATGTGATCTAGACTCTATGCTTCTCTTAATACATCCCAGAATTGTATTTGCCTTTTTTGCTACTGCATCACACTGTTGACTCATGTTCAGTCTGTAATCTATTAATATACCATTTTTACATTTGCTGCTGCTTATTCCAATTACTCCCATTCTATATGTTCTGTTTTCATCTTTCTTGCCCAGATGTAGAACCTTACATTTCTCCTAGTTAAATACTAGTCGCTGCCCAGTGTTAAAGTTTGTCCAGATCTTTGTGAATCCTCTCTCCTCCAGTGTAAAGCCCCATTTAAACAATGCCTGACCCTCGTCCCCACACATGCACGCTCCCGCATGGGAGCTTGTATCACTGGCTCACAGCGGGGCGGCAGAATCAGATTTCAGTTTTCGCTCCCCACAGCCCTTCTGCAAAAAGTACAGTACTATGCGTTGACGTGAAAACGAATCTACTTCAAAGACCCTGTTCACCTGCAAATACATTGTGCTGTGGTGAGCGTTTTTGCAAATATGGTTGTCTTAATAAGTCATTGTATTTACTTTTTTATATTTAGAGGCTATGGAAAGTGACTAACTGTGCATATAGCTGCATATGAAAGCGCATCAAAGTGTTAGTGGCAAAACGTTCTCTCTCCTTTTCTGAAATCATTGTTATCAGATCTGTAAAGAGCAAAAGGAAGGAAATGAAAACCAAGCGAGACACAATATCTGTACAAGTATGTCAAGTCTGCAGGTTTACAAAAGTTCAATGAAGTGAAGTCTGAAGTCTCTTATATCTGTACGGACAGAACTTATCATATTGAGAAAATGTAATTGTTATGAAAGGAAGTCCTTATTTATCAATAAGTATACCGGACCTGTGATACTTGTTTGCTTTTATTGACAACACAAAAAAATCAGCGCTGTGAAAATACTAATGGTATTTGGTAAACTAATGGTGGCCTTACACATAAAAGTTGATGAAAATGGGCAATTTCAACCATTCCTGGAATGTTTGGTATTATTATACATGTTTCTGGCTAGTTTGCAGAACTGTAACGTCCAATATGGCTATACATATTAGGGTGCTTTCAGATGGGCCAAAATTTGTCCGCAACACGCAGCTTAATCTGTCGCTGTAGAATTCTGCACCAAAACCGCATGTCTAAATGTGGATATTGATACGGAATTGCATACAGAATTGAGACATTTTTAATTCTGCATCAAGATTTGCACAAAGCTTGCGAATTTAAGCGTTGAGTTTTCCGTGTGTTGCAACCAAATTCTGCCTGTTTAAAAAGCACCCTTATTGTGCCTTCACATTTGCGATACAATCAAGCGATTTTTGCATGATACGAGAGAGTGAAAGCGCAGAATTATGAAACAATGATTTTCAATGCTTTTATTCCCATTTGCAATGTTTTCACTCCTGCGATATTGCAATTAAAAAAAAATCGCAGATAACCACCCCTCTACCCATCTCCTCTCACCCAATGTTGTCCTCACCTTATATTTTTCCCTTTCACTATTTGCAAGGTTGGTGTCGGAGCTGGAAACCCGATGCCAAGTACATAGCTGGAGTCGGGAGGTTCACCCTTCCCACCCAGAAACCTAAGCATATTAAATTCTACGTTATTTGGTTACACTATATTAATAAATGTTAAAGGAGATGTCTCGAGGAAGCAGTGATTTTTTTTTTTTGCCCAGTCCCCCTAATTAAACATACATTACTAATTACCCCTGTAAATTACTTTCCTAGCTGGTTTCTACTTACCATTCCAGCGTTTCAGCAACTTATAAAAGTTTCCCCAAGATGGCCGCCGGCTCTTTCCCCGTCGCTCGCTGCAGCCCGACGTGCGCGCTCCCGAGACGCTGCCAGCTGTGTCTCCATGGCAACCGGACGCCAAGCAGCCGCCGACCGGACGCCCCGCAGCCGCCGACCAGTCACCCACCGCCAGGCAGAAGGTAACCGGCGCAGCCCCCCCCCATCACAGCCCCCCCGGCCTAGCGCTAGTTCCCCCATCACATCGGCAGCCCCCCCGGCGCAGCGACAGCCCCCCCGGCCTAGCGCTAGTTCCCCCATCACAGCGGCAGCCCCCCCGGCGCAGCGACAGCCCCCCCCATCACATCGGCAGCCCCCCGGGCGCAGCGACAGCCCCCCCGGCCTAGCGCTAGTTCCCCCATCACATCGGCAGCCCCCCCGGCGCAGCGACAGCCCCCCCGGCCTAGCGCTAGTTCCCCCATCACATCGGCAGCCCCCCCGGCGCAGCGACAGCCCCCCCGGCCTAGCGCTAGTTCCCCCATCACATCGGCAGCCCCCCCGGCGCAGCGACAGCCCCCCCCGGCCTAGCGCTAGTTCCCCCATCACAGCGGCAGCCCCCCCGGCGCAGCGACAGCCCCCCCCCCGGCCTAGCGCTAGTTCCCCCATCACAGCGGCAGCCCCCCCGGCGCAGCGACAGCCCCCCCCGGCGCAGCGACAGCCCCCCCCCGGCGCAGCGCTAGTTCCCCCGGCGCAGCCCGGCGCAGCGGCAGCCCCCCCCCGACCCATCACTTACCTGGGACGCTTCTCGGGGCTGCTGGGCTGGGCTTCTCCGCTGGGCAGCTCCAGTTTCTGCACCTTCCTCTAACAGAGGAAGGTACAGAATGGCCGCTCCAGCGCGCTCCCGAGCAGTGACAGCTCGTCTGCGCATGCGCAGAAGAGCTGTAGCGGGGAGCACACTGAAGCGGCTCGTGCTGAATGGAGAAGACCGGACTGCGCAAGCGCGTCTAAAAAAGCAAGCTGCCGGCGAATTTAGACGGAACCATGGAGACGAGGACGCTAGCAACGGAGCAGGTAAGTGGAATAACTTCTGTATGGCTCATATTTAATGCACGATGTATATTACAAAGTGCATTAATATGGCCATACGGAAGTGTATAACCCCACTTTGTTTCGCGAGACCACCCCTTTAAGTAAGAAGGCACACACATCCGATTTGGGTACACCTAAGGAAGAACCTAGATAAATAATTAAAGGAGAAAATACAGACACTGATGGACTTCCGACAATACTGTATCGTGCCAATGATAGTTCTCATTAGTATGTTTTGGTTTTTTTTCTTTTTTATCCCTGTCTGTTTGTTGTTTAACGAGAAATTCCAATGCAAATATTACTGACTGTATACCTTACTGATTTTCAATAAAACATACATTGAACAATAAAAAAAATCGCAGAATGTCGTATCTTTCTGCGTTTTTTTTCCATCGCCCATGTTTCCCTATGAAGACTCCTCCTTATCACATCTACATATGTATATTACAGTGTGCAGAGGAGAACTCCGTGTTGGACCTCTCTCTTTCATAGAGTAATATACATATGCAGAAATCCCATGATGGACCTCTTTCTGCATAGTGTTAGAAATATGGGAGCTATGCAGGGAAATCTCAATGTGTAATTACAATTTGTATAACCACAACTGCAAAACAATTGTTCATTTATCGATTGTTCAACCATCAACCCTAATGGGTTATCATAAGGGTCTATTCAGATGGTGCAGTGGATTTGTGGTTCTTACTGTGGGGCGGAAAACTGCATGGGAAAGCCTACAAACAGTTTTACTGTAAATTTTACTGTGGTTTTGTCAAATTACTAACGACCACTTGTCTGTATGTATGTATGTGTGTGAGTACCACCCCTGGTAACGTCATCGCTCCGCCTCCTGGTGACGCCATCAAAGGTCCTACAGCATATATAAAACACAGAGTCTGACCGACAGAAGAACAACACAGTTAGGACTCTTGGAAGGGGAGGATGAAAATAACACACTGAGAATACAACTAAGCAGTTATTATCTCAGACACAACTCAGCAGTCCTGACAGAGCACCCTGACCTACCCCCACCATAGAGATCCGGTGGGCTGAATGACCTGTGTGATGTCACTGCTGTGGGAGGAGCCAAGTTGTTTGTCTTGTGTGGTAATCATGCTACTGTGAGTGTGATGTACCACCAAAAAAAAAACAGGGACTATAATGTCCTAATAATTACTAGTCATTTTAGTGAACGTTCCCTGTGCTAGCTGTGGAATCATTGTAATCTCTGGTAAAATCACCGCCACTGGCAGCAACCACTTTTACTGATAAAGAACCAGAGATATTCTTGTTATTGCTATAGCTTTTTGCAATTAACTATGACAGTAATATATTGTAACATTATGAACATGTAGGAAAGTTATAGTCCAGTCTACATACTATAAATAATGTGTGACATTTCACAGCTCATGTATAACATTGCAAGCAATTGCAAACTTGAAACATGACATTGGCCTGTGTCATATTTTTTTATTGAGAACTTTTCTACTAATCTCACTTCCTCTTAGAGGCGGCGTGTGTCACTCTTGGCTACTCATGCCGTTCTCATACTGTATGTGTAGACAGGTGTGAGTCAACTGAAATCACCTGATGTCGTCTGTCTAGGAGGAAGGTTGGATCTTATTCCAAAGCGGCAAGGTTCAGTTTGTGTACAGACTGCAAAAACAAGTTTATGAGTAGTTGGAAAACACGGGAATTTTTTCTTCAACTACCTTCTGCCTGAACGTGAAATTATCTCTTTAGATCATACTATTCAGCTAATTTATGACTTTACGTCAACTCCCTGACACCACATGTCAACTTGATGCTGTCCACAAGGAGAAACATTATGACCCTAGATTAGGGGTGCACAACATTTTCTGATCCACATTGCCATACTGACCCACTTCCAATAGTCACAAGGGTATTCCCATTTGACATTCATGGTATATCCCAAGTATATGCCATAGTAAATTGAAGTAAGTTCCACTTCCAGAGCTCACACCTATTGGGACAATGGGGGTCACCTTAACTCCAATCAGCACTCCAGAGAGAGGAGACAATGCATATGGCACTCTCCATTGTAAATGATGGATGTTGATGTAATGACCTAGCGTTTCATAAGTTCTATAAACTACAATGGAGAAAGCTGCCTGCATACAATGCCTCTAACTCATACACTCGTTTCTGGAGGGCCAAAAAGGTCAAGAGACTTTATTTTCCTAATATATAGGGGACCTAGACATGATTACACAGGGCAACCTTAGTACTTGTCCTAATATATAGGGGACCTAGACATGGCTACACAGTGCACGCTTAGTACTTGTCCTAATATATAGATGGCCCAGGCATGGCTACACAGTGCACCCTTAGTACTTGTCCTAATATATAGGGGACTCTGAATGGCTACACGGTGCACCCTTAGTACTTGTCATAATATATAGGGGACTCAGATATGGCTACACAGTGCACCCTTAGTACTTGTCCTAAAATATAGGGGGACCATGAATGGCTACACAGTGCACCCTCAGTACTTGTCCTAATATATAGGGGCCCAGACATGGCTACACAGTGCACCCTTAGTACTTGTCCTAATATATAGGGGTCCAGACATGGCTACACAGTGCACCCTTAGTACTTCTCCTAATATATAGGGGACCCAGACATGGCTACACAGTGCACCCTTAATACTTGTCCTAATATATAGGGGACCCAGACATGACTACACAGTGCAACCTTAGTACTTCTCCTAATATATAGGAGTCCCAGACATGGCTACACAGTGCACCCTTAGTACTTCTCCTAATATATAGGGGACCCAGACATGGCTACACAGTGCACCCTTAGTACTTGTCCTAATATATAGGGGACCCAGACATGGCTACACAGTGCACCCTTAGTACTTCTCCTAATATATAGGGGACCCAGACATGGCTACACAGTGCACCCTTAGTACTTCTCCTAATATATAGGGGACCCAGACATGACTACACAGTGCACCCTTAGTACTTCTCCTAATATATAGGGGACCCAGACATGGCTACACAGTGCACCCTTAATACTTGTCCTAATATATAGGGGGCCCAGACATGGCTACACAGTGCACCCTTAGTACTTGTCCTAATATATAAGGCACCCAGACATGGCAACACAGTGCACCCTTAGTACTTATCCTAATATGTAGGGGACCCAGACATGGCTACACAGTGCACCCTTAGTACTTCTCCTAATATGTAGGGGACCCAGGCATGGCTACATAGTGCACCCTTAGCACCCTTGTTGCCCTGTTATATGCCACTGCTACTCATCCTAACATGGAAAGTACACGTGAGCAGCCACATATAAATATTTCTGTGTCCAGTGATTGGGGCCACGCAGGATAGCATTGAGGGCAACATGCAGACCCTGCGACACATGTTGTGCACCCCTGCCATAGACTCATATCAATTGCATATCACGCAGTGAATTACTACCTTGCTCTGCACTGACCAGGAGCAAAACTCCCAAAATAACGTTTTGTGGATGGGTCACTTTTCCTTACGAAAAAGGTTTTGGTTTGGCTTATATCCTTAGGCCACTTTCACACATCTGTTTTTTTCCGTCATGACTGCGGCCTTCTGAATGCCACGGTAATCGTGGAACAAGGTTTCCATTGATTTCAATGGAGTCTGGCAGACATGCGCTCGATTGCGGTGCTTTCTAGCGCCGAGATTTTTGAGCGCTGTCTGCTCTATTTTGCTGCATTTAGCGCACCTCATGGCCCATCACAATGATGGGGTGTGCTAAAATCCACTATCGGACGAAAACAAAAGTAAAATTGTGGCAAGCGCTGTGAACAAAATCGCAGTCTTTTGCCGAGTGCATGTGTGAGAATGGCCTTAGACCTGTTGTAAATCCTGTTAAATGGTCAGACATTGACTTAGAAGATTGCTATCCAACAGGTGGCACTAGAGAGACAGCTTTCTCCCTTCTTGATTGAGGATTATTTGCATTCTATTCATCTCCGTAACGAGCATTTATTTCTGTTGCATAGAACCACAAGCTACATATTGACATATTCTTAATATTAAGAAGGCTTAAATCAAAGATAGCAATAAAAAAGTGCATACCCACCCTCTTGTGAGATCCAGATCACAAGACCTCCAGAGCTAGCCGTATGCTGCGTAATGTCTCCCTGACTTCTACTGTATGGTTAGTAAGACATCTTACACATTCCAGATTTGCTGCTTTCATTATAAGAGGACTTGGAAAAAAGTCCATCCATTGGAGGCCATTCTAGCTCTTTAAACTATTCCCATCATCCTATGTAGTCAACTGCTGCATGCAAATGAAGAAGTGGCAGAGTTCGTAATTTAGCTTATCATGATGTCAGAAGATGGTTTTACATGAGGAAAACTTACTGAGTTAGCATGCTGCTAAAACAAGGCAATCTCAAAGACTTGAAAATTCAGCTATTTATTACACTATAATTAGTGACCTAACTACAGGTCCACCTTAAAGTGAACCTGTCACCTCTTTCATGTTGTCCAAACTATGGGCAACATAAAGCCAGGACAGACATGCCCATTCGACCCATGTATGTTTTATTATGCAACACTGTTGCATTTCATAAAAAAACATACTTAGAAATTTGACTCAGAGCTGAGCTAGAATGGAGCTGTGATTCGAAGGGGCAAGCCTGGTGGATTCTTACCACACATGTCATTAAGAATGATAGTCCTCTGTCTATACACAAGCAGGGAAAGGAGATGCCACTCTTGCCAGGTGAGCTTCGAATTAAACGTCTAATTAGGTATTATGGAAAAGGATGTTGGAACAACCCAGATGGAAGAGTGGAGGACTATAATCCCTATAAAAGTATGTAAAATAAGGAGGTCCACTTTTTTTTAGGGACTGTTGTCTATATAACAGGTCTAGCCAACCCCAACTGACTGTGGATGTATATACAGTATGTACCAAAAGGGTGTCTAAATACTGGGTATAAGGAACAACCTGTGGACATATACAAGCACACCAATAGAATTAGTGTTAAGTCTTCTGCGTCCAGGCCTCACTGAGGGCCACATAAAAAAGACATGGAGGGCCAGATTGGGCCCACGGACCTTGAGTTTGACACATGTACCTTAAAGGAACCCCGTTATAACTCAACGGGATCTGGTGGTTGCAATTTGATGAATCATCATGCTTACTGTTATGATTGGAAGCCATGAAACCACCATGAACATTACCTTACAATTCACCATGTACTGAGATATAGTTTGGTCAGACTGTTTCAATTAAATAATGTAACTGCAGGTTGGTGGGGTAGATTGTAGAGCGGGAGCTGTGAATGTCTAAACCTGGTGGCGGCCAGGTACAAAAAGTGTACCGATGATTTAGCACAGTGTTTAAACTCCATATAGTTCTCTCTTTTGCAGGAAAAGTCGGACATGAATTTTGTCCTAAAACAGAACATTTCCTGATTTCTTATGTTTTGAAAACAAGTGGCTCCACTTTAAAATATTGGCCCTTGGAACGTCAAAAGCAGATTTATGATATAAAGTTGGCCAGTTCCTTCTGGGGAGTACACTTGGCCACCGTCCAATGAAATAGCAGGATTGTTTTGCTCAGTAAACTGGCAGGCGTTTGCCTTGGAATCCTAGAATTCATCCAACCAAGCAACAGCAAAGACACAGAGGTCTTTCTTGTGGGGCGTAAATTGGCAAATGTGTGCAAGTTCAATGCCAGTTCCCTGATAAAGTATCAGGCACTGCAGTGTATTCCGAGTCTGGACACGGGCCAACCTTCTTAGAAAAGTATGATAGTGATAAACAACTTAACCTTTCAGTCCAAAACCTACAACATGCAACTGCACAGATGGGATTAGTTTTTTTCAATACAGTCTATCTACTGCATCTATCTATGGTATCTATGCTAAGTGCTATCTAAAATGGTAACATTTCCATGCGCAATACACAGGGAATAGAACCGATACATTTTAATGGGTTCATTCACATTTCCTTTTTTTGTACGTACATTTACTGTGCGCCAAAAAATAGGACCGGCTCTATTTTTGGACACATTTGCACAACAATGATCCCCATAGAAGTCTATGGAAGGTGTGTAATGCACGAAAAGATTTGCAATATGCTGCACAGTTCCATGAGAAAAAGAACATATGTGGAACTAATTAGGTAAATAGCCATTTAAATCAGGGCATGTTTGCCTGCTGCAGAAAATGAACACACCCTGTGTGCACAAAAAGTAAAGTAAAATACAGGTGCACAAAAAAGCCTCATACATGGCCCAAACACATTGTGCTGAGGGTCTTCTGGGACAAAAACGATTTTTTTGACCAATCATTCCGTGTAAAAGGGTCTTTAGTCCTGCTTGCAAAGTCTATGGAAAGTCTATGGAAAGCTAAGCAAAGGTGCCCATATACCTTCAATACACCTGTCAGCAAAACAGCTAATCTCTCAACTTCTTGATACTCTCCTACCATTGATGGACTGGAGTGTCACCACTAAAATTCATTCTGGGGGCCTGCGGTACAGGTAAGGAAGACAGGGCCTAGGATGGGAAGAGGGTGGACGACCTCCGATGTGCCTAGATATAATTTCAACCACCCTGTGTGTCTTTATAAATAGATAAACTAGCCACTTTATTATATGGCCTATATTCTGCAGCAAGTGTACTGTGCCATATGCTGCTCATGTGGGTTTGAGGGGATGGGGGCCCACTCCTGGCTAAGGGCCAACCAGGGAGTCGACCTGTTCACCTGTGGGACAGTCTGAGCCTGTCTCCTACCTTCCACATCCTTCATGTATCCAATGTCGAGAATAGAGAAAGCTACTGCTAGACAGCTCCAGTGGCAGCTTATCTCCGTGGAAAACAAAAGGATTAGGCATTGAAATTCAATATGCTTTATTCAAGCCCAGTGACTCCATACACTTCGGCCAATGTTTATCTAATGTGTATGGAGCCCTTAAAGGGTTTTTCTGGGACTATACTATTAATGTCCTATACTCAGAATAAGTCACCAATAGTTGATGGTCAGAGAGCCGCCACTTGAGATTCCAGCCGATCAGCTGATTAAAGTGACAGTGGTGCTCAAGTGAGTGCCACGGCTGCTTTAGTCCATATCCAACATTGTATATTATATGGCAGCTCTGCTTGGTATTGCAGCTCAGTCCTACTCACTTAAATGGAACTGAGCTGTTCTCAGGCCATAGGACTGATGAATGTGACATCAAAGGCCTGAGAAGAGGCAGTCACGCTCATTCGAGCATTGTGGTCACTTCAATCAACTCATTTGCAGGGATTCCAAGTGATGGACCCTGCTGATCAACTATTGATGACCTATCCTGCGGACAAGTCATCAATAGTGTAGTCCCGGAATACCCTTTTAATGGTCACAAAACCTAAGAAAGGATTTCCTGTTGTATATACAAAATGAATTTTAAAAAAAAGTAGGGGACCTGATCACTTTTAATATTCCTAGACTGCCTTTTACTATATTTCTATTATAAGAACACGTCTTGATCGTGACCCCTGGAGTTGTTTGCTTCTAGGCAACTACGTCTGCCAGGAGACACAGCTATATCTAGGTAAGATGAATTTCATTGAAACCCTATAGCCATAAGTTTTGCACACATCAGTTACTCTAACTTCCTAATGTGAGCTAAACTGTGTTCCCAAGCACTAATCACACGTCCTATGGGTTCTGACAATGAGTTGAAGGCAACATTTGTTGCTTGCTTGCTTTTCTGTGAACAATACTGTTTCAGTGTTGCAAGGCATCTGTTTATAATGAAAGCTATGATCCTGTGTTCAATCCAAATAGTGCCCAACTGACCTCATTGACTTATTATGGGTTGTGTTGAGGTTATCGCAATAATTATGAAAAGAATAATGCTGCATGCTGTGCTATTTGTCAGCATCCAAAGTGATGGAAACATTGACAGAATTGCTAAAGACGTTTTATAGAACATGTGTGTACAGAGCCTATGTACCCAATCCACAAATTGGTATGTAAACAGTCACCCCCTTCTCAATGAAGCTATGAAGTACAAGATCAATACTCAAGGACAACTATAGGGAACCTATCAGCTTGAACATGTGTCCAAACTGCAGGCATCGTCTTATAGAGCAGGAAGAGCCGAGCAGATTGATATATAGTTTTATGGTGAAAGATTTAGTATACCTTGTATTTGAGGCCCAATGAACACTGGCGTATTTGCATTGTAGAATCCAGAGTGGGTGTCTGCCTCCGGATTCCGCACCAAAACTGCTGTCACAGTGGACGGGCCGTGAAATCTGCGTCTTCGTCTAGCGACGGCGCAGCGTCGTCTATATGATGCGTCGTTACAGATGAAGAACACTGCGGATGGGTACGCAGGGGTCACCAGCTAGGCACCAGGTCGGATTCTGCTGAGGGTTCCCTGCACGTGCATTTGGCCCTATTCATTTATATCTCTGCTCATTCTCAGCTGAACAGTCCAATGGGTGGTCCTATCAGTGATTAAGTGTTATCTCTGTGTGACTGCACATACAGAAATAGCTGTCAATCACTGATAGCACCGCCCACTGGACCTCTAAGCTCAGAATGTGCTAAGATATAAATGAATAAAATACAAGTTATACTAAATCTTTCCCAATAAATATATCAATCTGCTCTGCTCCTCCTGCTATGTAACATGATGACTGCAGGTTGGACTGCATATTCAAGCTGACATGTTCCCTTTAATTTAAAAAAAAAATCCCTTTAGATAAGTTTACACAATATTTTCTTCTAAAATAGTAATTTTAAAAAGTTGACAAAATATAAATTTTGCCTTAACGCTGGAACCTCAAACATCAGTATTTTTTTGGTTTGAGACTCTGTTCATAATGGGGTTTACACTCTTTTGATCCCAGAAAGGAATTGGAACCAGATAATGTAGAAATTATAACACCTAATATTCTAGGGGTAGTATATGTCGGTAATATATGTGAATGTCATATTGTAGCAAGCTTACCACTGCAGGATTGAATCCGTGCTCATATGAATATGAATTTTCCTGTGATATATCGTAGCAAGTGCATTTGGCCATAACTCAGGGCAGCTATTGTGAGACACAGAGTAGAGGGTCACAGGCCACATGTGACTCCCAAGCCAATGACTTGGAACCACTACTTTAAGGAATCCATTCCTGCTATTTAAAAACATTAAAAACAATCCCCAAATATTTCCTTCAACCTAGCCTTAAATAGACTGTTCATTAGAGATGAGCGAGTATACTCGCTAAGGCACATTACTCGAGCGAGTAGTGCCTTAGCCGAGTATCTCCCCGCTCGTCTCTAAAGATTCGGGGGCCGGCGCCGGGGACAGGTGAGTTGCGGCGGGGAGCGAGGGAGAGGGAGATACTCGGCTAAGTTACTACTCGCTCGAGTAATGTGTCTTAGCGAGTATACTCGCTCATCTCTGCTGTTCATATATTTTGCATTTCATAGTAGATAACAGGCCTTTGCTCTGTTCCTTTAAACACATTGTGGCAAGTTGGGGTCACTTGCCTACAGGATCATCATCTTTCACTCAGGATGGTTGGCAACACCTCAAGAACTTCACCTTGAGACCATATCTTTAGGGAATATCTGGATTTGCCAGCCTTTTATTTACACATCACAGCAAACTAATACAGCATACCACACAGATCATTATCTGCACCCCACCAGGGTGTGAGTTTAGGGTCGTCCTCCCTGTCAGACTCAGGGCTTCCAGTAAGGGGTATGAGTCTAGGGTGGTCCTCCCTGTCAGACTTGAGGCCTCCACTAGTCCTCACTGGACCTCCAGCTTTCAGCACTACTGCACTGTCAATTTTTACTCTTGAGTGTGGCAGGAACTGACACTTTTGTTACTTCCTGCAACACCCACAGGTGTTACCTCTTGTTTCTGCAGCCTGAATGCCTGTTTATCATCCTCTGCAGGCCATTCTGTCTATTGCACTCCTACAACATCTAAAAAACATATCTTACAGAAGTATCATTCAAATGAGTGATGTAAGAATCCTCCACAGCACCACCTATTGGAATGGTAGTTACTAGAGATGAGCGAGCACCCAAATGCTCAGATCCGCGTTATTCGAGTCGAGCTTTTCGTAAAATTTGAGAGCTCTACTCGAGTAACGAACCCCATTGACTACAATGGGAGATTCGAGCATTTTTGTATGTGGGACGCCGGGTGCCGAGCTTTTTTTTTGTGGTTCGTGAACTCTCTCCCTCCCCCTGCCTGCCAGCCAAAAAATTGGCCATTGACGCGCACTGCGCCGCGGCGGGGAGGGGCCAAAACAGGCATGTCACAGCGGGGAGGAGCCAAAAACTGGGGCGGGATCGAACACGGCGTGATGCTCGTCCGAGTAACGAGCACCATCGAGTACGCTAATACTTGAACGAGCATCAAGCTCGGCAGAGTACGTTCACTCAACTCTAGTAGTTACTGTACGAGTCAATATCTAACTTTTAACAGGTCTTTTTATATGGCTGGGGATGGGAGCCAATCCAGAATATCCATACACATAAACTATTTCAGCGTTATTGCAGCTCATCTGTGTACAGTAGGATTCTGGGTTGCTAGGTGAATGGCCATCAACATGAGTCCAGGGAGCTGGGAGGGGGTAATTTTTCCTGAGGGCATGGGGAGTCTTGTATACGCCATGTAATACATCCTGGGAAAAGCCATGCAAATGAATGATTGAATAATCCTTCACAGCATCATCTACTGGAATTCATGCTACCCTATATGCCACCTTTTACCAGGCCTTGCAATATGATTAGCGATGAGAGCCAAACCAGAATATCCATGTAAATAAGGCTGTTTCACAGTTATAGCCCCTTATCAGTGTACAGTAGGACTATGATTTGGCTAAGTGAGAAGCCATCAGTGTGAGTTTGGATGGGGGGTAATGCTTCTCCGCGATGTGAGCGGTGTGCGATTGTTCTACACCTACTGTACTTTTCTACCCAAATCTCTCAGCTGCTTTTAATATAGCAGTTCCGGAAGAGAAATGGTTTTCAGCTCGAGCAAGTTAGCGGAGGAGGTGTTTTCAGCACTCTTAACCCTCGCTGGTGTTTTTTTAGCCACAAAAAGTATTAGGTACTGCTGCCATAAATATCAAGAAACTAAAAATCTTCTATTTCTAGTAGCATGTTAGCCTGTACTGCATATAGTATGAAGCATAAAACATGTAGGAAACATAAAGTTATACATAAAGATAGTACAGTATGTAAAAGCTATATACACCGAGGTGTACGCTATTCTAAGAGAGATGGTGTAAAGCAACACAGTGGATGAGTTTACACTCTACAATTCTGAAAAGATCTGATGTCAGTGTGGGCAGGACTGGAAATGGATAGCGCTGTCAGCATTGCAACGGTCCAATTTGGTACAACAGGCACAGCTCCCATTGAATTGAGTGTGAGCTGTGCGTCCAGTACAAAACTTGGCCGCCGCAATACAGACAGTGCTATCCGTTTCCAGTGCTGTCCATACTGATAACGGGCCAGGGATCAGTTGATCAGCGGGGATCCTGAGCAACAAATCCATGCCAATCGACTGTTGATGATCTATCATGAAGATAGATCTGGAGAACCCCTTTAAGGCCTCATGTACATGGCAGAACCTTAGACAGCAGGCTGTGTGGTAGCGCCCATACTACAGGGTCTTGTCTGTCACTGTATGGTTCTCTGTAGGATGCTTTTTGCCACAGATATTCTCTACAAAATTTGTGTCATTGAGATGGTATATGACAGAGAAAACCTTTATACGCCTTCAATATGAAAATGTAGGCATACCTAGGTCCTGTAAGGGCCCCATAGAAGGTGTGCTGAGGTGCTTCTGTACAACTATTAAGGTGTATACAGCCATAATATGGCCATTTGCATGAAGCCTTATAAGAATAAAACAGTTTCTTTGACAGTAAGGGCTAATTCCCACGGGCGGATTTCCACCGCGGAATTCTGCACCGTGAAATCACACGTCCTCAACCGCGGCATGTTCTATTTGCCACGGGCGTACGCGCAGACGGCTTCTATTGCAGTCAATGGAAGCCGTCCGTCACGCTATCTTTCACTGGAGCACAGCAGAAGATAGCGTGAAAGCACTTCCCAGCCTACCGCCAGCCGCGTCATATGACGCGGCCGGCGCATCATGTGACTCTGTGGGCGTGTCATATGAGAGGGCCAGCGCGTCATGCGCTCTATTGCGCATGCGCGCCGAAGCGTCATGCGGGACGTTGGATCCAGAGGTAAGTATGAGGTCTCTGGGGGGGTGCCGTGACGGGCTCCGCTGCGGAGCCTGGCATGGCCGTGGGCACTAGGCCTTATATGTATTCTCCCTGCAGGATGTTTCATATGTCAGAATAGTCTAAAGGAAAATGAGTCAAATGGCTGTTGACCTTCCATTAGTATCCATGCCTTTGCATTGAATGGCTGTGATTGGTTATTTGAACGCTGTTTCTGATTGGCTGAGCAGCCACGCTCGAGAGCCAATCACAGCCAGCCCTTCCTAGAAGCAGGGATTTTGAACCTCCAAACCAGGAAGTTCTTGCTAAAAAGTTATAAGCAATTCTGCCAGAGATGACGCGCGGCGGACCTGACAGATGATGTCACACAGAGCACAAATGCGATATTGCTGCGATTTTCTCTTGGCAATATTGCTGTCACACGTGTGAAAGAGGCCTTAAAGGGGTTGTCCCGAGAAAGCAAGTGGGGGTAAGCACTTCTGTATGGCCATATTAATGCACTTTGTAATATACATCGTGCATTAAATATGAGCCATACAGAAGTTATTCACTTACCTGCTCCGTTGCTAGCGTCCCCGTCTCCATGGTGCCGTCTAATTTCAGCGTCTAATCTCCCGATTAGACGCGCTTGCGCAGAAGGGTCTTCTCTAGGGATTAGCGAGTATACTCGCTAAGGCACTACTCGCTCGAGTAATGTGCCTTAGCCGAGTATCTCCCCGCTCGTCCCGAAAGATTCGGGTGCCGCCGCGGGGCGGGGAGCTGCGGGGGAGAGCAGGGAGGAACGGAGGGGAGATCTCTCTCTCACGCCCGCTCTGCCCCGCTCCCCGCTGCAACTCACCTGTCAGCTGCGGCGGCCCCCGAATCTTTATGGACGAGCGGGGAGATACTCGGCTAAGGCACATTACTCGAGCGAGTAGTGCCTTAGCGAGTATACTCGCTCATCTCTAGTCTTCTCCCTTCTCTTGGGTCTCGGCACGAACGGCGTTCTGGCTCCGCCCCTTCTACGCGTCATCGTGTAGCCCCGCCCCGTCACGTGTGCCGATTCCAGCCAATCAGGAGGCTGGAATCGGCAATGGACCGTACAGAGCCCATGGTGCACCATGGGAGAAGACCCGCGGTGCATCGTGGGTGAAGATCCCGGCGGCCATCTTGGTAAGGTAAGTAAGAAGTCGCCGCAGAGCGGGGATTCGGGTAAGTACTAAACTTTTTTTTTTTAACCCATCCCTTGTGTTTGTCTCGCGCCGAACGGGGGGCCTATTGAAAAAAAAAAAAAGCCGTTTCGGCGCGGGACAACCCCTTTAAGCTTCAGAGAAAACAGTTTGTCCTTGTATTGTCTTATGATCAGTGATGTATCTTATACGACAGCCAATAAACTTCACAGATAGATGTGTATAATAACTGATTTTTCACAGGAGATCTTGTAGCCCTGCAAAAACAATTAGATTCTGCTGATACGTAGAAATATTAGAAATACTGTATCTTGTTGCACTTGATTAAAACATTTTTCCTGACATTACTTGTCCTGATTATTTATGGAGAAACAACAATAATATTTGTGTGGATTTAATTACAGTGCTAATGTCAAAACAAATAATGTTACACAACTATGATTAAAACATATCTCCATCCAAACATTCTGCCATACCCGTGTTTCTTTAACCTAGGTTCACTGGAGCCAACATGTTTGTTTAGAGTTATATGCGAGATCCACAAATCTTGCGCTTTCTCTTTTTAAAGGGGTTAGACCAAGATATAAAGTTATGCCCTATCCACTGGGTAGGAGTCAGGGTTCAACCACGGGGACCTCTGCTGATCAAGAGAATGGAAGGGGAGGGGGGAGCGAAGATCCCCACATGGATGGAGCAGATGAATGCGCACTGCCATCCCATTCATTTCAGTGGGAGTGCATGAAATTGCAGAATACAGGCACTCCCACTGAAGTGAATGTACGACCTCCATTACATTAATGTGGGGACCTTTGGGGCCCCTGCTCTCTCAATCTGTGGTGGTCCCTGTGGACAGACCCCCACGGATCATATTCCCTATCCTCTAGACAGGAGATACTTTTATTTCTTGGCACAACTTCTTTGCACACGAGGCAGAAGAAGTTCCATACATCATTGCATCTGAAGGGATCTTCCAGAAATTCATGTGCATACTGCAGAAACAACTCCGCTGATGTGAACAGGATGGATTTTTGCAGAAATTTCTGTAGCAAATTTGTTGTGATATGTTTTTTTTTAGGCAGGAGTGAGGGCTCCTGCACATTGGCAAGAGCGATATCGGGATGTGATTGATGCCCCAATATCGCAATCCTTCTTGACGTCCTGGATGCAAGGTGTTTTCGCAGGGAAGCAGCCTCCCATCCCAGCAGGGCTGAAGGAATCTCCTTCTGTGGCTGTCACAGCAGTGGCAGAGGATAGTGATCTTCTACCATCGATTTCAATGGGGCCAGTGGCAGCACTGCTGGCCCCATTAAAATCAATGGGAGATTATCGCGATCCTCTGCCACTGCTGTGATAGCAGTGGCAGGGGAATCCCCGCGGTGAGGATTTTCGGGGTTTTAAAATATAAGCCCTACCATGAAAATAACCGATAAGTGTAGAAAAAAAAAATCAATAATAACACATCACCTTAGAAGCGCTGTCATCTCTGGTGCATCTTCTAGCAGGTCACTCTACTTCAGCTTCTCTTCTGGCCAGGGATTGAAAAATGCCCGCCTCCTGAAAGCGCTGCCTCTGATTGGCTTAGTGCTGTGACCAATCAAAGGCAGCGCTCAGCTGTCATTCAATGAATGGCTGAGCGCTGAGTCCGAAAAATTTGCCACGGAAAATCCTTACTGAGGATCGCGATCATCTCCAGTTGATTTCAATGCGGCCGGCGCTGCTGCATCACGAGTGTTAAAACATCGCACATGTGAATGGAGCCATTGGAAGCCATTGGCTTCATAATTTTTTGATTTCTCAGAGCCTCGCAGCGCTGGGAAATCGTGCAATTTCATCGCCAGTGTGAAGGCACTCTTACACATAGACACATATTGTCTTATTTACTAATACTGCCTAAAAGTTAGGCTGGTCTCATACGTCCGGATTTGAATTGCGGAATCCTCGATTGCGGTCTGCGTAGACGATACACGGTAATAATAATTTTTCTGATACCAACGGTAAAACACAGCGTATGTTACCCTGTTATGTCCCTTAACTTAGGTTAGGGTGCTGTGGGGACATGACAGGGATCTGAGAGGATGTGATTGTACTCAGCGAGTCCACGCTCACAGACCATCTTCTCCGTGTGAACCCAGCCTAACAATCACATCCCCAGATCCCTGACATGCCTCCACAGCACCCTCCACATCACAACAAAGGCTGAACAAGTTAGCATTACTGGCCATAGAAAGTGCATTGGCAAAAACTGTTGATTTTTCACATATCATAAATCAACTTGCTCAAACGAAAACTAGCAAAAAGCTTTATAAATGATTGGACTACTTTTGGAACTCCCTTTGTAGTTTGTATTCTATGAACACTTATGTAATAAAATAACTTTATCCAGTGTGTGATTTTTTACCTTCTTGACTAAAACATGCAGAGTACCATAACAACATTTTTAAGGGGGCAGAAGGTGAATGGGCTAGGTGGACAGGGTGTGAAGAAGGAAGGAGGGTGGTATTCTGGTAAGGCAGGCCCTTTAAAAATGTGGGGCCATGCTAAACTAAAGACAAATCAAGGTTTTATTCAAGCTGCGCTCCAGTAATGATTTCAGGCAGTGACCCTATTAAAGCATGATACAAAGATAAAAAAATTGTTTTTTTCTCCTTGGAATGTTCCCTGATACAACATAATGTGCAGCATGTGATAACTCCGGGTTATATAATGAGCGGGCAGCGAGCTCCATATTTCTAACGAACATACTGTCAAGAGACACTGCGGATCAGATGAACGGCCTGCGTGGACGCATTCTGGCTGCGGGGGGAGAAATAAGACGTACTGAGCTCATACTTGCATAATACAGTAAAAAGTCTCCAATAACTGCTGTTATTAGTCAGAGGAATTAATTACACTGATCGCCTGCATCAGTCATATTCTGTCAAACAGTGTCATAATTTTCTACATGCAAAAGGGGCGGAGCTTCTTTATAAATAGACAGCGCTGAGGCTATGACTACACGTTGTTAGTTTCTAGGTGGAGGTAGGGAGAGGTGCGGCCCCTTCAGTCTCCAAAATTAGTTTAGTAATCTAGGTAATTATGAATTATGAATAGTTCTAAAAAACTTTAAGATATTCACTATAGCAATCAGAGCTGTGGGACTTGCACAAAAATTACAGTTTTTTTTTATGCCAGAATTCTGGTGTAGATTCTTTAGGCCTCTTTCACATGGACAACAGCGATGCATAAAATAAGTAGGCTCCATAGGGAAACATGGGCTACAAAAAATAGCAAATTGCGACTGTATAGAGCATGCAGCAATTTTGTATTCTCGCAATGTAGCAGGCTACAGAACATTGCTCGTGTGGAAGAACCCATAGGAAAGCCCATAGGAAAGCATGGGCGTCTCATACATGCGATTTGTAGTGCTGTTGCATTGTTACAAAATCATGTGATTTTGTAGCCCATGTGAAAGCAGCCTTAGGGCTCCTGTCCACTGGCGAATCTTCAATGCCATCTCCATGTCGGGGAACGCAATGAACGCTTTCCATAGTGAACCTTGCTATGGAAAGCGCAGCCCCCCTGTCCACGAGCGGAGAATAATAGGGATCCTCCGCTGGCGTCTGGCAAATCGCAGCATGCTGCGAATTGCCGCTGTGAGCCTATCTGTCAGATAGGCTCACTGCGGAGATCCGTCAGCTGGCTATTGCTCTCCCTTCGCCACTGGATATCGCAACCCTCATGGACAGGCAGCCTAAATAAACATCTCCCATTGTTATATGAATTGCTATGACCAATTTTGCGCTGTTTAGGGGTTTTTTTCGGACGTGTGAAAATTCACTCACAAGAATTGGGACTGCAATAGCACCCGTTCGTTTGATTAGGTATATGCACGTGGGCTTTTATTTTTTCCTCAGATGAAAAGTCCAAGTAAAAAAAAAATTGCATATCCTATTTTTGTCCGATTCTCGGACGAAAATTGTACATGTCAATGTGCGGTGTTCCGCACATCGGACAGCACATGGACCTGAGGATATCAGGCGCAACTTTTTCAGCATCCGTGTGTATGTACAGTTTCTTGGAAAATTTATCCCAGTGCCTTCATGCTATGAAGGATTCAGATGGCCGTAAGCGCAACTACGCTCCCCGCTACAGAGAGTAGTTACACCGGGAAGGTTTTTTCAACCATTCAAACTTTACAGCATAACGTAGGAGTTTGAAAAAAACATGGGATGATAGGTGCCGCCCAATCCTTCCCACACGTGGTATTCACTAGAGCAGGTCCTATCTTTTCTTGGCCGCACAACTAATGGCTGAGAACAGAGCTAGTGAAAAAGAAACCACTGAAATCCATTGAAATCAGTGGTTTCGTTTTGTCCCATTATGCGGCCATGATTATCACAACCGCATAACGAGAGAAAACCACGTTCGACTGAAACCACTGTTAGCGGCTTCTTGACTGGTGATGTGAATGAACAATTACTAGTGTATATATTGATATGGTAACTTTAATATTTTCTGTATATTGAAGCCTTCTGAGTATAAGGGCGGCCTCACAGAGGTGCAAGCGCAAAAAACTCATACGATAGTGCAACATTTTGCACAGTGAAGTTCGCACTATTGCGCATGTACTTACTGTACTTTCTGCACTGCCGGAGACAGTTCATATAGGCGTGGGTCACACCCATATCGTGATTTAAATGGCTGTGCAGCCTTAATTAGTCCCTGGTGTTTTCGATTCACTGTAAAATTGCGCAGTTCATCATGTTTGTACACCCCCTATAGACTCCCATGGTGCCGTTGGTGCGCAAATGTGAATCAAAATAGAGCATGCTGCATCTCTCTTTTTGTGTGCGCAAAAGCGGAAGTGAGAATGCATCTATTGAAAACATTGGGTTCAATTCTCTGCGCTTTGCGTGCACAAACACGATCGTGTGAAGCCCCTCTAAGGCCAGCTTCACACGAGTACAGACATTGGCGTATTTTACTGTACCTTTTGTGCCTACAAGGCATGTTCATTTGTGCGCAGCAAACAAAGATGCACTGATTGAAATGGCTAATTAGTCTAATGAGTTCCAGATATGTTCTTTTTCCTGCACGATAACGCAGTGTTTCACACATCTCCTTGTGTATTTGTGCACCCCATTGACTTCTATGGGAACTTTTGGTGCGCAAATTCGCCAGAAAATGCTGGGGTGTTTTTTTGCATGACTAAAATGCACATGAAAAATACACGCATGTGAAATATGAATCTATGTGGAATCCTTGGAATAAATTGTTCCCGTCGTGATGTCAGTTACCTTGTTCTAACCTCTGTTGAATTCCAACCTCAACTTATATATATTTACAATTCTCCCCCCCCTTTTTTTCCTCTCCTTTACCTTCCCCTATCTCTTTATTCTCACTTAAAAAAAAAAAAATTTCCCCTTTCATTCTTAAAGTAGACAAAATGTAACACTCTTCTTTTCTTATGTAAATCTCTACTCAGAGAAAAAAAAATTGTAAACTTAATGTAAGATGTGAAAGATGATTTACTTGTCCTTTTGCCATTTGTCTCAATAAAAACCTAATGATTAAAAAAAATAAAAAAAAATACACGCATGTGAACAAATCTATTGAGATCAATGGGCTCTATTCTCTGCGTATTGTGTGCGCAAATTCATCCGTGTGAAGGAGGCCTTAGGGTACGCAGAAAATAGAGCATATTCTATATTTTAATTTCACTATGGAAATCCAAGCAAAATACAGATTGTGAATGAACCCATTGTGTGCGCAAATTTTACATGCACAGACACCTGTGTGAGGCCGGTCTACATGAATGTTCCATGATCTGCTGGACGTAACATACACGGTGTGAACATTGACTTGCTCCATAGCAGTTGAGAACTGAAATGAATCCATGTTGTTGTGATACAAACGTCTGCCGGATTGCATCAGAGCGTCTGTCCCAGATCCAGCTGGCCTCCGCTGCTGCATTTTAATAACTCCTGCTGATGCATTATATAGCAACTGGTAAATACAAACAGATTAGTTCTAAAATAGCAATTAGTTTACACCCTTCTGCGTCGTGGAAGGGATTACAATGCCTAGAATTCTCTCTTCAACTCTTCACACTGCATTGTTCTTGCACAACGTATTCTAGATTAGCTATAAATATGCAATAGATCTCTGCTTTTGATAGATTTGTTTTCAGGAATGTTGGCTGACAGCTGATATGGCTGTCATTATAGCCCTACTGTCACCCATTTTTCCCAAATAGAGGTCTTAAGGACTGCTGCTCCATTTATTTTAATGGATTGCCAGAGGCAGCCGTGTGCTTGAACTCGGCTGTCTCCGGCAAACCCATTGAAATGAATGGAGCAGTGGTGTGCATGCCGATTGCCAGTCCATACATTCAGGGACTTTCAGATCCCCTTCTCCTTGTTAGGATTGGTGGGGATCCCATTGGATAGAGGATAGCCTTATTTGGTGAGACAACCCTTTTAAATATGGGTGCCAAGGTAAATGCGGCATGGTGTATATTTCATGACTCTAATACACAGGATCAATTCTTATGGTGGGACTCGCTATTTCCACAATTATGCATTAAAACTAGGTACATACTGCGAAACACATTTACTGAGCAACGAAATGCAAAAAATATTGCTCTCCACTATGAAATGTTGATGAAAAAAAATATGTTTTTGGCCTTCAACAGGTTAGCAGGAAACTTGACTTTAGAGTCAATCTCTGTAAAAAGAGTTTATGATGTCTTCATTGCTATTGCTGGAGACGTCAATCAGCAATGAAAATGCAAATGGGAGATGAAGGGGCATTTTTAGGAGGAAGAAGGAGAGAGCTTGAACCACACTGCGAGGTGAACTGCCTATCGGACAGTCCACTTACAGGGCTATATCTACAGAAGGAAGCTGCTAAGGACTTCTACCTACTAGTGTTTTTTTCTCTAGCGATGCGAGATTGTTGATGAATGGCTGAGGGCTGTCTGTGAATGGCTGAGCGCTGTGACCAATCATAGGCAGTGCTCAGCTGTTAATAAATGGCTGAGCGCTGTCTGTGATTGGCTGAGCGCTCAGCTAATGACACCAGCACCTTCTGGAGGCGGGGATTTTTCAATCCCCGGTCTCCAGAACACATAAGATAACTGCCGTGCCGAAGAGAAGAGCCGAACGGCTCTTTTAGGTGAGTATATATATATATTTATTTTTTTTTATTTTTTTTCTTTTTTTTTTTCTTTTACAGCTAGCCATGATTTTCAGGAAAGGGCTTATATTTCAAGCCCTTCCCCGAAAATCATTGCTGCAAACCCACTGCTTTCAATGGGGCCGCAGCAATGCCGGCCCCATTGAAAGAAATGGGACAGCATCACGGACTTCTGTCACAGCTGTGACAGCTGTGGCAGAGGATTCCTTCATTCCTGCGGTCCCCGCGGGGATGAAGGAATCCTCTGCCATAGCTGTCACAGCTGTGGCAGAAGTCCGCAATGTACTCCCTATGTTTTCAATAGGGCTGGCGCTGCTGGCGCCGGCCCCACTGAAAACACTGAGCGATATTGCAGATCTTTTTGTGCGCTGCGAGACTTTAGAACAAAAAACGCAAATGAGTATGAAAGCATTAAAAATTATTGGTTTCATAATCCTCGCTCTCGCATCGCAAGACAAAATATCGCTAGTCGGTAGAAGCCCTAAGGTAAGAAATAAAGGTACGATTATGCAGTGTCACATATTACAGTCTATATGGTTTGTATTGCTAAGAAGACCTGACAGACATCTTTCCTTTACTATGTTGGTTCGGTGAATTAACTGGATAATGTCACATTATTCAGTATAAAAAAATGTGTATATACAGGGGGTGGACAAAAATGTGTAAACACCATACAAAATGTATTGGATTTAAATCATTAGCACTGAGCTGCCCTTTTGACCCTTGCTTGGCTGAGAGTTTTCCCTGCAAAATTTGTGTTCACTTCACCTCTTGCCCTGCTCTGAGTGGTTTTAAGAGCTGGCTGGTAACAGCAGCTGAGTGGCTCAAACCCATGACCAATGAAACCTTGTTGCTCAGGCAGATGTTCACTTCTACCAGGCAGCATCTGTGTCATATTACCTTCACTTAAAATTGGTCTCTACATGTCTTATTGAACTATAATTTATAATCCCATGTAATTTAAGGTATGCATTTCATATGGTGCTTCCATATTTTTGTCCACCTCCTGAATATTTACTAGACAGTCAATAGCAATAAAGTATAAATCAATCCAAGAAGTGAATAGAGTTCTATTTCTTACTGGATATAAAATATGAAACGTGTCACTGGTCCTCACACATACTGTACATCCTGCTACATAAATGATGTAACACACGGACAGCACGTTTACTCAGCATGACTCACGACTGCAGACGTTCATTCCGATGAACGTTTTCTAAGGATGACATTGTGAAATTAATTTTATGTGACTTTGTGAGGATAGACTTTTATACTATATCAGACATGACATAGTAGTATAGATTCAGCAGATTTGACCCTCATTGATCTTCTTTATTTTGTGTATATGGCCAGCCCCTATTGTAATAAGTTACAGAAGCCTACAAGGGAGTGAGGATATACTGTATATATAAAATGATTGTCACAGTGCTGTCTATGATCAATAGAAGACACTACGTTGATATTTAGAAGTGGTCACAGCATAGTCTTGAGGAGTCAACCACTATACAAGTGGTTAGACAACTAAATTCCCCATGGCCCATGAAGGAAAGTGATGGTTAAAAGTTGTGACCTGTAGCGCCTAGTGTGATCTGTGAACCAAGAGCACAAACCCTGTTCATACTCCCTATGAAGGCATATGAACGTCATAGTACAGAATCCTAGTTCATCTGAATAACTGTCCTGTAGGACTACTGCTCCCCTGTGTGGCTGGTGGCAGCTTCCCCATGGCAAAATCAGCTGATTCCCAGGGGAACGGCTGAGAGTCAGAGCTAGGGCAATCAGTTGTTTGTCCCTGTGCACCACATTCTGGAAGGGATTGTGCATTGTAGCATGACCCCTTTAAACTGGTTTTCAGGGCAGATACTATTGATGACCTATCCTCAGGATAGGTCATCAGTAGTTGTTTGTCTAGGATCCAATCAGCTGCTCAGGCAACTAGTGTTAGCACCATTCCATTCCTCTGTGCGTTATGGTGCTGACAGTGGGTGCCCAAGCAGCTGATCGGCGGGAATCCTGAGTGTCGGATCCCAGCCGCTCAGCTATTGATGAACTATTCTGAGAATAGGTCATCAATAATATTTGCTTGGAAACCTCCTTTAGGATCTTAGTAAGGAAGCAGAGGATTCATTGGAGGAGTTACTGCTGCCGAGAGCTATTTAAAACAAACAAAAGGGCAAGTGTGCGCGCTGCAAGTGTGGTTTGATTTAAAGTGTGATTTATTTTAAGTGTGTTACTTAAAAATTGTGTGAAATCTTTGCTTATTTGTAGCTATTCATTTATTTGTGTTTTATATCAAATCACATTGGTAGCTATATTTGCCTTTCCTAGACATTGGGCTGAGGTAGTATATTGGGGGATTACATTGTTATATTTAAAAACACATATAGTTTGCTACTGTGCTCAACTTCCAGTACCTTGCACAGGTGATTAATTAAGGGCGGAGTTACCTAATTAGGGTGTGATTACTTGCATCTGCTGAACTTGCTATGTCCTTTCCAAACAGAGAATTCCTTGGAGGAGTTGCTGCTGAAAGCTATCTAAGGCTGCATTCACACGAACGTATATCGGCTCGGTTTTCACGCCGAGCCGATATACGTCGTTCTCCTCTGCAGGGGGGGGGGGGGAGGATGGAAGAGCCAGGAGCAGGAACTGAGCTCCTGCCCCCTCTCTGCCTCCTCTCCGCCCCTCTGCACTACTTGTAATGAAAGGAGGTGGGATGGGGCGGGGCTAGGTGTTGAGAATTAGCCCCGCCCCCGTCTCGCCTCTCCACATTGCAAATAGTGCAGAAGGGCGGAGAGGAGGCAGAGAGGGGGCGGGAGCTCAGTTCCTGCTCCTGGCTCTTCCATGCTCCCCCCCCCCTGCAGATGAGGACGACGTATATCGGCTCGGCGTGAAAACCAAGCCGATATATGTTCGTGGGAATGCAGCCCACAGCAAACAAAAGTGCGAGTATAGTTTGATTTAAGGTGTGGTTTACTTTAGGTGTGTGTGACTTAAAATCAAGTGACTTTAAATTTGGGGACTTTAGAAGAGAGTTGCTTATATGTATTTACTGTTATTTTTACTAGTATATGTTATTTAATTTTTATCTTTACCCTTCCTGTTCCCTAGAATGTCCTACATGATTGGCAATTCCGTTCAGTGTACATCTTATGCTACTTATGCAGTCCTTGAACAGTTGTTTGAGGGTGCATACTGATGTACAGGATGTGAGCATTTGACGTGTTTGGAAGCCCAAATCCTGGATCTAAATGGGTAGTTTGCAACACTGAGATCTACTGACAACATGGAAAGGAGTTTGCTGCTGACTGAGCAGGCACTCACTGGGGCAGAGGTGGGGGGTGGATGGTAGCATGGAAATTCAGAATGTTCAAGGCAACTAGTTGGGTGACAGAAATAGGGGTAGAGGAAAAAGTGCTAGGGAGGCTAGTCCTGTACTAGCACACCCTAACAAATTTGCAAAGTTGGCAAATGAGGAGAAAGCCATTACAGGGTTAGCAATGCTGCAGCCTGACATGGCCTCTGACCACTAGGTGGGTGTCTGCTCCAATAAGATAGGGAATAGGAGAGCATGGCAGGGTAGACAGGTCCTGGTAGTGGGGTAGTCAATTATTAGGGGAATAGACAGGGCAATCAGCCACAAAGACTGGGATTGTTGAACAGTGTGTTGTCTTCCTGGCACTTGAGTTTGACATATTATGGATTGGGTGGACAGATTACTGTGAGGGCCTAGCGGTCATGGTGCACAGTGGCACCAATGACAGAGTTTACCTAGGTGGAAGGTCATTAAAAACAATTCCAGGCAACTAGAATGTAAGCTTAGGGCAAGGACTTCAAGAGCAGTATTTGCTGAAAGGTATTGTTGTATTATGTCTCCACCGGAAGTTAAAGGTGGAGACATAATTTAGCTGGGTTGACATGCAGATGACGCCCCCAGCTTGTGATTGGCTTTCCCCGCTTGCCTGCTATCTCTGTGTGTGTGTTGTCATGTGCTGTCCGGACCCAGCATTTCACAGTGTCCTGTTGATTTGCTGTCCCCGCTCCTCTGTCATCTTCACCTCTCGGCTCTGATGCACCATGCAGACCACGCTGCTCTCACTGTCCCATATATTGGTGGCCCGCCGCCGGCAAGACTGTCCTCCCCCCGTGCTGTAGCGACGCTCATTGCTGTGGATCAGGCCGTTCTGCCGCTCTTCGCAGCTTTAGGGAATGCGGCTGCTGAGGGCTACTCCACTCCCTTGTGTGTGTCTTGCGGCTTCTCGGCATCAGCAAACCTGTGAGCTGGGAAAGGGAGCGCTGGAGGATTCGGCTGCTGAGGGCTATTCTGCTTCCCGTTTCTGTGTGTCTGTCAGGCTCTTGGCAGCGGTGCATGTGACACATGGTGAATAGACTGGAGGTGGTGAGCACTGTTGTGCACACAGGAGTGGCTACGGAAGGAGGCTAAGCACCAGGGGGTGAGTGACAGCTGTCAGCCGAGTGGGCGACCGGCCAAATTATGGCACAAGGGGCCTCAAGACTGGCACCTTTATATCTCCCAGTCAGGCAGCACCTAGCAGCGGGAGACAGCCACAGCGGGAGAAGGGGGTCGGAGAGCCCTGTGTCTCTGGCAGCCAATCCGGAGCTGGTGGCATTCCCTCTAGCTCCTGTAGTACAGCCATGTCTCCACCCATAACTTTGGTGGAGACAAGATACAACAATACTTTGCTGAAATACTACCTGTACTATGTTCCCCTCCAGAAAGGCAGCAGGAGATTAGAAAGGTAAACAAGTGGCTCAAGAGTTTGTTTAGGAAGGAGGGGTTTGGGTTCCTGGAGAACTGGGCCTACTTTGCTGTTGTCTACAGGTTCTACCATAGGGAGGGGCTGCATCTCAATAGGGAGGGTGCAGCTGTATTGGGGGAGAAAATGGCTAGAAGGTTGAAGAAATGTTTAAAGTGGGTACTGGGGAAAGAGGGCAACCAGAGAGACAGATGGAAAGATAGTGTAGACATTGATCTGGGACAAAGTAATGAGAACGGGGGTGGAGCGATGAGAGGGGCTTACACAGTTAGAACTGGCAGAACATCTAATAGGGATACACTTAAAATAAAAAATAACCAAAAGCTTCTAAACTGTATGGGGAAAGCTATGACATAGTGGGGAAAACTGAGACCTGGCTGGATGAAAGCTGTGACTGGGTAGTTAACTTACAAGCTTTTACTTTGTTCAGAAGGAATTGTAAAAAATGGAAATGGGGAGTGCTTTGTCTTAATGCAAAGTGCTGTTTAAAGCCTAAACTACATTAATATATATGTGAGGGAAAATGAGCAAGTGTAGTTTCTATAGGTTAAGATATACGGAGGGAAAAATTATAAAATCCTTGCAGGGGTTTTCTATAGGCCACCAAATATAACAGAAGCCACTGAAATCTATTACTACGGCAAATAGATGATGAGGCAAATCACAATGAGGTAATTATTATGGGAGACTTTAACTAGCTGCATATAAACTGGAAAACCAAAACCTGCAGATCTCATACAATTTTCTGTCAATAACTAAAGATAATTACCTTATCCAATTTGTGTAGTACACAACTGGACAATGGCCATTTTGGACTTAATATTAACCAACAGACCAGACTGAATCACAGGGGTGCAGATTGGGAAGCACCTAAGAAATAGTGATCACAATATAATAATTGTTACGCTTGTGTGAGCAAATAAGCACAGGGCCCACATGAACGTGCCCAAAAAGGCAGGAATATCACAGACAAGGGAACCTTAGACGGACTTCAAATTGAACCTGGTGACAGAAACACCAACTGGATAGAGAACTGCATACTGCGGACTGGACTGACAGACAGACATAAACATAGGGACTGACAAATAACCAAAACTCTTGCTATGCATACCAGTACACATAAGCAGATTATATAGCTATAAAAGTACAAGGTATTGGTTCATACATTGGCCAATGAACCTAAGCCGCACAGCCACGACAAGCCTCCTAATGTCTTGTGGTCCCTACACTAGCAAGACACATGTACTAGAGGACCCTAAGGGCCACCCTAGCTCAGAAATAGCAAACAAACTCAGCAGAACAAACTGACACAAAAGTGACAGAAAATAAATGTATAAATGGACATGAACCAACAAACTCACAGCAAGCTGCAACAGACACGGTGACATGATTGCTTACTCTGGACATCAAACAGACACTGACAGGAGCAGGGTGTATATGTGAGCAAAGACCCAGGAGATTGGCTAGCAGGAGATCACCACACCCAGCCAGCACAATTATGTCACACCTGTGGGCTTGTGCTGCTAGAAACCCTAGTACTACAGGTCCCAGCAGCACAACCTAACAATAATTTTCCACTTTCAATTGGGTGTTTTGTTGTGGAAGGGCATTAAAATACTAAACTTCAGTAAGGTAAAGTTCAATCAGTCCTTAATCTTATTGACAGAGATATTGTCCTCAGAAATACAGAAATAAGAGTACAGTCAACAAATAGGAAATTTTTCAAACCATCCTATATACTTACTGTGAGCAGTTCAAACCTTACAGGAATAAAAGAGTTAGGAAAAGGAGAAAACCAATGTGGCTCAATAAAGATATAAAGGGGGCAATAAACAACAAAAAGAAAGCATTTCAACTACTAAAACAGGAAGGCAGAAAAGAAGCACTGGAAGGCTATCAAGAAAATAAATTATGTAAAAAGCAAATAAAAGCAGCAAAGGTGGAGATAGAGAGACTCATTTACAAAAAGAATAATACTAACACAAACTGTTCTTCAACTGTATAAACAGTAAAAAGATTAAATGGAAAATGTTGGCCCTTTAAAAAGTAATGAGGAAAGAATTGCCGATGGTGATGAGGAGAAAGCATATCTGTTAAATAACTTTTTTTCCAGTGTATTTACAGGGAAAAATGAAATGTCAGGTGAAATGCAGAGTGATAAAGTAAACTCTTCATTAATCCCTTAGTGACCAAGCCTATTTGCGCGGTAATGACCAGGCCAAATTTCGGAAATCTGATATGTGTCTTTTTAACATAAAATAACTCCGTAAAGGTTTTGC
Source organism: Eleutherodactylus coqui (assembly GCF_035609145.1). NCBI lineage: Eukaryota > Metazoa > Chordata > Amphibia > Anura > Eleutherodactylidae > Eleutherodactylus > Eleutherodactylus coqui. The sequence goes on along the minus strand of NC_089840.1, from coordinate 203,890,266 downwards.
ATATCCAAGTGATTCTGACACTTTTTTTCGCAACATGTTGTACTTTATTTGGGTGATAAAAATAGACCAATAGAATTTGTGCATATTTATTAAAAGTGCCAAAATTGGAAAAATTTTGAAAAAGTTGTAATTTTTTTCACATTTTCAACTGCAATATCTAAAATATGTGCAAACATAATGTACAATTATTTTCAAGAAATATATATTTCCATCTGTTGACTTTATTCTGGAAGCACATTAGAAAAACTTTTAACCATTTAGGAGATGTACAAATTTAATATTGATTAACATTTTGAGGAACATTTTGTTTTCCTACAGCAAGCAAAGATTGCAAAGGCTCATAGGTATCAGAATGACCCTTTTTTTAAAAAACACACATTTTGCGCTTGTGTCCGCCATTTTGATGATGGGTGCATATGCCGAAGCTGGGGAAAAGTCCGCAGATAAAGATCCCGTCGGGAGACATCACAGAAGGCCTTAGGTAAGTAATTTTACCTCCCCTCATGGTTCGTATCCATGACGGGAGGTGATCCTTAATTTTTTTTACTCTTATGTGATCTCCGTTATCCTTTGGAGAACGGCAATCACGTGACCAAGAACTGCATACCGCGCCCCCCTGTGAGATCTCCAGGCTCTCGACTACGTTTAGTAGCCAGGAGCAGGGTGTTTTTAAATTACCCTAGCAATCTGCGGCTTTTGCACATGCACTAGCCATTTCGGCGACCGGCGCATGCGCAGAAGCTGCGGTAGGGTCCGCAGATAAATCCGGGGGCCTTAGGTATGTAATTTCATCTCCCCTCACAGATATGATCTGAGAGGGGAGATGAAATTTAAATTTACTAAACTTTTTTTTTTACACTTTTTTTTAAACATTAAATGATCACTGTTATCCACTGGATAACAGCGATCATGTGACTGGGAACCACATATAGCGGCTCCCGATTATATCTCTCTGCTCTTGGCTACGCATGCTAGCCGGGAGCAGAGGGATTTTAAATTTCTCAGGCCACGAGCCCTTCTGTGCACATGCCCGACATATGATGTCTGGCGCACATGCACTGAAGCCGGCGTCAGGTCCGGAAGGACCAGAACGTCAAGCGACATCGTAGAGGACAGGAATGAGTACTTTCAGCTCCCCTCATGTATCCAAACCATGACGTAAGCTTAAAGGGGTTGTCCCGCCATAGCAAGTGGGGTTAAGCACTTCTGTATGGCCATATTAATGCACTTTGTAATATACATCGTGCATTAAATATTGGCCATACAGAAGTTATACACTTACGCCCTCCAGTGCTGGCGTCCCCGTCTCCATGGCGCCGACTAAAGCTGCCTTCTCCCTGGATTAGACGCGCTTGCGCTGTCTGCCTCCTTCTGTCCGGCTCCGGCGTGCTCGCGCTGCAGAGGTCTTCCCCATGGAGACGAGGACGCCAGCACCGGAGGGGGTAAGTGTATAACTTCTGTATGGCCAATATTTAATGCACGATGTATATTACAAAGTGCATTAATATGGCATACAGAAGTGCTTAACCCCACTTGCTATGGCGGGACAACCCCTTTAATCTTTAACTTTTACTTTTCTTACACTTTTATGCAATCACCGGTATCCGGTGAATACCAGCGATCGCGTGACCGGGGGGGGGGGGGGGCTTTTCGCGGCCCCCATGATAGCTCCAGGTTGGAGCTGTCATGGGGGACCACAGAAGCCCCCCCCCCGGTCACGCGATCGCCGGTATGTCATGGAGCTGTCATTTCCACAGCCCATGTAGCTTTAATCCCCATAGCGAGCGTGTTTTTATGGCCCTGGGGAGTAAAGCCAACTAAAGCAGAATGTAAAAAGTCTATAGGGTGGTCACTAAGGGGTTAAATCTCACTAGTGTAACCCAGGAAGAGATTTGGGCGTATGCTCATCTACTATAGTGTATGTTCTTTTGACAGCCATAGTGGTCTCCTGCAGTGGCAAGGGAACTAACAATAGTGATAATATACCCTACATACACATACAGTGTGAATTATAATGGCTCCCAGGCCCCCATATTGACCTGTCAGTAGTTTTGCAGTGTTAAAATGCTGACAAACGTCGTTTAAGGCACCATCATGGGATAAAACATTTTCTGTATGCAAATTCATTATTCCCATCCTGTCAGGTTTACATTATAATTTTTAACCTCCTCCTACAAATTTTAACAATGAGTTTTCTTTTCTGCTTTTCAGCATTGCACACTGGCTGTTCACCCAGGCAGTTTGACCCGGTGTTTGTATGCATGAACTGATGTGTTTGAATAAAGATCTCTGATTCCACAGTTCAGCAGAATATATTGGCACCATATGAATACAAACATAATAAAAGAACTGTAATAAAACGTTGAACACTAGGTTTGATTTGCTTACAAGGCAACTCAGTCTAGTAACTATAGTCAGGAGGACTTGCTACAGAAACGGAAAAGATTTGTTTGCACTTAGGAACTTTTGTAACTTTGCCTTGTCTATTCCTTTTGCTATGACGTACAAGAGGAAATTCTACATCCTTGGGTGGTGTATGGTTTAACATGTAATAATTGCTGTAGGAAAGGGATTGTCTACCAATATAGGGAGTCAACTTTATATTGTGAACTAACCTTTATACACCAGTGTAACATATATATATATATATATATATATATATATATATATCCCCCCCTCTCAATAGAATCAATTTATCTTTCAGATTCTGTAGTATGATTTCATTTACATATGTAGTGGCCCAGTACATACTTTCCTGTCCCCCTCCATAATTTCATACATGTCATGTCTTGTGTTGGTGCGCTGTGCAAAACTGTCTTGTCATTCTGTTATATATATTGCATAGCTGCCGCGTGTGATGGGTTAAGTGTCTGCAAAAGCCTGAAGCTTGCCTGTAAATGTATCAATGTATGTCTTGTTATGTGGTATGAGTGTGATTATAAATAGGAGTGTATGAGAGCGGGAAAGAGAGTTCCATTTCTTCTGGGTTCCTGAGAGAGAGTGCCAGCCACATGGGGGTACCTTCAACCCTCATGTGGTAAAGATGGAAGAGAAGGAGAGGTTCCCTAGAGTGCATGTACCAGTGATGAGAGAAGAGTGAGCCCCAAGCGGAGAGAGGGAGAGAGCATGAGTAATCAGTAAGTGCACTTTTTCCCAAGGCCTAGTGCAGAGGTACTTGCTATCCTACTTTCCTACGCGGCCGCCTGGAGCTATTGGATCACCGCGTAGAGGCTGTCCTGACGTCTGGGATCACCATGTGGAGGTACTACTACTCCAGTCTGTTTCATGCCTGCACTTCTAATACTATCAATTGTGCCTTGTATTGTCCAAAAGTTTACTCAAGTAAAGTTCTTCCAGGCCCTGACCATTCCCGGGGACCTGAGGTACATCGATTCTGTTTGCGGCTCATTTATTTACCTGCCGATGGTCTTTCTCTTGGGTAAAGGAACAGTGGCGTCACCCGTGACAAACCCTAATCCTGTTCTCCAGTTTATTGGGCATCCTTATCTGAGGGGTGTCCGGAAGAGGCCCAGCACTACCCTGGCTGAGTCTACGTGCATCCCTCCGGAAAGTAGTGTGGTAAGTGCCTCTGTGACAAGCCAGCATCTTGCACTCTCAGCTCCTCAACATACGCCCTGTGTCCGGGGTCCTCCTACGGGACGCTGCGCATACACGCAAAGGGGAAGATTTATGAAACTGTCTAAAAGAAAACCTGTCTTTCTTGCCTATAGCAGCCAATCACAGCATAGCTTTCATTTTTCATAGTGCCCTTATAAAATTAAAGCTGTTCTGTGATTGCTTGCTATAAGCAACAAAGACAGGTTTTCTTCGCAAAAATTTCATAAATCTACCCCAAAGTATTTTAATTTTGTAAAATTGTCAATAGTGTTGCTCATTGTGATCGGCCGGGCTGTAAAAACACCCCGATTTTGGCCACATTTGATCAAGTGAATCCGATCTGATTTTTTTAATCAAAATTGCAGGAAAATTGAATTTCCTAAAATGCTTAGTAAAGAGGTCAGAGTGCAGCCAAATAGCAGCCAGACCACTTTGATGCTGTAACCAAATGTGTTCTCCAACTTGCATAGGGACAGAAATTTCATTGAATGCCTGGATCACATGATCTAGCTATATATAACAGGCACTGTATTACCAGTGTCCATTTTACATCTGAGCACAGAGAAGCTGCTTCACATTTATATGCCTATATAACATGTGGTCTATACTTAGAGAAATATATTCTGCAGAGGATATATTGCTGCTGGTGTGAAAAACGGTGTAGCAGCAGACAGAGAAGATAAAGTGGTTTGTTTTGGAGACACCAGAGAAAGAAACTGCATGAACCTTATACATCTACACAAAATGTGCTCTGCACTTTGGGAGAGATAGTCTGCAGAGCGTATATTTCTTCTGCTGTCAGCCTGTATAGCAGCAGAGCAGACAGACTGGCCACCAGCTTGTAGGTGGCGCAGTAGGCAGATGTAAGCTGGCTCCTCCCATTTGGTCCGCCTGGGCGAACGATCGTCTTCTGCTGCGTGACAGCATCTTGTGGAGCTACTGCTCCTGGCTCTATCTCCTCCCTTCTGATGTTCTGAGGCACTGCTGTTAGTTCATTGATACCCTGCAACACAATTGTTCTGCTAGTGTATTTATGTTATGAGATTGGCTCTCATACTGTATCAACCTATACCTGGTTCTTGTATTGTATCTATGTACTGAGGTTATGCTGTATTTATGATATGAGCTTGGTTCTGGTACAATATTTATTCACTGAGCTGTTCTAGTTTGGGTATGCAGAATACAGACAAATCTAGGAAAATGGATGTCCTCTTCATTTGGTCAATTTGTCTCCTCCTAATGCTAGCCCTGCTAATTCTGTATAACCAGCTTGCCTTGTAGAACACTGGCATTTTTAATTGGACTCTAAAAGGCTTTGAAAACAAGATCACACGAGGTCCAAATTCCACAGTCAATAATTAGAGAAATGCAACATAACAAAAACAACATAGATTTGATTATAAGAGCAATGATTCACAGGCAGAGTTTGGCCCACAGTTTAGCTTGCAACATCTAGACTGCCACTTTTAACTTCTTGGAATATGAATGGACACTCTGAAAAGGATAAAGTGTTGCAAGTGGCCTTTCATTGGGATGCAGCTATTCACTCTTGCATAATATCACACATGTGATACCAAAAACCGCACATGTATCCTTGTATGTCAACCACGTGATGTTGCACGTGTATGCTGTATGATCTTACCATAAACTTAAATTCGGAAACTTACCATCTGCTGTCATCCGTCAGTGCTTAGGTCAAGACTCATTCACCAATGTTTGTACAAATGTTGCAGACTGAATAACTCGGGTCAAACCCTTGCTTGGAGAATGGAACTGATCCAACAGCAATCTTAAGGCTCACAAGGAATGCCAATAGGAACTTCTGACACTTCAGCTGTTCTGAGTGGAACTCTATACTTAGGCAGGCCTATTTAACAACAGTGTTAATAGCTGGTATGCGTTTTCTATAGGATGCAGCACCACGATGTCTTGCACCATTAATGTAACTTTCTAATCTAGTATAATTTTATGTTCATAGGCTATAGCTATAATATTAATCATATAGAAAGATCACTACAATTTATATAAGCAGAGTCCTTGACAAAAACAATAATGCACCCAGATAGAAATGTTGGATTGCTTCAAAACTTGGCCTACAGTTATGTCTCAGGCAGATATGTAAATGGTTACAGTTGCGGTCTGTAGACAAGGGGTCTTGCCAGCAGAGGCCATAAAAGTGCTTCCTCCATTACCCTACAAAAAGTACACTGCCCCCACTGCTGGTGTGATGGTTTGGGGAACCACCGCATGACAGTCGGTCACTTCTAGTAGTGATCGAGACGGGGGCGTAACTATAGAGGATGCAGGGGATGCGGTTGCACCCGGGCCCAGGAGACTTAGGGGGCCCATAAGGCCTCTATTCTCCATATAGGGAGCCCAGTACTATGAATAAAGCATTATCATTGGGGGCCCTGTTAGAGGTTTTGCATTGGGGCCCGGGAGCTTCAAGTTACACCTCTGGATCGAGAGACACACTTCACCAAATCTTATGTCATTGCCAAACGATCCTCAATTTCCAAATGTTAAAAAAAAGCCGTGCAAATGAATATTTACCTTTGAAAGGTGTTCACCCAAATGGATAATTTAAGCTCTTATATAATAACTACTACCATTTGGATATGGCTGATCTGATGGCAATGAATTGGATCATCCAGGCTTCTCTTTTTTTAATACTTTGTCCATTATTTTTGTTGCTTCATTTTCAGTAAGTTCTCTCAACAATCTAATCAGAATCGATTTTTTTTCTTGACAACTGAAATTTACTGATAGACAACCTTTTCTTAATGAACAAATTAGAAGAGCATAATGAATTGTAAAGATTACAAATAATATATATGTCTATAGCTTGAATACTGATGAGAACACAACAGCATCATATACTGAGAAGGGAAAAATTAGAATAGTTACAATGATAAGAAGCTGAACAACGGACTCCAGTTTAAAGAAAATAAATCACAAACACGTTCATTTCTTTTCATGGACACTGGAAAATAGCCCCTATTTTTACGGACGATCTAGAAATGTACAGACAGTAGGCAATCCTTCAGGGTATGCTTACATGTAGCAGAAATGCTGCGTATTTTCCACAGCGGTAAATTTTGTGGCAACTCATTTCAGAAGATACCGCGCTCCCTCTCATCTCCAGTCTTCATACTTTGGGCACTTCCTTCACCGGGTACCTGGCGACCAGTGCTGCTGGTCAGGTGATGCGGATGAGGCTGTTTACTAGAGGCTGCCGGGTGCCCGGTAAAGGAAACGACGAGGACGCAAAGACTTCGGAGATAAGAGGAGGGAAGGTATCTTCTGAAATCAGCGGCGGATCTTGAGTCAGAATCCATACCATTGGTGCGAATTTTGACTCCTGTGTCTTTTGCAGAAATGCTGCAGATTTTGTCTCAGAGTTTTCTGTTGTGGGAAATTCACAGCATTTCTGCTATGTGTAAACATACCTGTAAGGTTGACTACCCACTACAGCGGGGGTTTTTTTCTCCAGGGGTCTGTGGGACTTGTTAATGTTAAAATCGCATCGCGCAAAATCACGATTTCGCGGTAAATTGCGATTTTGCCGCGATGCGTTTTTAACATTAAAAAGCCCAATAGACACCTGGGAAAAAAAACGCAGCAAATTCTCAAATGCTAGTGGGTAGTCACCCTAAAGGATGCCTTTACACTTGCAATCGCGATATCACTGAGATTTTTAACTCGGATGTCAATAGGACTTTCTAATGCTATAAAAATGCATTGCACAAAAATCGCAAGTTTGTGCTTTTGAGATTTTTGTGCAATGCGTTTTTAACATTAGAAAGTCCTATTGGCATTAGTGTTAACAAAAAAATACAGAGATATCGCACTCACAAGTGTGAAGGCACCCTAATGCGTATGGGCAAGACAACAATAGAAATGGATTAGGACCCTCACCCCTATTGTTTTCCATCGACTGATTACTATGTAACTGTGGTTCTGTAATTTTTGTACTTTTGTCTTTCTGTATTCCCCCTGTCTATGTAAGTGCTGCGGAATATGTTGGCGCTATACAAATAAAAATTATTATTATTATTAAGTAAATTTAAGCTAAAATAAAGTATGGGAATGGGCTCCTCATTTTGTTTCAAATGTTTTAAAATATAATAGGTATGGTTTTGGATTACAGAGCGCATACGGCAAAAATTTGATGAGTCAAGCATGAGTTAGGAGGGGACCCCTTGTTCAGTTCAGCTGCTAAGAGTATACAGACAATCGGAGGGTTCTGGCTACTTCTCCAATTCCGGCTGCCCCGGATTATAGGCAAACTGGATTTCTGACAAATTGACGAAGAGGTTTATCCCCAAAAGGCGTTTTCTTATGCTAGCCACAAACTTTGTTTAAACAAAGGAGACGTTGTATCACAGTCACTGATCGCGCCTTCAAGCTAAAAGTGTCGTGCCTATACCACCAGCCCTTTTACTTCCCCCCATCTGTTCACTCATGCCCACCTGAGTGCGCATTATCTGGTAGGCAGCATCTCCTCTACCTATAGTACCATTGTTTTCTTCTATATTTTTTTTCTTCACTAAAATGATCCTACGTTTTGCTCCACCCCCCCTTTTCTTTTTTTCATCTACTGTCACACCAAGGCCTCGGTTAGACGAGCGTGCTTTTTGCGAGCACAAAATGAAAGAACTAATGGGTTTCCTATAGAAGCGTTCATATGTGCGGAATTAGAGGCGCAAAACGCTGCGCACCTAAGAAAGATAGTACATGCACTATCTTCGTTGCACGACGGGCAGGAGTTTATCTGCTTTGGGGAAATCCCAAAGCCCTACGGGGCTTCTTCTCTCTCCTCCTGGAACAACTGTGCTTCTCCAAGCGTAACACTTCCAGTGAACAAGCAATGTTTTATGCAGCGCACATATGAAACATTGCCCGTTCATGCGTTTTCAGCACATGCGAGGCATGCACAAAACATGCTCTTTCGATCGAGGCCTAAGGCCTCATGTCCACGCGCAAAAGAAGAATTAAAATCTGCAGCGGATTTTAACTCTTCTTCTGCCCGCGGATCCGCACCCCATAGGGATGCATTGACCACCCGCGGGTAGATAAATACCCGCAGATGGTCAATAAAAGTGATTTTTTTAAAAATGGAGCATGAAAAAATCCGGACCATGCTCCATTTTCGTGCGGGTCTCCCGCGGGGACGGCTCTCGCAGGCTTCTATTGAAGCCTATGGAAGCCGTCCGGATCCGGACCAAAATCGGAATTCACTCACCTGCTCCGGATCTTCCCTGCGCCGCGGCTTCATCTTCTCTCCGTCGCGGCTGGATCTTTTTTCTTCGGGCCGGCGCATCTGCGGGGCACGTCACCGACGTCATCCTGCGCATCCGCCGAGCCGAAGAAAGAAGATCCGGCCGCGACGGGGAGAAGATGAAGCCGCGGCGAAGGGAAGATCGGGAGCAGGTGAGAGGTGAGTTAATTCTTATTTTTAGCCCTCATGTCCGCGGGGCAGGAGGGACACGCTATGGATTCTCCATGGAGAATCCGTAGCGGGCCTAATTTTCCCCGTGGACATGAGGCCGAAGGGGGTTTTCCCCTGTAACTGGTGCTCTTGTGGTTGCCCCAGCTAGAGTGGAAAAGTGTGAAATTAAATTTAAAAAATCTGTGTAAATGTCCTGCAATCATCTTTTATGGTGTCATGAGGGACATAGATGTAAAAATAAAAGTAATCTAACATTATACAAATTATACATCAAAAGATCCAAAACAAAATGACAAATCCATTCCTATACTTTATTTTAATGGAAATTTATAATTTTAAACATAAATATATATATATTTTTATTATTATTGTTTTCTGCTTTTTGCACACATTACCCCTGATAAAGTAAAAAAAAAAAAAAAAAAACCCACAAAAATTCAGTGAAAAAAGGTACGAAAATACAGCCCTTCATGTGATGGGAAAACAAAACGCAGCAAAACTAATTTTGACAGGCAAGGAAAAAAATAGGGCCATAAAATCACTAAAAAGTCTCTGGTTCTTTAGGACCCACACACTATAGAATGATGGTGTGTAGCACAGATACAGGCTTTAGCGGTCCAGAGTATAAAGCAGGAACAGCCATTTGGGCATGTAGCAGGGCTGAGTGCCACAGCCCCTGACATCTGCAAAAAGAATATTAATGCTACTGAGCTGCCATGTGTTAGCCTTTTGCAAGCATATCATGACATGGATTGCATCATCCCATTGCACGAACTCCTGATTTCCATGCTGCGCAATGCGATTTTAACATTGGAAAGTCCTAATAATTTCTTGCTACAAAATCGTGCAAGAAAATCGCAGGCATCGGCGACGCGGTGCTACATTTCTCCCAAGTAAAAAGCATCACTGACGGTACAAAATCACGTGTACATAGCAGCTAAATCACAGCTATTTTGTAGCAGCAATATCACTGTAACCTGTGTGGATACAGCCTAAGGCCTCATGCCCACAGCTGTGACTTACTCTGCCAGGGTGCCCCCCAAAACCCCCCACTCCGGATCCACTATATGCGTCCCTCATGGCAGGTCGGCAGTGTGGGATGACACGGCTGGTGGTGGGCGGGGACGTGTATTCACACGATACTTCCGCTGTGCTACAATGGACGTATAGCATGACGGCTGGCTTCTATTGACTACAATGGAAACCGTCCGCGTGTATTCTTGTGGCAAATAGAGCATGCCGCGGTTTCCTTCATTGAGCTATTAGGTTCAGCAGAATGTAATAGCTGCGGGACAACGTAGCAGATTTACGCCGCGTAAACCGCGGCAAAAAAAAACCAGCCGTAGGCATAAGCCCTTAATGCTTTGCTATACTGTTTGCGCCTCGTTCACAGGGGCTACAAAACACAAGTATGTAAAGCCCATGGTTTCCAATGAGTTTTTCAAGCTACAAAACATAGCAATGATTTTGCTGTGAGATTTTTTAGCCCATGTGAACGAGGCCTTAAAGGCTCCCACACGCTTGCGTTTTACTTACTCGAATGTCAATGGGACTTTCTAATGTTAAAAACGAATCGCACAGAAATCGAAAAACACAAGCTTGCAATGTGTTTTTAACATTAGAAAGTCCCATTGACATTTGTGTTAAAAAAAAAAAGGCAAGTGTGTGGGAGCCCCAAGACCAGGCTCACACAGGCGGAATTTCACCACATATTACACGCACGATATACAAGCATGTAATACGCTGGGAATAGATTTAGGCAAGCATGCACGTGTAACCATGCTTCCATTCATTGCAATGGACAATTAGTGTAATTAGTTCAATCTATGCTCTTTTGTAAGAAAATAGAGCGTGCTGCATATTTTTTGCACGTAAAATACGCTTAGGTGAAAGAAATCCTTGAAATCAATGGGTTCTATCTACTGCATATTGCGCACACAATTTTTCATGCATAAGCATGCTGTATAAATTTGTTGGTAGGAATCCGGCTTTAGCTAGTAATCAATTCTGTGCAGATGTAAGACATAATGTACAGTCCTAATTAAGAGAACAAAACTGGTTATACAATGGCATGCTAATATTGTCACGTGGTGAGCAAGTCTACAAGATTCTCAGAGCTACCTGGAAGTGAATGTGCTGCATGTGTGAAGCCTTCTCACACATCATCCCGTCATTTCATGATACAGTGTTGGGTTATTACACTTGTTAACATTAGGATTTTTTAAGTAATCCATTTGCTCACACAATACGCAGTGAATAGAACCCATTGATTTGAATGGATCCATCCACTTGCACGTTTTTTGCATGCACATTTTCGGTTGCACAAAAAAAAGATAGAGCATGTTATATCTTTCTGTGCATTTGTGCACCAAAAATCTCTATAGAAGTCAATGAGGGGTGCGGGGGAGGGGCATGCAAAACATGTAAAGAGATGCCCACCAGCCTCCATTCACAATAAGCAGGCAGTCCTTCATAAGTGAACAATTGACCGTTTACGCAGGCCGATCCATCATTCAGTTTCTTTGCATGCAGAAACCGAACAATCAAGAAACATAAAATTCTTGTTGATCGCTCAGTAGGGGCATGCATTTACACTAAACGATGCGGGAATCTGAATGGTGTATTGTCCCATATAAAAGGAAACTTACACCTCTGATACAAAAGGTCTCGCATTAAAGTTTAATTGGCATAACCTCTCATTGATTTTAAGTGGGAGTGAAGTCTGCTATGGCACTTCTGCTCCTGACCCCCATTTCACTGTCCAGCCCCAATGCAGGCTGGGTGATCAGCGGATCACTAAGGGATTCGAAAGTGGTAGGTCCCCAGTAATTAACCATTTATGGCCTATGCTGAGGCTAGGTTGGTTTCGTCCCAAAAACTCACTTTAAATTCAGCAATGCCCACATCTGCAAGTTGAGATATTGGTGCCCTACCACAGACTGTTGAATAGTCATGTAGAAGTTTAGGAAAGCTTGTGCATCACTCCATAGTGAGGCTGGATTCACACAGGCGTCAGCATTTACTTTCGCCTGCTGGCCTGGCGCATATACGCCGACGCCGCAATGCCTCGGTGTACATGCCCCCCGACTCCCCCTTCCTTCCCAGTCTCTCAGCAAGGGGAGGAGGCGGGACAGGGCAGGAGCTAGAGTGCTAAGCTCCCACCCAATGTCACAGCCAGCAATGGGAGGGGATGGGGCGGGGCTTAGATCCACCCCCTCCCATTGCAAACTGCAGGTAAGGCAATCACGCTGTTAAGCTCCCACCCACCTTCCTTCCCCGGCAGCTGTCATATGGCTCCCATAGGAGTCTATGAAGCTGCCAACGGCGTAAAAGCACCCAGATGAAATGCAATATCTTGGCAATATGCCCATTTGCCCTGATACATTGTAAACCAATGCAGAGTGGCAGCATATATCAGCCGGGTGTGAAAACCTAGCCGATATATGCCCGTATAAATCCAGCCTTAGGTAGTGTTCTTTTCAGTTAAGCAGATACTATAACACCATTATGTGTAATACATTTGAATGCCATATTATATCCACCCATCTTGGTATTATACTGGGCACCACTGTATGCCAACTAAGCCTTAGGTGAATTAGGCTAAAAAAAAAAATAAATTAATAAATCCTCATTACTCAAAGAGCTCATGCAGAAACTGCGCATCCAGACCAGCATGTGACCTCACCAACCGTTTAATGCCATAGCAGTTAAAGGTTAGCACAAAAGACTTTATATATACACACACACCCATATTTTATATTGGATCATTAATATTCCTGAAAGTAAAAACAAGGACACCGTAATATACATTTTTATGGTTTATTAGAAAAGTAAAAAAAGGCACATGGTGTAGATTTGTACTTGAACATCAAGTGTATATATATATTTTTTTTTATAACCCATTGGGACCTATTAAATGGGGGCGAAATATGCCATCTGTGAATTCTGCACCAAAATCTGCAGATCTTGATATGAAGTTGCCAGCAGGATTTTGCCATTCAATTGCACATATTACCAGTGCACATTTTGTGGCTCACTACATTCCGCAACACTGTTGCAGAATATTCCGTCCCATGTGAAAGGTCCCTTATTTAAGCAGCATGTCAGCATACAAACACAATTGAAATGAATACTAGTGCTTTTCACATACTGTTAACTGCAGTAGAGCTACTTAACAGAACCTCTTCTAGCTGCCAATGAATCAGTAGTGAGGGGAACAAACAGCCCACACTTGGTCCCAAATAGAAGTTGTACTTTGGGTTTTCAGTTTTAATAATTCACCCTCTATTGGAGGTAGCGCAAAACCACATTTAGTGCAGACCAGCTGCCAAAGCATATGAAGAATCAAGAAATTGCAGTATTTAGTGCACTTAATGCTAAACTTCAATACTTGTGTGCATACCACTGCAAATGTATAGCCACAACTATGTGTGCTAAAACCCCTACAATAGGGCTTTACCATGTATCATGTTTTCATTATCAGTGCAGAAATCCATGCACAGCAAATGTTGTTCACTAAACTTGGCAGTGGAAAAGTAAACCCTTATGCTGCCAGATAAGACGTAAAAATGGCAGGAATCTGGCAAAACAGTTAATAAAAAGTTTCATCACATATTTTTTTTTAAAGGGTGCACAGGCACCCCCACAGTCAGCGATTCTAACATACCCCATTAAACCTTCATATGATTGCAGTAGCCCAACTTACAGTCATCTCATTCAATTTTTCAGTACATACAAATTTCAACATTCTTCAATTATAAGTTCTTCTGAACTATACAGTTTCTTTTTAAGAACCTTGAACCCAGGACTGAGTTTTAATGACTGCCCAGACCCAGGGACTGGTTTAGTGCTGAAGAGACCCTGAATTCTAGGCCATAACCTAGAGTCCAGTTTAAACAGGATAGTTAGCTGGAAAGTAGGTATAACAGATGGATCAACTGCTAGCTGTGCCACGGTGTGACAGTCCTTGCTATTCTCTACACAGAGGTCAATAACTGCACCCCTAAGTCCACAAGGCTCGCTGTATGCCAGATGCATCAGTTCTTGGCCCAGATGGCAAAGCAGATCATCAGGGAGGAGGAGTTTGGAACACCTCAAGGAGTTAATTTTTGCTTTGTTCAAGCTTCTTTTTATCATTTTGAGAATACTGGGACACAGTTGCTCTCCTTCGGGGTCACAGAGAAGCTCAGAGTCTGGTATGGAAAGGTTTTCAAAGTCATCAAAGTCTGTTGAAACAAAGAAAAAAAAATACATTATTATTAGTTACCAATAATCAGTTTTGACATAAAACCAAATATGTTTTCTAGACTGAGTCAAAGAGTATTGATGCAAATAACATTGAAATCCCAATGAAAAAAAAAACTCCCATGCTCCAAAATCATATAGACAAAGGATTATAGATTGTGAACCCCGATGAGACGGAACATAAGTGATGCAATATCAAGATATGCACTAAATAAATAAAAGGTCGTTATTAAAAACAACCAATACATACCACATTCAGAGAAGGAGTTGCTACTTGTAAGGGATTCACAGTCCGAATTGGGGAGACTGGAACATCTTTGAGACAAGTCCACACACTGGCCATCCCACAGGTCTTTGGGTTCTTCAATGATCGGTGGTGGCAGAGAAATAGGAACAGAATAGATGATACCTCCTCTGGCAGGCATGATTGAGGTTTTGGAGAGCTTGTGCAAAAACAAAGTAATCACTGCAAAGAAAGAAAGTCGGTCAACTACTGCAGTATGAGATCATTGCATCAGATATCTGATAACCCAGTATGATCAGTGCAAGTTCTAGAAATTCTCTGCACACAGGAGACCACCACTAATCATCAGGTTGTAAATATACATTACTGCAATATTTTAACTAACATTCCAATAATCTAATTAGTTAACCCCTGATGATGTATGAATGGACCAACACACTATACTTGTCTCATTGACACAAGTTCTGTTTATGACAAGTATTAGAGATCACTTCAAAGTAACTTGAGATTTTCTACAACTGTCAGTACAAAAAAAGGCCATTTACAAGTAAAACCCAGAATGTTCTTCAGACTCCCTAACACTAGTCGCTATTTATGAAATACCACTTACAAAACAAAGATCAAAGTCTACCAAATACATCTTCAGAAAAGAATTGAAATAAAAAGCACATTAAACTCATTCATTTAACATCCCATCTAGATGAACTGCTAAAGACAATAGGAAACAACAGAGAAAAGATAGAATAGGGTACTTACAGTGCTTAGAACGAGGATGGATGTGAAATGGTTAACAAACCAAAGAAGATGTATAAAATATTAAAAATCCAAATGAAATGTGGATATAAGTGCTAAACCCGTGCGCTGGCAGCTGCGATCCCTCACTGCTCTGCGCACTGGTGCGAGTAACCATCCCTGGCACTGGCACCTTCCTGCTCTGCACGGCCGCTTATAAAGTGCACTGTCCTCAGCCACGCCTACAGAACAGGGGCTCGGCTTGACAGAACGTTCTAATTCACGCCCACTAATGCTGCTGCCCAATGAGAAATCAGCGCACGTTCACAACGTTCTATCCTGCCCGGTTACAGCCGGCAGAGCGCCTCCTGCTCACAGCTGGGCCCGGACTCAGCGTCGGTGTTTATTGTAGGGGAGCAGGGGGGAGGCGGGGGGCTGCTCAGACAAAGGCAGCAGTCTATCATTTCTGCACTGCATCGCTTTGTACTCTTGTTTTTCTTTCTTTCAAGACTCCCTCCCCCAGCTGATCAACATGTTATTCTTCTGCATGTCCAGGCTTATACCGCTCACTACACAGAATACTGCAACACTCCATACTATAAAAGCAAAAGCTGCAAAGGATGCAGTTGTGTCCAGTGCAGGTTGTTGTGATCGATGTGAAGTTTGCATTAAAAATGCTGCAGTGATGACTAAGGACAAGGACCCCTGCAAGGAATATTGACAAGTCTGTACATGTGAGGGTGATCGAATCAATGCATTGTCCTCATATAATTGCTTTACAAGAACAGTCTCTGAGATGCTCGGTCCTTGATCCAGGTAACAAGCTGCTGAGTACATCTGTTGGTATGTGCATGTCCTGTAGACTGCAGGTTGTACTTGTACTTCTAATAAAGGACATCACATAGACTGATGTAATCGTCTGCTATGTTACATGCTGTGCTTCTTAGTAGAATATGCTGTAACTTGTAGTTCTTTAGCTACACAATAGCCACTGAGTTTCTGCTTTTTATTATTCTTATCCCTTACAGATATTTTTTAGCAAACTGACAATTTAGTAGGGATTAAGGGCTCCTTCACAACTGCGTTTGCCATTTGCACTTGAATTAGGTCTGGCTGGACCGCTTTTGGAGCAGAGAAATGGAAATAAGCCTTTCCATTTTTTCTCCATTGATCAACTATGCAATCTGTTGTGTAAAAAATAATGGAACCATAAAGGAACAGAGTCAAACAGCAACGTTTTTGTTTTTAAACCCGTTGAAATCAATTCTAAAATCTACAGTCCAAAACACAGTATACTGCACAGTATAAGAACAGTATTTACTATCATAACAACAATGTATCAAATATCACTAACAGAAACACATCAGGCTTCAGCGATCCTTGTGTGTCAAATGTGAAGCAAGCACTGCTACGTCACTGCAGGCTAAGGTCAGGTTCATATCTGCATTGGAACCTCCGGTCAGAGGTTCTGTTGCCGATCTGGCACAAAATAATGGAGGAAAAAGTGTTGCATGCAGTGCCTTTTCTTCCGGTAAAACGGAGCGGAAACCAAATGGACCCCATTATAGTCAATAGGGTTCGTTTGGTGCTGTTCGGTTCCATCATAAGTCTATGATACTCTGCATTTGGGTCGAGAGACCCAAGGTTAGGCCAAGACACTCATCCGTATTGAAAACATTTCACACTGGCAGAAGTAGCAGAACGCACAGCAAGCCACAGTAAATTCCACAAAAATTTTGCAATGAGACTTGTGAGTTTTGGTGCAGAATACAGATTTGGGTACGTAATGTGAGCTAATTCTGGCCCGTGTGAAAGCACTCTTACGAATGCATAAATGCGCCTATAATACACTCTTGTGAACCAACTTGGACGTAAGCGTTTTTATGTTCACAAATGCGTGAACGGACGCACAAACCTAACGTTTGTATGTCTGTTCATACGGCATGGGCCTGGCCCCTTGCTGGCAGCAAGCAATGGTAGGGGGCAGGATGGGGCGGAGCTTTTATGCCCCGGGAATACGTCTGTGTGATCGGATACATTGGAATCCAATGCATCAGATTGTAACATATATCAGCCGGCAGTAAAAAAACAGCGGCAGATATACGCTTGTGTGAATAAGCCCTAAAGGTGTGTTACATGTATACTGTTGACAGACTAGTTTCAGCAATCTGTGCAATTGAAGACTTGTTCTATATATCTGAATGTAGCTGTTTTTGTCCCCCTCTTTATTTAGGCTGGGTTCCCACAGGTCATATTCTCGGTGGAAATGTTATGGTTTTACTGCAGCGAAAAACCATGAGATTTCCGCGGCGAAAGTGCAGCTTCAAAACCCGCAGCACTTAGCTTCCCATAGAGGAGAGCAAGGCCGCAGCAGAAAAAAAGAATGGACATGCTGCGTCCCTGGAATCCGCGACGGATTCGGCACTTCGTGTGGACGAGATTTTTGACAAATCTCGTCCACATGGCTGGCTATTCCCAGGATTAGCGAACACAGGCGGATTTGCTACTGCGAATTTCCGCACGGAAATTCAGCGGCAAATCCGCCCCATGTGAACCCAGCCTTAGATAAACGGAACAGTGCAGAAGTCTTTCCTTCTCAGTTTTGGATCTTTTCATGGTTTTGGCTTGAAAAACCAAATGCAAAAAATACACCAAACCAGCACTGTGTAAACATGTCTGGACAGGACTGTGCCTGTAAAATGTCTCATCTACACAGCTGCCTTGAGGCTCCTGAATCCAGTGATACTTTTTGGTGGGGTCATGTAGAACTCAGATAAGAATCTGGTGGATTACGCTAGTATTTGCCATGTAGAGTCTCTTATGCGTATTCCCATGGGTGAGCCAGTTTGGTCCAAAGAACAACGAGAGATTTCAGAGATTTCTTATCAGTGAATTGGTTATTCATGTGAATGACAATCCACTAAAACAATGCATGCAACAATTTCTTACAGGATCCATCGGTCCAACACAGGTGTGAATATCCCCATTGGCTATTTTTGATCTTTGCACTGTCTATGTGTACTCTAATGGACATACAGATGTGAATTGTGCCAGTGTGAATAAGCCCTTAATCCCTCAGCCCTTAACCCCCTTTGTTTTAACTACCAAGCAATTGTCATAAATAAATAAAATATACACTTGGTATCTCAGTAATTGAGCTGACCCAGATGAGAAAATTATCATGTTATTTTTACTGAATGGTGAACACTGTAAAAACAAAACCCCCAAATAATGGCAGAATTTCTGAGGGGTTTTTGCATCTCCCCCTCCCCCCCAAAATATAATAAACGTTATACAGCACATTACATGTATTTCAGGGCAGCACCATCAAAGCATGCAATTTGCCTAAAAAAACAAAACACACCCACTTACAGCAATGTTAACAAGTTAGGGCTCTAAGGGCCATTTACACAGCTGTAGGCGTTTTACGTGTGCCCGTCGGCGCTGTTTAAACGCTTGAACGGCAAATGGCCCGGCGCATATAGCCCAAGGCCGCAATGCTGTGGGGCCTGGGAAGACATTCCCCCTTCCCTCCCCCTCGCCGGCGCACCCCTTCTCTCCTGCCCTCCGGCCATTTGTAGTGGGAGGTGGCAGAACGGGGGCGGAGCTAAGCTCCCACCCCCTCCCTGCCCCTTGTTCGCAGCCAGCAATGAGTCCCGTCCTGTCCCCTCCCATTGCAAACATCAGCGAAAGGGGCGGAGAGGTCATGATGCAAAACTCCTTCTCCCGCAGCTAACATAGGCTCCCATAGGAGTCTATGCAGCTGCCGACGGCGTGAAAGCGCCCGGTCGGGCGCTTTTACGCCGTGGAAATACGCCCCTGTGCACTGATGCATTGTAAGCCAATACATCAGGAGGGCAGCGTATACCAGCCGGGTTTTCAAGGTATAGGACCATGTGAATAAGCCCTTAATTAGATGTATGTCTAGGTTAAAAGCCCATTAGTGAGGTCAGTAAAAAGGCGTATTGACCATCACTAAGCGGTTAAAAAATGTGGTAGAACAAGTCATGTATAGCAATCCAAGTTCTCTCCTGAAAGCATTTACAGTGCTTGTAGGGAAAATCTCGGTACATTTTTAAAGGATAATGCAGCAAGTCACATCACACATCACAGCTGTGTTTATATTAATGTATGTGTCCCATACATCTGTTACCAACATGATGCAGAGGGGCATCTATAACCATTTCATCTAATGTTTGGATAGTTCGGACCATAGGACACAGAAATGAATGTATGGTTGAATGAACGAGGGAATGCAAGTCATCATAATAGTGCCCAGAATGACAACCATTCTAAGTGGTATACATGATATATCACATGATGGGGGATGTGTAGGGGTTGTATATATGATGCTCTGTCTGTCCCCGGGGTCTGGAGAGGACTGGACTGCTCTATAGGAATGCAGGCAACACGCAGATCAGCACGTAACACAACAGCTGGAAACCATTCGTGCTCTCTGCTGCCCCTAGTGGTAGTAATAAAAATTGTATCTCCCTCTATGTAACCACAAAATGCAATTGCATCAGGATTGGTGCAGCATGATCTCATATTCCAGCACAGTCTACTGCAAATCAACAGCATAGATTACATCAGACAGAGATGTCTTTCATCCATCTAGATATTGAAAGGTTGAGGCAGTGCAGAGGATTTATAGTATTTTGCTTAGATCATGCTGTTGCAGCAGATTCCTAATTATTTTATAGTATTGCTGTAGTTCACTTTACTTCTGTGAATGTTTTCCTGTGTCATTTTTAATATGCCTGTAAACTTTGTAGATCAGCTGAACACTGATTATATATATATATATATATATATATATATATATATATATATATATATATATATATATATATATATTTATTTTTTTTTTTTTTTCTTTAAAAAGAACTAAATCTATTGGAATCTATTCTAAATCTGTGGTAAATGTGTCATTGGCTTGTGGGGCTGTATATTTATATATAGTCTCATATAGCAGTCTAGGTGGAACTGATGCATACAATGATCTGTGAGGACACATTCCCATATGTATGCCGGGCTTATAGGGGTTGTACCAGAATTGCAAGTTATACCCTAACTACAGAATAGGGGATAACTTGCTGTTCAGTGTGGGTCTCACCAATGAAACCCTACCAATCTTGAGAACAGGGATCCCGTGCCCCCCATCTTCATCACTGCAGGTTTACCCCCTGCAGTGAGGAGGAGACTGAATGGAGCGCTGCTTGTGCCGTGCATGGTGGTTCGCCGCAGGTTAAGGATGGCACAGCAGCTGACAGACGGAGGCCAGATTTGCACCTGACTTTACCCTGCATGCTTGGCCAGCACTCCATTCATTCTGATGTCACTGTGGGGGGAGAAGCTACTTCACAGTGACAGACAGATGGGAACATGGGACCCCTGTTCTGGAGATCATTGGGGGCCTCAGCAGTGAGACCTTCACCGATCAGCAAGCTATCCCCTAACCTGTAGATAGAGGATAGCTTGTAATTCTGGTACAACCCCTTTAAGAGTTAACCCAACTCCTTTAAACACACTAATACAATCATCCATTTATGGAATTACCACCACTTTTACTATTAGGGCTTAAACACACGGGCGTGTCTTCGTCCTGTTTTGCAGCCATTAAGATCACAGCCGCAAAATAGAACGAAACGAGACGATTGATTTAAATGGTTTTGTTTTCATATCCGGATTCTCACGCATTAATACTACGCGCGAGAAAAAATAGGACTTACCCTATCTTTATCACATGTAGTTTTCCTATGTGCAAGAAAGATAGGGCAGGACCCCTCTTCCTGCTTTTTTTTTTTTTCAAACTCGCGTGAAGTGGCTCGTGCGCTAATACACTCTATAGAGGTGAGTTTATTAGCGAATGCGCCATTCTGTTTAAGTCCTTAGTGTGCACCTAGCTTAAGTAGAACATAGTATTTTTATATTTGTCTCATCTATATGGCAGTTCTATAAAAAGCACTGGCGTAACTAGAGGGGATGCGCTTGCACCCGGGCCCAGGAGCCTTAGGGGGCCCATAAGGCCTCTCCTCTCCATATAGGGAGCCCAGTACTATGAATAAAGCATTATAGTTGGGGTCCTGTTACAGGTTTTGCATTGGGGCCCAGGAGCTTCAATTTACGCCTATGGTAGAAAGGATATAACAATGGAGCAACTTTAAGGTACATATGTCCAAAATATAAATGTTCAATATGTCCCCTAGTTCCTCCATAAATACTTTGCTGACTATGCATGTTGCTTCGATAGGGGGAGATACATGGCTGCCAAAAACCTCTGGAAATGCTTACACCTGGGGAATAGAGAGCTGGTATGCGCTACAATTCAACCTGATAGATTTTTCCTATTTTGACAGAAGTTACAGTACAGTCAGAGGGTCTTCAACCAAGTTAGATTATGTGTTTCCCATCATAATCAGTGGGATCCAATGAGAAATGTCTAAGGGTCCATTTAGATGATTTCTCGTTTCAATGAATGAACGGTATCAGAGTTCGCTCGGCAGCCTGTTTATACAGACAGATACATCGTTGGCTCATTCAAATGAAAATCATTCAGTCATTTACATTGTAAGTGAATAAGAACGCCTGAACGATCGGTATTTAAACTGAACTACTAGTGAACGAGCCAACAATGATTTTTCTACCTGCATAAGATTAATGACGAACAAAATGTAAATGATTTATTGTTCGTCGTTCCATCGTTGGCTACGTTTACAACGAACGACTATCCTTCACTTCTTTGAACGACCTTTTGAACAATAACTGTTCCGGTCTTCTTCGACAAGGCATATGCAAATAAATGATGGCTTCTTTTCCCCAAGTCATGATCCCCAGTAATCTCCTAGTAGTAGTCCCATGGCCTTGAGAGGAGGTAAAATCCTTTTTTTCCACTACTGATGCAGTTATGTAATCCTCGTCCCCGCCAGCAGTTAGGTAATGCAGCCTGCGGTGATTATCCTGACTCTGAGCACATACTATTATGTAGATGGTGCCATCTACAGGGCCGGTCTACTGACAGATGTTTATTGTTCTCAGCTAGTTAATCCTTGCTCTTGAATATACCCGTCTTCCCTGAGACAGGCAGCTGAGCCGACAGGTTTCGTGGAAAACAGCATGTTTAATTACAATTTCTAAAAAAAAATAGATCGGGGCAATGTTTGTACAAAAGAATGAGCATGAGGATAATTACTTCTATGAGGTCATCCCATGATCAGAACAGAAAATAATGGGCCAGTTACCAATGGGTAATTCAGGTTTAAAGGGGTTGTCCAGGGTTAGAAAAACATGTCTGCTTACTTCCAAACACAGCGCCACTTTTATCTGTAGGGTTGTGTGTGGTATTGCAGCTCACTTCCATTAAAGTTAATGGGAGCTGAGCTGCAATGCCAGACACAGCCCACGGACAAGGGTGGCACTGTATTTGGAAGAAAGCAGACATGTTTTTTTTTAACCCTGGTCAGCCCCTTTAAAATATATTTTATTGGAAATGAAGTGTTTTGTAGGGACAGTAGTGTACATTCAAGAATGAAATTTACTTTTCAATCACAAAAGTTGGCCAACTAAGGAGTAGCTTAAAGGTTTTAGGCCGTGATGCCCACTATCTACCCACCAATGCTGTGGGATGACACTGTGGTGGTACATATGGGGTCCTGAGTTCAAATCCAATCACAGCAACAACTGAATAGATATTCTATTGTCTCCCCATGGGCACCCCATGGACACCCTAGTTTCTTCCCAGTTTCACAAGACATACTGACCAACAGTATTCTTTGGGGGTGGTTTAGAAGGTAGGTATTCACAGGTGCGACTTATCAAAATACTATGCTGTTCACTTGCATGTCCTTTTTCTAACTCAAATTTTTTGGGGGAGTTGAAGGGTAATAGTGCACATTCTACTCTAGTGTACTAAAGTACTAGATGGGTCTGGTATGGAGCCCTGATTGTGAACTTGCTATAATGTATTTTTGTACTATGTATTCTATATGCATCTGTTTTTTGTATCAAAAAGAGGGCATGCATATTAGATAGCTGTTGGCCAACAGGTATTTCTGCAGATCCCTCTTATGGATGTTCGGATGAGCTTGCATGTATTCTCATTGGGGAGAGGAATAATTGTTAATCGTTGGATCGTGCAAAACTGCCTGTGTAATCAGGCAGTCGTTAATCCGCAAACTCTGAATGGAGGTCAGTAGAGATCTCTAGAGCGCCATCTTCATTCAGTGAGCAATTATTGCTCCTGTGTGAAAGCACTGGAGTGATAATCTTTGACACAATTGTCGGGCGCTTAAGTGCCCATCATGTGTCCCGAGTTAAAGGACCCTAAGTTGCTGCCAAACACCACTGGTGGTTGCTTATCTGCTAGGATAACAAAGGCTTGGAGATGGTGAAATCCAACATGGCCGACCTTTCTCTCCCCAACATCTGCTGTCAGGGTAGAGTTGGAATATCTCCACAGACATAACTTAAGCCCCATTTACACAGGACAACTGTCGGGCAAATGATGCTCAACACTCGTCCCCTCACATGCTAGCTCCAGTGTAGTCACACAGGACCGAGCATCGCTGGCTCTCCGACAGAGCGGCCAGCAGGGGGCTATTTACACTGAACGATCATCGATCAGCTCATCTTTCATTGTTTAGGCTGTATAAATGATGAGCAATGATCATTCACTGTAAACAGCAGCCGTTCAGTACTGAATGCCGCTGTGATGAATGAATGGAAAGGGGCAGGGGAGAGTGAGGAGAGAAATCTCCTCCAGCCGCCATGCGATGAGCCAACGATACTTGCTTCCGTGCAGCAGAGCGAGTATGTGCAGAGACGAGTGTTGGGCATCGTTTACCCAACATTCGTCCCGTGTAAATGGCTATAGTCAGTCAACATTATACTTATAAGATGCCTTAAGGTGCCTGTATACATAAGTGTCATGTACCTTGAGAGGTTTGAGGGCTTGGAGAACAAAGGCAAAGTTGTGGCCAAAGTATGAGAGCCTCTGTTTTGTAATTTTGCCCTGCAATGAAAACTTTGGTTTAATGCGGTGTTTTGTTCGTGATTTCAGCAGTCCAAGGAATTCGTAGGAGTTTCCTCCAGCACCAAAGTTTGAAGGCAACAATCTTTCTCTGGTCCGTTTTTCTTCAGTTTCCAACTTTTGCAGCCTAAAGTTATGATTGGGAAGGTGATTGCATTGCAATGCTAATGTCTTTGTTTTTCCAGATCTTATCTAAACTTAACATTGCGCTGCAACCTAGCACCATTCGTCGTTTTATTTTGGGTCCTGATTCACCATTACGGTGGATATTTGATCCATGGAAGATAAAGCATTGAACTTTATGCCACTTATATCCACTTCAAACAATATAACCTGCCGCATCCCTCTATTTACGAACTAGAGAGGCTGGGGGCTGACCTGTCTGTCACGCTAGATGGTTGACAGATTCTGATCAGAGTCTAATGTTGCCGGCTTTAAATTAGAAATAATATTAAACATAGATTGTAGGCTATAAAAATGTTAAACTAGGATCAATGTTGAACAAAACCTGTGGATATGTGAGAAAGATTGACTGTCAGACAATCCCTTTAATCTGACCATTGATGGAGGGATACTTGTGGTCCACGAGACAAATCCTGGCTCTCAGACCCAGTTGCATGGAAAATCTGCTTATGGGATATTGAGCATTTCTGACTATAAGACATTCAACTACTTCATGCAAAATGAGAACATGTCTTTGTATCAGTATTAGACTAATTGCACGCTACATCTGTGCACTTAGCCTAACATAGATGCTGGAAAAACCTCCCAGCACATATGTTAATGTTTCCATAGGCCCTCATTCACCAGAAAGAGGTCAAAAGCCTGTCTGGCCATTGTCTGGCTGGTATGCATTAGCACACTCATTCTTTAATCGTATGGGAAAATATAGCAGACTAATGACTGCGAAAATATGATGCCTAGAGATACTATTTCAGGAAATCACTGCAGAAAAAATACAGCAGCGTTCATCAATCATAGGGATCAATTTAAAAGAAAATTTAAAAAATAAATAAATATATATATATATATATATATATATTTTTTTAAAATATATATAATGTATCCCTATGATTGATGAATGCCACTGTATGACATTTTATGTACATGTGTGTATCCGCATTGGTTTGTGATCTGTGTAGTGCTAGGGCAGTCTGTTGTGTGTTGTATAGTGGGAGGTTAGAAATAGTTGGGAGTTGGGGTCTAGTGTAGATCGAGTTGGAGAGCTGCAAAGATCTAGTCAGTGGAGAAGGACGTGTCAGCGGGAGGCTGAAGCTCGCTTTTGCTTCTGCCTACGCAGAGCCGTGGGCCTGTCTCATCTTCTGTGAGATAATCTTCCCTCCTGGAACCGAAGCACAGAGCAGCAACTCCTGCTATGACAAGTCACGAGGAAAAAAACAGATGCAAGGAAAAGAGGCAAGAGTTGTATGTTGCCCCACTGTGCCAGGAGAAATATCCCCGTGGATTGTACCTCAGAGAACTGGGACTGAGGATATCTAGAATTCGGGAAGGAAAAGTGTCTCCTAAGAGATTGTGTGTGTGAGTAACCGAGGAGGAGGCTGTCAGGAGTGTCGGGTCTAAGACTGTTAACTTGTGCTGTTTCTCGAGAAATCAAAGTTGGATTCGGGGAGTAAAGAGAAACTATATTTTTGGTTTATGCACAATCTTATTTAACAACGAATATCCATTGGCTAGAACAGAGGTACTGGCGTCACGTGACAACACTGTTTGGAACTTATTATCATTGTTTACCATTTGACTGCTCTATATGACATTGCGCGCGACTCGGCTGGCCACATTTCCGCCATTGCCAAAGAGAGATCATAGAGTCACCCGAGAGAACCACCTTAAGAACCCTGTGATCTCTCCCGCAACGGCCCAGTTTTTGGCTTGGCCACTGCACCTCCATTAGACGTATATGTTAGCTTATACATCTAACAGTAAGCATAGATGTAGTGTAAACAGAGCCTTTGCATCTGAACTGTTACTCGACTGGAACAGTTAGCTACATTAAGAGCTTATTCACACATCAGTATATTTTAGCAGTATTTCGTAAGCCAAAACCAGGGGCGGGTCCAAAATACGGAAGAAATGGAAATCTTTATCTATTACACTTTCTCTCCGTATGTTCTACTCCTGGTTTGGGTATAAAAATCTGAATGAAAAATACTGACGTATGAATAAGCACTTACAGCGACTTCAAACAAGTGTATACGCAAAAACGCTTGCCTCAGTGCAAGTCTGCATATAGTACTGTATGTTTTTGTGCACGCAACCCGACAGGTTGGAGCAGTGTTTCATGCATCCTGTTGCATATTGAGTGCGCATTTACGTACCCCACCTAGACTTCTAGGCATCGCAAATACGCTGAAAACTAGAGCAGGTATTATTTTTTACGCACAACCAAAATGCGTGCAAAAAAAAAATTGTAAATGAGAATGAACTTATTGACATCAATGCATTCTATTATCTGCGTATTGCGTGCAACGGCATCCGTCTGAAGCCGACCTTAAGCATACAAAATAATGCCTGTCTCTAGCTTGGGGTGCATAAAGCTTTCTCCGTACATACTCTTTTTGTGACATTTCTTACAAAAAAATGTGCATGTAAAAACACCTTTTTTCCTTTTTCCTGTTCCATGTTTTTTAAGGCATTTTTATTGGTGCAGCTTTGTAAAATTGTCTAGAATAGTAGCTGCAGTTTAGTGGGCTTTTTAGGGGCAGTTTTCACATTAAAAAGCATGTGATACAAAGACCATGTGACTCATAGATTTCTCTCAGAATGTCATGCTTTTTAAAGTGAGAATTGCAACAAAAAATACAATATACATTTATATATGATTTTTTGTATACACCAGAGTAAATTTCCTGAAAAAACAGAAAAACTGCCCAAAAGCCAAAAGACACAAGACAAGTGAAGAAATAGCACAGAAAAAACACTGTAGTGTTTTCAGTAATCCCATTTTGACGTCTAGCTAATACCTGAATGCAGCACTTTTTTCTTTAGGGGCGGATTCAAATAAATGTGGCTTTCTCCCATTATGCGACTATGATAATCAGAGCTGCATAAGGGGACAAAACTAAACCACTGATTTCAAGGACTTCAGTGTTTTCTTTTTCACTATCAAGATTCTCACCTGTTAAGGCCTCATGTCTACGGGGACAGATCTGCAGCGAGTGTACCGCACGCGTGATCAGCGCCCCATAGGGATGCATTGGACACCCACGGGTGCGGGAAATCACCCACAGCATGCTCCATTTTAGTGCGGGTCTCCCGCGGGGACGGCTCCCGCAGGCTTCTATTGAAGCCTATAGAAGGCGTCCGGATCCGCAGGAGACCCGCAGCTGAATTCCAGCTCTCCATAATATGACTGCGAAGATGTGCCCATAATACAATAATGCAAATTACAGCTTCAATTGGAACGGTGAGGTAGTCTTGTTTTTTACCCATTAAACACTTAGAAAGGGCTCACAAAGGTTTGTACAGGTCATAATCGATGAAAGGTTAGTTGCTGTATGTTTCCCTTCCACAATTTGTATAGAGGCCACTAATTGCCTGCTGATGTGACAATGTATTTTGTGTCCCCCCCCCCCCCCTTTTCACTTTCTATTGTATGAAGACAGTTTACTTAACCTATACATACTTCCTTGTTTATCAGTTAGCAGAGTTTGGGCAGCTGTTCTCTGGACTCCAGCTACACGTGCAACAGAAAAGGTTGTGATTAATGATATACTGTAGGGCAATTCAGCAGATTAATAAGCAATAATGCTCCATAGAATTAACCCCTTAAGGACATGGCCTATTTTGGGCTTAAGGACGCAAGGATTTTTGGCGGATTTTCTTCTCCATTTTTCAAAAGTCATAACTTTTTTATTTTTCTGTCGACACAGCCATATAAGGGCTTGTTTTTTGCGTGGCGAACTGTAGTTTTTATTGGTGCCATTTTTAGATACATAGACTATATTGTAAAACTTTTATTATTTTTTTATGATAGCAGGGAGAGAAAACGCATCAATTCTGCCATAGATTTTTTTTTACAGTGTTAATTATGCAGCATAAATTACACAATCCATTTTTTCTGCGGGCCGGTATGGTTACAATGGTACCAAAATTTTTACTTTTTTTTTAGGTTTTTGCACTTTTCTGCAATAAAACCCCTTTTTTTGGAAAAATTTTTCTAAATCACTGCATTCAAAGTCCTGTAACTTTTTTATTTTTCTATGTACAGAGCTCTGTGAGGGCTTTTTTTTTGCGAGACGAGCTGTAGTTTTTATTGGTACCATTTTGGGGTACATACGGCTTTTTTGATCACTTTTATTGCGTTTTTAGGGAGGCAAAACACTAAAAATAAGAGTTTTGCTTCAGTTTTTTAGCGTTTTTTTTAAACATTTTTTTATGTGCACACTCAAAAGCATGTGCAGCTTATTTTACGCATCGTTACGGATGCGACAATACCAAATATGTGGGGGTTTAATTTTTTTCACTTTTTTTATGCTAATATGACAAAAAGCACACAAAAAGGGTTTTTTTAACATTATTTTTTTACATTTTTCTTTTTTGTACATTTTCATTATTTTTTTTTACACTGTTTGTGTCCCTCTGAGGAACTTGCAGCACAGCACTGCTGATTACTGTGTTAAGGCGATCACAGGCTATGGCAATACAGGATGCCGGTATCTGGCGTCCTATTGCCATAGCAACCAGCCGAGCTCTCTACGATTATATCGCGAGAGACCGGCAACTTCACAGACGGAGCGCTCTCTCTGTGTGAACCCTTCCCATGCCGCGATCTACATAGATCGCGGCAGGGAAAGGGTTAGCAGCGGGGGGGTGCATCTCCGACTGACAGCCTGCTCCCGCTGCGGGATAGCACGAGATCATTTATGATCTTGCGCTATCCCCAGGACGTTAGTTTACGCCCTGTTGCGGGACGTACCTCGCTGCCAGGATGTAAACTTACGCCCTGGAGCGGGAAGGGGTTAATATAACCATGTATTGGTGTACTGCAGTACAAGTAATGCAGTGTTTATTGGTAACATTCCCTATTTGTGTCATGTGTAAATGCTGACAGTGGAGGCAAACTTTTATCCTCATCACTGTACATACATAGTATTAACGAACATTTAAGAATCCCACTAGTGAAAACGAAACCATTGAAATCAATGATTTTGTTTCATCCCGTTACACAGACGTGATTTTCACGGTCGCAAAACGGGATAAAAACACACTCATCTGTTTAAGCCCTTAAAGCCAATTTGCACATGTATACTACATTTAGTAATAATTAATTTAGAAGAAAACTCGATTGGCATTGCAGATATGTAGCAAATTTTAACACAGCATTTAATACCTTACATAGCAGAAATGAATGGAATGGAATGCGCTCAATGTTAAAGTTGTTTGCTACATCTGTTGTAATCATTACTGGACGGGGTGCTGCAAACGAGAGTACTTCTGGTTTCCCAACTGAATTCTTATGTGGCGATTGGATCAGGCTATCTATGTCCGGCATTACCATGAATGCCTCAATCCAACAAGTTAAGAGAAATTTACCATCTATACATAATTTGGTTAACAAGTTCTTGTCTTTTTGCCACCATTGGCTGCCTGAACGTATATTTGGTTAGATTAACATTCGTATAGGTCCCTGAGAAAAGGATTTGGAGCAGTCAAATATAGGAGAAATGACTGCTCCCTGTGGTCAGGGTCGGCTCCAGCTTGACAGGGACCCTTGGGTGACAGAGTCACAATTGCCCCTTAATAATTTATAGCCGCTGCTGTGCCCTCTTAGTAGTTTAAAGGCCCCTTATTACTTAATACGTTTCAGAGTGCAGCCAATCTTTTATAGGCCCAATTGTGCCCCCCCCCCCCCAGAAAGTAAAATAAGCTTAAGGCCCATTTACATGCAAAGATAATCTTTCAAAGACTGAAAGATTAAAAGATTTAGTGATCTATTTGCATAAAGTGGTAATGGCCATTACCACTTTATCATTTTCATTTGCATGTAAAAGGGCCTTTAGGAGCTGTTTGCAAAGCACAGAATGTGATTAATCACATGCAAAGCTGTGCACACAGCTACATTGTTCTTGTCCTGGCTGCCAGCAGCTTACAGTGTTATCTGTCAGCTCTCCCACGGAGATAACAGCCTGCGGTCTACTAAGAGATAAATGTGCTTGCTTTATTTCCAGTAGCTAAACGATGGATTTTAAGTTCACCTTAATATCATTCTTGAACCAAGAAGTGCACGATGCCTGCGTTTACATGTAACGATTATCGCTCATTTTAACGCATTTTGAGTAATAACCGTTACGTGTAAATGGGCCTTTACTCACCTCTATCATACTTCCACAGTATCCTCTTCTGGACAGGATCTTGTGGAAAGATGCAGGGGGTATGATGACACTTAGCACCACCTGTGTGGTAGAAAAGTTGTCGGGCTGCGGAAGGTGCCAGTGCCGCTGTCATAGTCAATTGTATCCACGTCTTAAAGACACAGACACAATTAATTTCAAAGAATGAGAACCATATTGATCCCACTACTGAGTGGTTTGCCCCAGGGTCAATGAGCACTGGTACCTATCTGGGTTTGCTAGGAGCTGGTGCCAGCCCAGCCTGTGTTGTTTGGGATTTAGGAAGATACATAGGCTCCAGTGAAAGAAGAGCCATGCACATGCATCTCGTCCTTTCCTTATATAGATTACACTGCTGAACATCCATCAGCAGATTCTCATTTTTCTGACACTTGGAAGTCCCAAAGATGAGAAGTTTATATACAACCCAATGTAATAGTAACTGGCAGGGGTATATACGGTAGATAACATAGGATCCAACATTCACAATTGGGGATGGACTCGGTCCACCTTCTTCCCTTCCGTGTACAATGACCTCTGAATATGTCACAAAGCATGCCCACAACACTCTCCAATAGAAGTCAATGGATCCCCTTCAGTCTATTGTTTTCTATGGTCCATGAGTCTGCTGTACAGAGAAGACTGTAGCAGACTAGTTTTAGGCTTACTGGTCAAAGTGAAGACTGCAAGATATTATGATTTTTTAAAAAATATACATTGTGGCATGGAAAAAAAATCATCATACAAAAACTTGAGTTAAAGAAAAGGTATTTTTTGGATAAAGTGTTCCCTAAGTGGTTAGTGAGATGGTGTCAGAACTCAATTGGGTTGCATGCAAACTTGTATCGTGTAAACGCTAAAATGTGTTTTTTTACTTATGATCTATTAGTTCAGCTGAGTTAAATACTGGTACTTTATGAATACTGGATTTATTATATAAAAAGTTGAGTGAGTAATACAGTCTGAACTGTAGTGACGTAATTACAGACTGGAAAGGTAATTTTCTGGTGATGTGTGGGACTACGCAAATTAAGTGGCTTTGATTGTTCTTGTTCATTGACACAAAGGATGTTATTTGATCATTAGTTTTTGAACAAAAGACAAACAAAAAACATACAATTACAGCATGTTCTAGACCAGTCAAGTCCGTAAGATTAATCGACATTCCTCACCATTGTATAAAATGGAACCGTGAATAATAGTGTTCTGCGATGCCAGGGATTTGTTGCTTTTTACCAACCTTTTAATGGAGAGATCTTGTTTTCCGAAAATAAATTCTAACTGGCAGAACAGTATGTTCCCTGCGTACAGAAGCCATTAAAGCTTCCATTGAAAATAAGAATAAATAAAAAATGAATTATATCAAGGCTATCATTCTGCTTGGAAACCACTACATGCTTCCAAACTCTACAGCTGACAGACATGGAGTAATTGGGGTTGAGTAATGATGTGGTTCATTCATGCTGAAAACAACTTATACACAAACATGGAATCTACTTACAACAGCATTAGGTTATGTTCACACTTACTGTATATCTATCCATCTATCTATCTCTCATCTATTTATCTCATCTATCTCTCTCATCTATTACTCTCTCATCTATCTATCTATCTCTCTCATCTATCTCTCGCTCATCTCTCTCTCTACTACCTCTCATCTACCTCTCTCTCTCATCTATCTTTCTCTCATCTATCTGTCTATCTATTTCTCCTTTATCTCTCTCTCTCTTCTATCTATATATCTCTCTCTTTTTCATCTATCAGTCTCTCTTATCTCTCTCTTTTATCTGTCTAATCTCTTTCATCTATCTATCTCATCTATCTCTCATCTATCTATCTCTCTTTCATCTATCTCATCTATCTATCACTCTCTCATCTATCTCTCTCATCTATATATCTATCTATCAATCTCATCTCTCTCTCTCTGATCTATCTATCTATCTATCTATCTATCTATCTATCTATCTATCTATCTATCTATCTATCTCTCTGATCTATCTATCTCTCTGATCTATCTATCTATCTCTCTGATCTATCTATCTGATCTATCTATCTGATCTATCTATCTGATCTATCTATCTATGGCTTGTATAAGTTATACATCTCCCTGTATATACTGCATATAATTGCACACAATTAAAAAAACGCATCAAAACAAATCCGTTTTTTAATAGTGTATACACTTTTTCTAAAAACGTACGTAGTCTTTGAATACCACATGCAGTTTTCTAATGTGTTTTTCTTAATTGTGGTTCAAAAGTTCAACAAAAAACATGAACACACTCTAAGGCTGCCTGTCCATGGGCGTTGTGGTATCCCACGGCAGAGATCTGCCACAAAATATCGCCACCCGGGAGCAGGAGCCGGCAGACGGATCTCCGCTGTCAGCCTATCTGATAAATAGGCTGACCGCGGAGAATCGTGGTATATTCGCAGCATGCTGCAAATTGCCGCCTGTGAGCGGAGAATCGCAATGATTCTCTGCTCGTGGACAGGGGGGGGGGGAGCGCTCTCCATAGCAATGCTATGGAGAGCTTTCACTGTGTTCCCCGCGGACGGATTATCGCTGCGGGGAATGCAATTCAAACTCGCCTGTGGACAGGCATGCGTTCAGAAAACACTGCTCGAAATGGTGGCATTTTTATCACAATTTCAAATGGGGGTTTTGATCGAATGGTATACCATTTTCCAGAGCTTTTAAATGCACTCCATCATTGTAATGGGTGAGGAGTTGTATTAAAAAATGAAGAAAAGCAAAAATAGAACAGACAGCTCTCGAAAATCGCGGCGTTAGAAACACCATGTTCGAGCGCAGGTGTGAGTAACTGCATTAAAATCAATGAGAGCATTGTACCGCGGTTATAATGATGCACGAGACCCCGCACTAATAGTGGTAGAAAGCGGTGTGTGTGTGAGAGTGGCCTACGTGGCTCCAAACAAATTTTCATGTAGTGCAGTAAATGAGTCATGTTTGCAAAGATTACGCCAAGATTACACTAGATCATGTATGTAAATTTGTTTTACAGCTGTATGCAGCACAATTTAGGTATGTGTACGGGGACGAGGGGGGGGGGCGAGCTGAAGTTTTGCACCCGGGCCCCTGAGCCTTTAGGTATGCCCCTGTGTACTGCATTTGACACCCACCCACCGTCGCCTCTGTTTGCAGTGGTATTCTGAGCGATGAAACTGGGCTGCTATGAAGTGGAACTAGGTTGTCTTCAGCAATGAATCCAGGCTTAATTTGAGCACTGACAATGGATGTGTTCGTGTCTGGAGAACTTTGTGTGAGCGCTTCAATCCTGCTATGCTTTGGGGCGGCACACTATCTCCTGCTGGTGTGATGGTCTGGGGGCCATCACATACAACAGTTAGTCACTCCTAGTAGTGGTACAAGGGGCAATAACAGCTCAGTGATATGTTCAGGACATCCTACAGCCACATGTGTTCCTTGTAACATTGTCACACTTGCATGGCCAATCACCAGATTTATTGCCAGTAGAGCATGTATGGGACCATCTTGGACACCAACTTCGACAGCTACAGCCTAAAAGGTTTCACGGTCTAGAGGCTTAGTTACAGCATGTGTGGACCGATATGCCGTAGGATACCATACCAAACCTTTATGTCTTCATACCTGCCCAGATCACAACTTGTATCCAAGGTAAAGGTGGCCCAACAGGGTACTAGTGCCTCCATGTCCACCCGTATCACATCTTGTAACCGAGCTAGAGGTGGTACAACAGGGTACGAGAGCCTCAATGTCCACCCGTATCACATCTTGTATCTGAGCTAGAGGTGGTACAACAGGGTACTAGAGCCTCACTGCCTGCTCGTATTACATCTTGTATCCAAGCTAGAGGCGGTACAACAGGGTGCTAGAACCTTCCTTAAAGGGGTCAGTTTTTCGCAATGAATGATCCTTTTGCTCTGTTAGTGTAATCTCTTACTTATAGCAACGTTATAATCACACAGAGAACGTTTCAGTTGATTCCGACAACTCCTTCGAGGTGCTTGATTTTTTTTGACTATGAGTGTACTAAGAATTTGTGCTAAGTAAATAAAAACCTGTATTTTTTCTATAAGAGAAAATAAATGATTCGTAAGATTTTCTAAGAAAATTGCTTCTAAGCTAAGATCAGTTTACAATAACAAAATGATAGAATGGAGAACGCCATGTAAATTTGTTGCCAAGCGCTAGAGATAAAAGATAGAGGAGTGTGAAAATCCTTGAAGTAGAAAGGTCTCGAAGATAATTGGACAATGTATCGGTAAACTAAGAAGGAATATTTAATGAAAGTTGACTTGTTCCTATAAGTATTCGCAGTGTAGAATAATGTAATCAGCTTCTTTGTCAGCGTGACCCTTTTCAGTCAGCGGGGCTAATGCAGCTGATATACCACACGTCACAGAGATGGTCTGGAACACTGAGGGCTTTTTAAAGTGGTAGAGAACAACAGTTTGTATCCTTGAAACTACGGGAAATCAATCAAGTGTATTTTGCTGATTATTATTTTTTTATGTTTTTAGCATTGATTAATATTTTAATCAAATGGTAAAAACGAATAGGAAAAAAAAATTGTAAAGAACAAAAAAAATCTCAGCATTTACAAAATCATATGCAAAAACTCAGTCCAATATTGCACTTGCCAACATGCGTTTTTCACGCCAATGGAAGCGTCTTTGAAGCCTTGCATCTCTGCTGGGAAATTACAATCCTGAGGTGCATGTTTCATGCGAGTCAGAGGATCGGCAAGTGTTTCTCATTGATTCCAATGGGAAGCATCAAATCGCACAGTGAGTGCCATGTAAGGTCTTCTGAGGTTCCATTAAAAGCAATGGGTGAGGCGTTCCGAGCGAATGCCCAAACATAGAACGTGCTGTGATTTATATGCACGCAGCATTGCTGCAAGGGCAAGAAAATAAAAAATATATATTAAAATCATAGAGTTCATGTTTGTGCGAGACTCATATGGATGTATTTGCGCACAAAAAAAATTGTGTGCACAATATGCAGAAAATAGAACCCATTGATTTCAATGTGTTCGTTCACAAGTGCGCGTTTGGCATCTGCAATTCCATGGGATGAAAAAAATGCAACAAGCCCTATTATCCTGTGCATTTCTGTAGGGAAAGAATACATTTTGAACTCATTAAACTAATTGACCATTTCAATGGCTGAGAGCATCGGTGCGTTTTTTTGAGCGCGCAGATATGCACAACAGTACAGTAAAACCGCTGTTGCACACACTAATACACAACGCCTGATGCACAAAAACACTGCACAAATGCGCACGCAAATCCGCATATGCTCATGTGAATCCATCCTAAAATGTTGAATTTCAATCTTCTTGATCCATGTTTTTAAGGGCAGATTCAGACGAGTGTCGGCGCAACTACGCTCAGCAGCACGGAGATTAGTTGTGCCTCAATGAGGAGAATCCCTTCCTCTTTGCTGGTAGTTCAAACTCCGCACCAGAGCGCAGGAGTTTGAAAAAGAGGCAGAAAGCTAGCGGCTGCCTGATCTCTCCCGCACGATGTATTCAAAGCCGTATGGAGGGGGACACAACCATGCTCATCTGAATCGCCCTGACCCCTACTTTATATCTGTTCATCAGATAAGGGCTCATTCACACCAGCGTTCAGCCTGTGTTCAGATTTTTAATCTCTGTTCTTTAGAGCAGGGAGACAGGATTAAACGGTTCCATTTTTTAAAATTTGCTTTCAATAGGTTTATTAAAAAAAACGGAATGTAACCTGAAAGCTTTCAGTTTGCTTCCATTCCATTAGGTTTCTGTTTATCGGAATATTTAGCGCAGTCTGCAGCGCTATGTGTTCAGTTTAAAAAACGGAAACCTAATGAAACAGAAGGAAACAAAAATCTTTCCATTTGCTTTTCATCAAACCATTGAAATCAATGGGGG
Source organism: Eleutherodactylus coqui (assembly GCF_035609145.1). Lineage (NCBI taxonomy): Eukaryota > Metazoa > Chordata > Amphibia > Anura > Eleutherodactylidae > Eleutherodactylus > Eleutherodactylus coqui. The sequence goes on along the minus strand of NC_089840.1, from coordinate 203,853,677 downwards.
AAAAAAACTGAACTATTTAATTCCGTTTTAATCCCAACTGTCTGCTCTGAAAACGGAACCTGAACGATGGCTGAACTCTGGTGTGAACCAGCACTAAATGCTACCATTTTGAGTATAAAGATAAGGGTTCTTCCTACTTCAGTGCTACAATTTCTTTATTCTCTGGCTTCCTTGTATTCTGCATCTTAAGCATGCATAGGGTTCTCAGCATTGTCTTCTGCTACAGCAAGAGGCGACTGAACGTGAAGAATGTAAAGGAAGCGAGCACATCAGTACGAATAAGGATTCTGGAATTCTATATATTTAGTAACTAGCTTTGTAAAGTATTAAGGCAAGCACCCCACAGTTAGGCCGGACCAGTTTAAGGCGTTATTCACATGACCGTATATATGTGGCTAATTTAGCCGTGTTAAAAAAAGCGCGATCACCTGAAGCATTGGATTCAAATGTATTCATTCTGATGAGTGATTTTTGAAGCAAACTGTAGAAGCCCACTTGCCACTTCATAGAGACCTTTTTAAGTGGGTCCCTACTCTATTAGCATGGCTTCACACTGCTGCAAGCGTATTTTTGCACGCAATCGCACAATGGATGTTGCGTGCACAAACAAACATGCAAGCATACTCCCAATGGGTAATTGAGATCAATGGGAGCATACGCACAATTGCACACACCACAGCGCAATATATTTGTGCACTGAACAAGGCTTTTTTTGCATGTATCTGTTACCATACTCGTGCTGCCTGCATGTTTTTTTGTACATGACACAGACGCACAGATTAAAATGGCTAATTAGTCTAATAAATTCAGATATGTTCTTTTTCCAGCAGAATTAGGGCTCTTTCCCACCAGCGTATATCAGCCGTCCGTTTTCACCTCCGGCTGATATACACTGTGATTTGATGCATTGGATTCCATGGCCGTATTCCTAAGACGCAAAAGTGCTGGCTATTTTTACGTTGGGCCCAAAAGATAGTCCTGGAACTATCTTTTGGGCCGGAATACGTCAGCCGCTGCATGGGCTCATATGGGAGCCCATGGCAGAGGCCGGAGGTGAGAGGGAGTTTAGCAGCGTGGCTGCTAAACTCCCTCCCTCTGCTCTCCTCCCCCCCATGCAGGCTCACCTCTGCTCTCCTTCCCGCTCGTTCTTTGCAATGGGAGGGGACAGGGCAGATGCGGAGCTAAGTGCTGTCCCGCCCCGACTCCTCCCATTGCTGGCTACAGACAGGGGGTGGGACATGGGCGGAGCTAAGCTCCAGCCCCTTGTCCATAGCCATCAATAGGAGGAGGCGGGATGGGGACAACGCTTAGCTCCGCCCCCACCCCATCCCCTCCTATTGCAAAGAACGAGTGGGGAGGAGAGCAGAAGTTAGCCTGCGATGGGGATGGAGGGGAAAGGGGCGATGGCATGGAAGTCTCATCGTATATGCGCTGGGACCTATGCCATGTGAACAGGCACAAAAAACTTTTGATTTGTGCGCCCTGTTCACTAGTTTTATCTTTCCCAGTGTAGCATATATCGGCCGGCCGTGAAAACAGCGGCCAATATACACTCGTCGGAAAGAAGCCTTAGGCTAATTTCACACAGGTGAGTGTGTTTCATGGTCCGAAATTTTCGCTCGGCAACATGTGATATGCCCGTGGATACGAGGTGGTTTTGTGTTAAAACCGCCTTGCATCACTTCAGTGAAGTAGCGATCCTCCACCGCGGCTAAAAGCACAGTATCGTGGAGCGTTTTTCATTGTTATCAATGCCTCCCCCTTCCTTTTTTTCCAGCTCCTATAGGAGTCTATGGGTGCTGTCGCCATATATCAGTCAAAAGATAGAACCAGAACTATCTTTTTACCCACCGTATATTCGCCAGCGCGTATTTCAGTCACGTATGTTCCGTAAATTCGCCTGTGTGAACAAATGCATTGGACACCAATGCCTCAGATAGTCACGTATATCGGCCAGGCGTAAAAAAAAAGCTGATATACGCTTGTGTGACTAAAGCCTTACAATGTTACTTTAAATGTGTGCAGGTTTTAGCTGAATTTCGAAAACTGTATTAAAGTCATACCTTTTAGATGGGAACTATAACTTTTTATTGTATTGGTATTAAAGAAAATACATAGTCCACACATCCATATAGTGCACATAATAGACGTTTTATGGCACAGATGAGGTATTGTGTTTGGTTGACAATTAGTGAGTGACAGGCTTGTTGACTTGGCTGGCAGAGTAGTAAGAGCAGCTGTTCCCCGCTGGATCTGGTTCCTGCAGCCACAATACTAAGAGATTAGATAGAGAACAATGAGTGAGGATGTGCTGCTATGTCAGCCTTGTAACTGATTGAACAATTGTATCATTCTGCTTATTTGGGCTGTAGTTTTATGTAATAACATTTATTATAAATCTATTATTGTTTTTTATCTCGTGTATTTTTGTAAATGCATGTAGTATTACACAGTATATTGGATTTACAAATACAATTCTTTCTTCAGGTATTAATCTTTGTCCTTCCAAAGCCTTCGTAAAATAGAGTCCTTTCAATGCATATAATCGAATCCAGTAAAATGTAAGCAGAGAAGAATTAGGCCGGGTTCACATCTGTGCTGGAACCTCAAATCCGGCACACCATACCAGAAGAAAAAGCGCTGCATGCACAGCCTTTACTTCCAGTAAACGGACCCATTATAATATTATAATTAATGGGGTCCGTTCAGCGCTGGTTGGTTCCATCATAAGGGCTTATTCACACAAGCGTATATCGGCCATCTGTGAAAACGACCAGCCGATATACACGACCGTGTGATGCACGGGGTGGTGTATACGCCATCGAGCAGGGGGACTCAGCTTAGCTGTCCTCCTCTTGCCAGCTCTCTGCAAGGGAAGTTGTTTACTACGTATTGGATTTATAAGGAATCTTTTTGGATCGGGTTCCTGTTGTGGCGATTGCATAGCACCTGCTCATTCCAAAATTGGGACAAAGGGAGTGCTGTCTGCACTCTGTTTCTGCTATATCTGCAAGGGAAGTTGGTGGGACAGGATGGGAGCTAGTGTGCTGAGCTCCCGCCCTTTACCGCTGTTTGCAATGGTAGGGGTGGGGGCAGGGCTTAGCTCCCCCTTGCCCCTCCCATTGCAAACAGCGACAGGGGGCGGAGAGGAGAAGGGGGACGGAGTTTAGCAGTCACGCTGCTAATACCCCGATTAAAATCATTTGCTCATTGAAACGAGAAATTGGCTGGTCTAAACGGAACCTGAGGCATAAATATTTTATACTTAGGCTTATGTCCAAAATTCAATAGGTCTACTATGAGCACTGCACAGTACATACATGCACACTATGGGTTATGTGGAATCAAGTTCTTCTATTAGCATTAATAGAACCAGCGATGGGGACGGGTAGTTGACCTATTGCCAAACTCAAATACAACAATTCCAACAGTTGACACAACAAAGTTTGTAGCCTGATGGCTTGTGTGACTTGCAAGGGGGCCTGCAGGTTCTATTTGGTTGTAGATAGTAATAATCAAAAGAGCATATAGATAAGTAGTTAGGCTGTCTACAGACACAATCAATCAGTCACTATAAAGATATTTGTTGCCTCTGTAGCAATATAATCAGATACGTGAAACTTGAATAGTTCTAGAAGCATTTCAGATAGGTTTTCATTTTTGGATTGTTCATTTGTGAAATGTATGTCAATAATTCTCAATGAGACATCAAACATACTGGTCAAGGATTGTGTGTAGAGATGAGCCAGTAGTGCCTTAGCCGAGTATTTCCCCGCTCGTCTCTAAAGATTCGGGGGACGGCGGGGGTGACAGGTGAGTTGTGGCGGGGAGCAGGGGAAGCGGGCGGGGGGGAGGGGGGAGAGGGAAAGAGAGATCTCCCCTCCGTTCCTCCCCGCCGGCCCCCGAATCTTTAGAGACGAGCGGGGAGATACTCGGCTAAGGCACTACTCGCTCGAGGAATGTGCCTTAGTGAGTATACTCGCTCATCTCTAGTTGTGTGTTTTAATAAGCTAATTAATGCTAGATATTGATTTTGTCTATAAGGGCACAATAGTTTCATCATTAATTTGCTTCCTTTTCAAATGTATTTCCAAAATCCTAGTAACTTAACAAGTGACAAGGGATAACGAAATGGCTTCCGTTTTCTCTGATGCGCAAGCTGTGTTTTTGTCCCGTTTTGCGGCCGTGAAAATCACAACAGCATAACGGGATGAAACTAAACCATTGATTTCAATGGTTTTGTTTTGATTATTGGGATTATAGCGCGTTAATAATACGCACAAGAAAAGATAGGACTTGTCCTATCTTTCTCTCACGTAGTTTTTCTACATGGGAGAAAGATCGGGTAGGACCTCTATCTCCACTTTTTTTTTTCAAACTCACGTGCAATAGCATGGGGTTTGAATAGTAAAAAAATACTCCATAGCGGGAGCCTATTAGCGCATGCGCCCATGTGTTTAAGCCCTTCGTTCCACAAAAACACTGCGCTCATCCATGCACAAATATACATTCGCCTGTGTGATGCCAGCGTTATACGCACATGAAAAAAACACAGGTGTGAGTGGCCCAAAATAAATCAATGGGCTTTTAGCACCATGTAATATGCAGCCCCCATTCACGCGTGTGAGTAATGAACTCCAAATCCCTTCTCTAGCACATGTTTACTTGCTTATAAACCTTTGTTTCTACAGCGAGCTGCGGTGGAGGTGCAGCCATATGTAGGACATGTTCAGCTTTTATTACAGATGCTAATATATGTGCAACAAAAAACTTTAACATGACCATTAACATCTAAATACCACAGAATAAACCACCTTGAAAACAGCAAATATGGAAAATAGCTCAACTATGTATTGGTTATCCTTATTCCAGGATAGTGGAGCACCCAGTGTCAGGCAGCTGCTGCCAAGTCAAAAAGGATCATGGGGTGCATCAAAAGAGGTCTAGGGGCGCATGACGCGAACATTGCTCTTCCACTTTACAAGTCACTGGTCAGACCACACATGGAATATTGTGGACAGTTTGGGGCATCGATAGTCAAGAAGGCTAATCAGAGCTTCAGTGGGTACAAAGGTTGGCAACTAAAGTAATAAACGGAATGGGTGGACTACAATACCTAGAGAGGTTAACAAAATGGGGGCTATTCACTTTAGAGAAAAGATGGCTGAGGGGTGACCTAATAACAGCTGAGGGGCGACCTAATTATACCCAGGACTGTGACTGTAACAAGGGGGCGCTCTCTATGTCTAGAGGAAAGAAGGTTTCTATACCGACATAGAAGGGAGTTCTTTACTGTAAGAGCAGTGAGACTATGGAACTCTCTGCCTGAGGACATGGTGATGGTGAACTCGCTACAAGAGGGGCCTGGACACCTTTCCTAAGCAATACAATATTATAGGCTATAATCATTAATAACTTTTGAAGTGTCGGTGATCCAGGAATTATTCTGATTGCCAGATTGGAGTCAGGAAGGAATTTTTTCCCTTAAGGGTGACTACCCACTACAGTTTTTCTTCACTGCGAAATTCGAATGACATCACTGAATGGCTGTGATTGGCTCATCGAGCGCCGGCTGTGATTGGCTGCCAGCGCTCGATAAGCCAATCACACCCCTTTCACAGTTTAGACAAATCTAAAATGATAATTCTTTATTAATTATATTTAAAAATTACTTGAACGAACACGGGGCACAACACAGAAGCCACTGGGTTGATGGAGATATAAGAGTCTCTTCAAGGACCTAGGTGCCACAACCTAATACTGCTTCCCTCTGTATACAATCATAGCAGAGAGGAAGAGCATGTTATAGGAAGTTGGCAACGTACAGTGGCTTTAATCAACGAACAATTAAAAAGAACTCGGACCAAATTCTATACTAGTGTCCCTCTCTTATGCTCTTAGTTCACTATCAAAGTTACAAACAACTCAGCTACCATCACTAGATAGACTCAGCAATGAAGCTTGAATAGATGAGCATAGTATAGTTTTAAACAGAGGGAAAATAAGTTTCTAGATAGCTGTGTTGTAATAAAGGTTGATTGAAATGTATCATGCAGTGGTGCGGGTCTTCATATCATTATTCAGAAACCTATATGCCTCTCTAGAAACCCTCTTATGCTTGAATTCATGCGAGCAAAAGAGAAAGGATATAAGGACAAGTTGTGGGCCCAGTATAAATGTCAGTGAGCACACTTCTTCTCCTTCCAGGGCCTGTTTAGTAGTCCTGGATTCTTAATTCATTCAGATTACTAGTATCGGCATTGATGCACTCATAGTTAGCTCTCTCAGTACTGTATAATCTCTTTCCATTTATTCTCAACGCGTTTCTCCGCTAATAATGGCGGGTCATCAGGAGATCAATGAGTTTAGTACTAAAGGATCAATTTTATATGTTTATTAGTACAAAAAGCACGAATCATTGGTGCTTGTTCATAATGTATTTCCGAGTTTCCTCCGAACCAATATCAAGCATATACTGCCAAGTAACGGTAATATCTCGTGTTTATATAGAGGGAGACTCTGAGGTATTAGAATGAAAGTGGCATTAGAGATGTGGGCTAATAGTGGGTCTTGAAGGACCTTTTTGCCAAAGGATGCCCCCTGACCAGACCGAGACTGTTGTCCAAGATAGTCTATATAACAGCTAGGTCTGATTCAGTATCTCAGCATGCACAGTAACAACTCTTTGACTGTGCCTGAGAACGGGCAATATGAAGCAGATAATGTCTGTAGCGGCAGTTGTATTAGAGGAGACCTCTTTAGAGAATAAGCCCTCTTTAGAGAATAAGCCCTCTTGTGCCAACATGGATAAAGCGTGCACAGTAGCAATTCTTTAGCTGTGCCTGTGAACGGGCAAAATAGAGCAAGTACTGCCTATAGCGGCAGTTATATTAGAGGAAGCCTCTTTTTTAAAATTAGAGAATAAGCCCTCTTATGCCAACAAATAAATAAAAGTGACCCCTGTCAAGTAGTGCAAGGCTCAGGTTTTCCAATAAAGATGGTATAGGCAAAACCTGAGTCTGATCTAGTAGCTAGATATATGCACAGTGGGGTCAGTAAGACAGTGTCTTGTTTTCGGGGAAACACAGTATATACGGTGAGTGAGGAGACTCAAATGGCCATGCACGCTCCTCTGGGTAATATGCAAATAAGGGAGATGGAATATATATAGTTGCTCTCCCTAAGGAGAAAAGATAGCGTTTCTGACCCCCTATGCCAGGCCTCTCACTAGCAAAGCGAGACTCCTACTGTACACTGCTGAAGGGCAAAAACCCTGAAACAGCTGTCTGTGCATGGAGTCTGGCTTTGCTTTTAATTCCTGATCATTGTAACAAGGCTTGTATAAAAAGTCTGACTTTGGCTTGAAGGAATGCTGCCTTTCAATAGGTGGCACTGTGGAGGATTTATTCCATCTACCTTGTTTGCAGATTACCCAGAGGAGCGTGCGTGGCCATTTGAGTCTCTTCACTCACCGTATATAGTTGCTCTCCCTAAGGAGAAAAGATAGCGTTTCTGAATCTATGCATTGACATGTGTACTTGCTGCATGCTGGCAATCCCCAATACTATCTTCATCTGTATGCACCACTATTTATTTTTCATTACATAAGTAATATACCCACAAAAAAAAAAAAATCACAGTTATGAGTGGCCCAATTCAAATAAATGGGCTATTGGCATCAGGTGTTGCGAGCAGGAAGATTGCACACGCGACGTGCAATGACACTACACCTGTGTGAGACCGGCCTTATAGCCTAGCACACATTAGATTAATGTTGGTCCGACCAGATGGTTTTGGTTGGACCAGCTGACCATCTAATGTGCGTGGGGGTGTTCAGACACTTCTCCAAAAACATATGTCAGGAGAATGAAGGGTCGGACATGATGGATTTTATCTCCTTTTGTTCAAGGTAGATAATCCACTGCCAGAAGTGCCTGGCAGCAGCTTATTCTCCTCTCCCTACTATGAATACATGTATGCCTGGGCGAGCCAAATATGCATATGTATGGAAGTGTGTGTGTGTGTGTGTGTGTGGGAGGGGGGCAGCTCTCTAAAGTTTACGGCTAGCTTTAATAACCTTCATTAGTGTAGGATGTAGAGATGAGCGAGCGTACTCGGATAAGCACTACTCGCTCGAGTAATTGGCTTTATCCGAGTATCGCTGTGCTCAGGTCTGAAGATTCGGATGCCGCTGCGGCTGACAGGTGAGTCGCAGCGGGGAGCAGGGGAGAGCGGGCGGGAGAGAGGGAGAGAAAGATCTTACCTCCGTTCCTCCCCGCTCTCCCCTGCAGCTCCCCGCTCCATGCCGGCACCCGAATCTTCAGGGACGAGCACAGCGATACTTGGATAAAGCAAATTACTCAAGCGAGTAGTGCTTTTCCGAGTACGCTCGCTCATCTCTAGTAGGATGTGGAAACTACATACCTTGTAATGAGGGAAGAAATGACATTCATTATGGAACTAGTCACCCCAGTATATGCAAGTTGGCTTGCTAAATTGTCCCTCTCTGTCTGATGCTTCCTGGGGGCCTTCTCTTCTGCTGGGTCATGTGATCGCATTCTGACCACTTGAGATATACTTGGCTTTATGTTCTCTGAAGAAGTCAGTTTCCAGTCACCATAATTGCCATGTGATAATAGGGGTTGTCCCGCGCCGAAACGTTTTTTGTTTTTTTTTTCAATAGCCCCCCCCGTTCGGCGCGAGACAAACCCGATGCAGGGGTAAAAAAAAAAACGTCCAGTACTTACCCGAATCCTCGTGCTCCCGCGACTTCTTACTTACCTTATATATATAGATTATCCTGATTTTAGATGAATAAAAAAGAAACATAAAAACTGCACAAAAAGGAGCTTCTATATAAAGACTTCTATATCACACAGGCAGTTTTTGATGCAGTTTCTTGAGGCAAAGTCAGAAGTAGCTGTGCGTATGGAGGAGTATGAAGTAAAGAGTGATACTTCTCATCTCGCTTGTAACTGGAGAGGAGCGAGCGTACTCGCTAAGGGCAAATACTCGAGCGAGTATTGCCTTTTGCGAGTACCTGCCGGCTCATCTCAAAAGATTCGGGTATCGGCGAGGGGGGGGGGGGGGGGGGAACGGGAAGGAGATCTCTCCCCCCCCCCCCGCTCTCCACTGCTTAATATCTCTCCCCCCCCCCCCCCGCTCCCCACTGCTTAATCCCACAACTGACCGCTCACCCCCACCAGCACCCGAATCTTTTGAGACGAGCGGGCAGGTACTCGCAAAAGGCAATACTCGCTCGAGTATGTGCCCTTAGCGAGTATGCTTGCTCATCTCTACTTGTAACCACTCTTGGTTCAGGATATATGCGCTCACGGCCTTTTTTCGTCCGATGTTTGGACCGGAAAAAAAATAATAGATCGGTGCGAAAATTGGACAGAAGTTGCACCCATCCATTTGAATCGCTGTACGCGTGGGCTTTTTTAACTCGGACGAATAATCCAAGTTAAAAAATAATCACAGCATATCCAATTCTTGTCCAGTTGTCTCCCACACATCGGATAACACACCGATGAAATGTCCATGTGCTCTTCGATCCGAGTTGCAAACTTCGGGCACAACATTTTATTTGTTCGTATGCATGTACCCTTAGGCCGTATCACACGAACATATATGTGCAGCGAGTTACGCACAAAAAGAAAATTGTGACATCATATGCAATGCATAGAATCCATTGATTTCATTCATATCAGCACATTTAGCGCACACATTTTTTTTAACGCAAAAAGAATAAACATGTAGCACGCTCTATTTTCCCGCGCAAGGAAAGAGCACATATTGAACAAATTTCAGCAATTGTCTATTTCAACGAATAAAAACCGTGGTTGCGGGTTTTTTGTGCGAGCACAATTTGCAGAACACAAAACATACAGTAAAACATGCAAATGCGCAACGCTATACCCACTGCGCAAATGTACATGCAAATGCGCCTATGCCCATGTGATGTTGGCCTAAGGCCTGTGTCACGCGAGAATATGTGTATTTACGTCGTATCAGAGGTTGCGTTTTTGCACGCACTGATGCAGTTTTTGTGGTACTTTTTGCACACACAAGTCATGCACATAAAAAACCCGCAGCCACGGTCCTGTACATTGAAATGGGTAATTTGTTTCATATGTTCTCTTTCCCCGTATCTATTTGCGCAGGGAACTAGAACATGCTGCGTAATTTTTTGTGCGAATGACTTGAAATTAAATCAGTGGGTCTATTCACTGTATATTGTGTGTTCACAATTTTGTGCATGCAAATACGCCAGTGTGGCACCAGCCTGAGGGCATACTCATATGAGCCATTTGTGCACGCCGAATCTGTGTGCACAATGCGCAGAGAATAGAATCTATTGTTTTCAATGGATTCTTTTTCCCTCTCGCGCTTTTGTGCACGCACTTCGCACATGTAAAAAGAAAAAAGCGACACGCTATTTTGCATACCATCGGAGTCTATGGGGGTGCAGAAATGCACATCCGATTCCCGGTAAATTACGCAATGAACTATGAATAGATTCTACTCTCAGCGCATTATGCATGCAGATTTTATATGCGCAAATGCACTTGTGTGAGTACGCCCTTAGGCTGGTGTCACACGGGCGTATTTGTGTGCGTAACATTTTATACGCACAATATGTGGGTTACAGAACCCATTACAAAAATCAATAACACCAGGGACTAATTAGGCTGTACAGCCCTGTGAATGACGGCGTGGGTGTGTCCTGCGCCAATGTGAAGGGTCCTAGGCTCTGCAGAAAGTACAGTAAAAAGCGCTAATATGCTCGCGATAGCACAACCTTCACAGTGCAATAAGTCGTACTATCGCGAGTATTTCTGCGCTTACACTCTTCTGAAGGGGCCCTAAGGCCGGATTCACATGAACAAATGTGTAGTTACATACACATTTGCACCACACTTTTGCAGAATGGGCAGTACATATTTGCGTGCGCAAGTGCGTGTTTTACTATATTTTGCATGCACAGATCATACAAGCAAAACAACCACACAACCATGCTTCCATCCACTGAAATGGGCAATTAAGTTAATTAATTCAATATGTGCTAATTTCGTGTGCAAATGTGCAGGAAACCAGAATACGCAGCGTTTTTTTTTTTTTGCACAGACCAAACGCATGCACAAAGTCCACGCATGTGAACGAACAGATTGATATCAATGGCTTCTATTCTCTGCGTGTTGATACAAACCTATCGTGCACAGATACGCCCGTGTGAATAAGCCCCAAAGCTTAAAAAAGGCATCACAAACATCAGAATCTGGCATGAATCACAGTTCTTGTAGCACATTTTCTCCGTCCTGGTATATTATGTACTGTTACTGGGCTGGTAGCTGGGGGATTTAATTGGAGTGTTTGCTGTTTTCCTCCTCCTGTGTTACTAGCCGGCAGAGGATCACACAGCCAGCAGAGGGCCGGTCCGTGGGAGAACCGTGGTGGGCGGCGATGGCTGCTTACGCAGGAGCTGTGTCATACAAGAACACAGAGTCCTCAAGTAGGAGAAAAACACAAACACCATGTCCCCGAGCCTCAGCCCTCGTACGAGGAGGAGAAGGCGGTCATGTCATGGCGAGGCACTTCTCTGTTCATAGGACCTGCTGACCAATTAGGAGAAAGATAGGAAAATATCACACTCAGAACACAATGGGCGACGCGTTCCGAGGAACGTGAAAAGATAAAACATGCCTTAAGGGGGTCTCACACCAACAGATTTTAATTGCGTGGACTTTCCACAGTAAAACACAGGCATTGAAAGGCACGTACTTTTGATTTTTCCTTCCCACTCGCGGATACAAATTGCATATTCCACGAGTGGAAGAAAAATCGCAGCATGCTCTATTTTGCCGCGTATGACCTTGATTGTAACAATAGACGTGCCTGCCGCGCAGGCCATAGGCAATTAACATTGCATATGGGCTGTAGGTACCCGCGTGATCGCTAAGTGACGGCAGGCACGGGAAAAAACAAACAAAAAAACCCGAACCTCTACAGTGCATGAACGGCTGCAAGCCTCCGTAGTCATACGCAATACAGGTAAGTGCCCTAAGAAGGGCCACCGGCTTAGCCAGAATCCGATCCAGTCATGTGAGCCCTGCCTAAAGCCTCATTCACACAAGTGTTATTGCGTGGCTATATAGTCGAGACAAAACGTTGGCCAAAAATCGCGACCATGCGAAGCATTAAATTCCAATGCATTAATGCACGAGTGATTTTCGGGTGTGTGAAAAAAAAATCGTACAATTAAAACGTCAAATTGGTGACTGCGGCAAAAGCATCAATTGCCATGCATAATACACGCCAAGATAGAACATGCTGCAATTTTTTTTGCACCTTTACTTTACGCAATTTCCTTATCACAAAAGTCTCGCAGGACCATACAAGGAATAGAAGTAGAGAATATAACATGTAGCACATGCATAAAGAAGTAACTGTGGACCAGCACCTGCAGGTAGCCCCCCGCAACTATCATGATGTTTAAGTAACAATGAATCAAAGCAGAATGTGATCCACAGGCGATGATCCACCAGCTAAAGAATGGGATGAGTATCAATCGCATTGATACAATATGAAAGAGAGGATATAGTCCTCTGGTTATAGAAAGAAAGGGAAAATGTAGAAGAGGGAGCAGGGGGGGGGAGGAGTTTAAAAAAAAAAGGGGGGGGGAAGCGGGGAGAGAAAGGCACAGTCCTAGAATAGAAATTAAGTAAAGAGGTAAGGAAGGAAGAGAAAAGGGGAGGGGGAGAATAGTGGTATATGTGAAAGTTATTGTCGGACTAGGAAAGCCAACCAATCGGGGTTGGGGTGGGGGTGCAAATAATCATTCAGGAGTCTAGGCAACAAAAGTATTGCTATAATATAGAACTGAGAACTGCGGAATTCTCCATAGTTCCGGATATTGTAACATTGTGTTGCATGACATTGAAGAATTCTGAATTATCCCTCTCACTCCTTAGCGAGGGCACGTTATAATTGCAAATATTAGTTACATTGATACTGTGATAGTTTGTATTCTGATGGCAAGCCCAAGAAATGTATAAGCTCCCCATCTTTAGCGATCTGTGATAGGGAATGGGACTTGTTATTTGTATAGTGCCAACTTATTCCACTGTGCTTTCAGATAATTTTATTTATTACCCCCCAATAAGCTGGGTTCTCATTTTACCGACCTTGGAAGGATGGAAGGCTGAGTCAACCTTGAGCCGGCTACCTGAACCACAAGGAGATTGAACCTGCAACCTTCAGGTAGTGAGTGAGAGCTTGGGTCTGTATTGATAGATGACGGATCTTTTAAATTTCTCGACAAGCCTAATTGTTCTATACTCTTTTATATAAAGCAATTGCGTAAAAAAAAAAATAGGTTCATACGAGATTTTTTTGTACAAAACGGATTGGACATTAAATATAAGTTTGCATGAGGTTTTCAGATCCAGTTGTTATCAGGATCCACAGACATAGCATGATACAGTCAGATTTATTCAGGGCCCTGAGAAAGTGCCATCTGGTGCGAATAGTCCGTTGGCTGCATTCTGTGTACTTGTTCTCCACTGAATACCTGCTATGATTGCTTAATAAAGTGTTCATGTATCTACTTGGAGAAGTTCCTTGGAACTCCTTTCTCCGGGACCAGTGGTGTCCTGGATGCAGGTGTAGACCTCTACATTAGAAGCCCATGTGACCTGTTTACAGGATGTCATCAAGGCCAGAGGACCCAGTGGTGTCGCAGGTTACATAATGTAACGCCAGAGTACTGAACAGCTGCTCTGACCCCACAGTAAGCAATCTAATAAAATATTATTTGAGGCAGGAAGAGTGTGTGTGTGTGTGTGGACGGAGGGGATGGGGGTGGGGGGAGCCAGAAAACCCCTTTAAGGGCTCATTCACACAGGTGTAAGTGCATTTTACACTTGCATTTGCGCAGCATTTTTGCACATTAGCCCCCTGCGTTTTTGCCTTATTTTGCATGCGCAAGCATGCTCCAATAGATTTCAATGGGCAAATACCTTTAGTTTACTACCCTGTTTCCTGAAAATAAGACAGTGTCTTATATTAATTTTTGCTCCCAAATATACACTAGGTCTTATTTTCAGGGGATGTCTTATTTTTCCATGAAGAATTCACATTTATTGGTGAACAAAAAAAAAATGAACATTTCTTATATACTGAACAGTAGTTGTCATCACAAGCCAGTATATAACCAGACAAACTGTGAATCCTATCAGGCATTTTTTGTTACTACCATTATTTCTATGTACACACTGTCTGGAGACTGTATTGATCACCCCCTAAAGTATCAAAGTGACACACTGGTTGCCTGACTCACACAGGGCCACAAGAAATAAGGGCTGTAAAGTACCTGGTTCCCACGCAGTTCCTGGACCACTTGTACAGCAAGGGACGGTATTGTAGCTTCCAGCCACCAGGGGGAGCTTATCACAGCAGACTCACACAGCAAGGACAGAGCTAGGTCTTACTTTCGGGGAAGGTCTTATATTTAGCACTCCAGCTAAATCTCTACTAGGTCTTATTTTGAGGGGGTGTCTTATTTTCAGGGAAACGTGGTATGTGCTATTTTTTTGCGTAATATGCAAGAAAATAGAGCATGTTTTTGTTTGCTCAAACAAAATGCGCACGCAAAAATCACAAACGCTGGGCAAGTACTCCTGTGAGAATCCGGCCTAACGATGCATTGATTCAATATATCATAAGCTTTATTCATTTTAATTAATAAGCTTGGAATATAACGGAAACCCTTCACATACATAGTCACTGTCTGAGTAATTAACAGATGTTATTCGACGGGGGGCCTGTTAACTTGATTTGGTATGCTGTATATTTAACAGTAATACCCCCTCCCCCAAACATGTATGTCACTTAAAGGGGTTGCCCCAGGATCGGAAGTTATCCTCTATCCACAGGATAGGTAATTACTTGTTGATCAATCCACTGAGACACCCACCAATTCCTAGAACAGGGGTCCATTTTACCCTGTCCTCCTCACTGCCAGGGGTACAGCGGGCCCGTGGGAGACTGAATGGCGCGCTGGTTGTGCAAGCTTGCTGCCGCCCCATTTACTTTCAATGAGACTGCCAGAGATAGCCCAGCGGCAAGTCAAGTGCTTGGGTATTTCCATCAGCCCCACTGAAATGAGTGGTGACTGCACATGCTCAGTCAACGTTCCATATTTTCTGATGTCACTGCGGCGGGTGAAGCGACCCTGGCAGAGGGGAAAGTAGGACCCCTATTCTCGAGATCAGTGGGGGTCTCAGAGGAGATAGGAAATAACTTGTGAACATAGTACACCTTTAATCGCACATTGGTCTTCCTCACATCCTGCATATGTGGGTTAGCTCCAGCAAAACATGTTTACAAGGATAAAATGCAGTAAAGTCTTCTCACTAGCGTAATTGTAAGTGCGGAATGATGTTGATTCAGTACTTTCAGGCTTTGTGCCATTGTGAACATAAACACCGCAATACTAACTCCAATGTTCCAGTGATTTAAATGTTTCAATGTTCTTAGAATTCGTCTAAAAATACTATAAAAAGTGCTAGTAAACATATAATAAAAACATTAAAGAAGGATTGGTTAAAGGAGATTGCCCACAAACAACATTTATCACCTATCCTCAGGCAGGAGATGATTTAGTGATCACTGCTGGCCACACTTACGACTAGTATCCGGGTCTCCTGCCCCCATTCCTCCGGCTGCCATTAGGGCTATTTCAGATGGCTGTATTTTCTTAACTTTTTGCGGGCGTGAAAATCATGCCTGCGAAACACAATGAAACAAAACCACTGATTTAAATGGTTCTGTTTTCATTAGCGTGATTCTCGCGTGATACTACTACTTACAAGAAAAGACAGGGCAGAACCTATCTTTCTGCTTTTCTTTCCACGTGCAATAACGCAAAGTTGGAATGACTTTTAACAGGTTCATGCGCAAATACGCTCCGTATTCAAACTCTTCCACCAAGGACAACTGTTTTACTGATTGGTGGGGACCGCAGCTCTGGGTCAACGATTGGAGGGATACTGGGTCAACCTATCCTGTAGGTCGCTAATAAATGTTATCTGTAGGACAAATCCCTGTATAACCAACTACCTAATATGATCTTAAGGGCTCCTTCACACGAGCATGATGTATTGTGCTCTGAACGGAGCGCTATCACGTCCTCTTGCGAGCATAAGCAGGCTCCTTTACTGTACTTTTTTGCGCTGCCGGGCCTGTTTACATCAGTGTGGGACACAACTGCGCCATTCAGGACAATTACACATTTGCGCATCCTATAGACTCCTAGGGGGCCTCAGTGCACAACCTATTAAAAATCAGTGGGCTTTGATGGATGCTGTTCGCACAAGCAATTTTGTGCAAGCAAAATCATCCATGTGAAGGAGCCCTTAAGATGTTTCCGAAGATTACAAAAAAAGGTCTATTTTTGAGGTGCTTTTAGATGGATTAGCGAATGAAAATGAATAAACGTTCATTCTAAATGCAAGCCAATGACTGGATGAATGAGAATCGTTCGCTTTTTGCTCCTTGTTCAGTTTCTGCGGGCATAAAAATCATTGTTGGCTCATTCACTTATCAATCCATTTAAACACTGATTGTTCAGCATTTCACATAGTGAATGTGAAACATTGAACGAGCCAACGATGAATCTGGCCATCTAAACAGGCTGCACGAGTGCGAATGGGCTGTTGATGACGTTACCATATCGTGCAAATGACATCAGTGACGTCTAAGGGGGGCTCATTCCTCCAAAAACAGCACCCCTTTCTCAGTGAAGGAAGCTTGGCTGAAATGGCATATACAACCCATGGCCAGTAGTGGCGCTGTTTCTAATTATTAATAACCGCTATGTAGAATATTTGCCTTCACAGCAGATTTATGAGCGTTCTTTCACACGGAATAAGCCACACGATGCGCGGCAAGCTTGTTTACATTTTGCACCAAAATCCATAGGCTACCTGCTGATTTTGATGCAGAATTTAAAATGGCTTAAAACCTGCCCGCAATTCTGTAGCAAAATCCGAAGTTAGACCTGCAGATTTTGGTGTGGAATTCTGTGGCTGCAGATTTGGCTTCACCCTAATTCAGTCCGGTGTGAAAGGTCCCTTAGAAAACCATGATGATGTTGTAATGCTCTGCAGCCTGAATGGGAATATTGCCACAACATATGTATTATGCAATTGCTCTTTAAGTAATTCCTTGACAGTGAGCCAATTCATTAAACATTAGTTACTTTTATAGCCATTCACACAGAAGAAAACCCACTTGTGAGTCACTCAGCCTTACGGACTCTTTAGTTTATCATTGTTGCTTTATGAAGCAATGAAGACTTCTGAAGATTTGGGAAATACATAATGACACACACTGAAGATTATCTTATGTTACATAAACAACATCTGTTTCTTACTTCAGGCAATGGTCAACCCTCTACGGTAAAGGCTTTGAACCGAGCACCAGTGTGAATGCACATATAAGACCATTGGGTAGGTGATAAATGTTTTAGGCCAGAATACCCCAGCTTCAGTTTGCCATATACCTTTCAATTTTAGCCTCTATATAATAATTTTATGCAAAGAAATTCTCCACCATGGTCAATGAGTTATCTTATCGTAGACATCCATCAGCCATACCTTGAAAACCACCTACCAAATATTATGTAAGTCCCCCTCTTGCTAACAAAACCAGCTTTAACCAGTAGTGGAATATTTGGCATCAAGATACCATGTTTCCCTGATAGTAAGACCTCCCCCGATTTTTGGAGGAGGCTTGAAATATAAGCCCTCCCCTGAAAGTAAGCCTTAGCTACAAAAAAAACCCAATACTCACTAAACTAACCAAATCACAGCCATTCAATGATGTTACTGAATGGCTGTGATTGGTTAATCGAGCGTCAGCTCTCATTCACTAATGTGGTGCTGGATTAACCAATCAGAGCATTAGCTTCCTGGAGGCAGGGTATTCAAGCCCAGCCTTCAGGAAGTACTGCTCTGTCGGCTTGAAGGAGGATGTGGCAGGCTGCATCAGCGACTGAGACCAACGTGCGACCGGACCGCCGGCAGTAGGTGAGTATTATTAGACATCCCCCTAAAATAAGACACTGTGCCTCTTTTAAAGCAAAAAATAATACAAGACAGTGTCTTATTTTCGGGGAAACACGGTAATAGCAGCAGATTCTTAAAATCCTGTGATTTGTGAGGTGGGACCTCCATGGATTGGGCTTGTTTTTCCAGCACAACCCACAGATACTTGGATCAAAGTGACTGCAATGTACTGGGTGTTCTTCCATCTTTCTATAATAGCCACACTAACTTTTCAGTGTCGGTTGTGTATGATCAGACCATTGCGATGACCTTCACTCCCCAAGTGCATCAAGGAGTCTTTGGTGCCCATTAACCTGTTGCTGGCTCACCTGTTCTCCTGCTTTGGACCACTTTTGGTAGGTACTAAACACTGCATATTGGGAATACTCCACAAGACCTGCTGATTTGCAGTAGGGTGGCAGTAAAGTCCACCAGGGTGGGGTAGAGACCCTCTAGAGAAGTAGAAAGAGAAAGACACACTGGAGATAGTTGAACAAAACTCTTGAACCTGCTCTTTTTTCCTGCGTTTTGTGCAGCATAAGCCCCATAGAAGTCTATGGGTGGTGCGCAAATATGCAAGGGGAAGCGCGAAACACTGCTCAAAATTCAGGCAGAGTCATCCGTGTAGCTGTTGGATAGAAAGATGGGCCTGGTTGTTGCATTCAGGATAAACTGGAGTAGGGAAGCCAGATTAGTATTCTTCGGGATGTGGAATAAGTGGTTGTATTGGCATCTATGAATCTGCATGCCATGGATTTGGATATTCGTTGTGTTACAAGGTCGTACAATTGTAGCATTTTCCACCAGTTCTATTTAGACATCTCAGAAGTTCATTATGCTGTAATCAGAATACCAGGAAAGTTCAGGACTCCAGGCGGAAAGCCAGTCTTCTCCGCACATGTAATGTTCTTAGAACTATTTTAACAACAACACACGCCTGGAGCAATTCTCTATGTATTTGCTTTCATGCCCAGCAGTTTAACTGCTAGTATAAAAGCATCCACCCAGAAAGTTCATTGTATGCCAGATTCACCTTTTGTGAACTCTTGTTTGTATGTTAGAGAATTGCATCAGTAATTATATAAACTACTCCTTTTAGTAGCTGCAGTAATAAGTGGAGAGCAGAGATGGGGAACTCAAATTTCCCACTAATGGCCTGGCCAAACATATCTACAGGTTCATGGCTTCAGTATATAACATAAGCCATTGAACTGTGCTAGATGGGAAGGGTATCATCTCTCCTTACGGAGAGCACCTAGAAGGTGTGTGTGGAGACACCTAGGAGGTGAGCGAGGAGGCTTATAAGGCCATGCAAGCTCCTTTGATTGGGTGTTTTTGCCCAATCATTGTTATAAAGACCTGTATAAAAGGTCTGACATTGATTTGCAGGAATGCTGCCATCCAATAGATGGCGCTGCAGAGGTATTGCTCCATGTTCTTTACTGTGCTCGATATATTGCATAACAAATCTAAGCAGCATGTCAAGGAACTGGGGTCCGGGTACTGGAAGTCCCTAAAAGCTACCCGCAACCCCTGTCCCAACCTACTTGCCCCCCTTGGCTATGCCCCAAGGCGACAACTTGGCGACAGTCCCTACACTCACTAGGGAAGCAGGGCAAGGGGAGACAAACAGACACAGAGGCTAGTCAGGAATTCCGGGTTGGCAACAGGAGAATACATAGTACCAGGGATCAGGCGAGGTCAAAGTCAGGTCCAAACGGAGAATCAGGTCAGAATAACACAGGTGTAGCCTGGAGACAAACATACACTGGCAGGGATCAGGAGAAACTGAGACATTTAAATGCTGTCAGAACTCCCGCCCTAGCAGCTGATTGGGGCGGGGAGTCTGACAGCAGCAGGACACAGCAGTCCCAGCAGTATTAGTGACAATCCACAGCAGCCCCAGCAGTATTAGTGACAATCCACAGCAGCCCCAGCTGTAATAGTGACATCCCAAAGCGGCCCCCTGTAGTAATAGTGACACCCCACAGCAGCCCCTAGTAGTAATAGTGACATCCCATAGCGGCCCCTAGTAGTAATAGTGACATCCCACAGCAGCCTCCAGTAGTAATAGTGACACCATACAGCAACCCCTAGTGGTAATAGTGACACCCCACAGCAGCCCCAGCGGTAGTAGTGTCAGCCACGGCGGCCCTAGCGGTAATAATGAACCCCCACAGCAGCCTCAGCGGTAATAGTGACATTCCACATTGACCCCAGCAGTAATAGTGACAGTCCACAGCAGCCCCAGCAGTAATAGTGACATCCCACAGCGGCCCCCAGTAGTAATAGTGACACCCCAGAGCAGCCCCTAGTAGTAATAGTGACACCCCACAGCAGCCCCTAGTAGTAATAGTGACACCCCACAGCAGCCCCTAGTAGTAATAGTGACATCCCACAGTGGCCCCAGTAGTAATAGTGACATCCAACAGCAGCCCCCAGTAGTAATAGTGACACTATACAGCGGCTCCCAAGTAGTAATAGTGACACCCTACAGCGGCCCCCAAGTAGTAATAGTGACTCCCTACAGTGGCCCCCAGTAGTGATAGTGACACCGTACAGTGGCCCCCAGTAGTAATAGTGACATCCCACAGTGGCCCACAGTAGTAATAGTGACATCCCATAGAGGCCCCCAGTTGTAATAGTGACACCCCACAGCGGCCTGCAGTAGTAATAGTGACATCCCACAGTGGCCCCCAGTAGTAATAGTGACATCCCACAGTAGCCCCCAGTAGTAATAGTGACATCCCACAGCGACCCCCAGTAGTAATAATAGTGACATCCCACAGCGGCCCAAGTAGTAATAGTGACACCCCACAGTGGCCCCCAGTGGTAAAAGTGACATCCCAGAGCGGCCCCCAGTAGAATTATTGACATTCCACAGTGCCCTCCAGTAGTAATAGTGACACCCCACAGCGGCACTCAGTTGTAATAATGACATCCCAGAGCTGCCCCCAGTAGAATTATTGACATTCCACAGTGCTCTCCAGTAGTAATAGTGACATCCCACAGTGGCCCCCAGTTGTAAAAGTGACATCCCACAGGAGCCCCAGTGCCCCCCACCTCCAAGTCCCATATACTTACCCCCTCTGCTCCTCTGCTCCACCCCACAAGGGCCACAGTAGTAATAGTTACATCTCACAGCGGCCCCTAGTAATAATAGTGACATCCCATAGCGCAGTGTTCCCCAACTCCAGTCCTCAGGGACCGCCAACAGGTCATGTTTTCAGGATCTCCTCAGTGTTGCACAGGTGATGTAATTATTGTTAGTGCCTGAGCCATTGCCATGGGTGTTCTTACCATAGGAGATCCTGAAAACATGACCTGTTGGTGGTCCCTGAGGACTGGAGTTGGGGACCCCTGCCATAGCGGACCCTAGTAGTAATAGTGACACCGTACAGCGGCCCCAAAAAGTAATAGTGACACCCCACAGCAGCCCCCAGTTGTAATAGTGACATCCCACAGCGGCCCCCAGTAGTAATAGTGACATTCCACAGCGGCCCCAGTAGTAATAGTGACCTCCTACAGCGGCCCCAGTAGTAATAGTGACCTCCCACAGCAGCCCCCAGTAGGAATAGTGACATGCCACAGCGGCCCCCAGTAGGAATAGTGACATGCCACAGCGCCCCAGTGCTCCCCCTTCTGAGACCCATATACTTACCTCCTACTGCTCCTCTGCTCTAACCCACAAGGGCCCCAGTAGTAATAGTGACACCCTATAGCTGCCCCCATTAGCAATAGTGACATCCCACAGCAGCCCCAATTGGTAATACTGACATCCCACAGCGTTCCCCAGTAGTAATAATGACACCCCACAGCAGCCCCAAGTAGTAATAGTGACACCCCACAGCGGCCCCCAGTTGTAATTGTGACATCTTTCAGCGGCCCCTAGGCCACCCCGCCCTTAGACTCATAAGGTGTTATTATATCTTGACACCATCAGGAACTCCTGGTGGAGTCAAGATTGACAGTGTGGTAACGCCCCCTATACCTGATTGGCTCCTGAGGTGCTTAGGCTGCAGGTTCTGGAATGCAGTAGTAATAGTAGTATTACAGATATTAGTAGTACAGATGTACAGAAAAGAGATACAGCGGCCCCAGGTGCAGAAGGCATACAGCGGGGCCATTTGCAGCAAGGAGTTTTTCCGCCGGTGATCCTAAAGCCAAAGCCCCCGTAAGTGTGGCAGCGCAGTGGGGGGGGGGGGGGGTTTGTAAATGCACCCTGAAGTAGTTTCAACGCCACAGTCAGCCCACCCTCCACTCATCTCACTGTGACATCGCGGCTGGGTTCAGGGAATACAGAGGCCCAGGGGGAGAGACACCCCCATCCGCCGGCCCTACACTCCCCGAGGACTGCAGGGCTCACACAGCGGCAACCCCTCCCCCACCCACCTATTTCACATACACATTGCGGCTGCCTTCTGTGAGGCCACTGGCCAGAGGGGGGCCCTGAGAAACTGTCAGCCAGCGGACGAGCAGAGGACGGAGCACACCGCTGAGTGCATGAGTACTGAAGGGAGGCTGCAGCGGCGGGTGACTGCCAACAGAGACCCGGGGTGCAGCACTTCAGCGGCGGCTAAAATACTAAGGCTCATGGACATGCCACAACACTTTGTACCTTCTAGGACCTTAAAATCTTCCGCCAATCAGGAGCTAGGGGTGTTCCTCCCATCAAACTACTAGTTTTCTGTGGCGTCAAGATACAATAATACTGACCCATATACTTACCCCCTCCTGCACCTCTGCTAGGCGCTGATCCCGATGCACACTGTAACGTCAGTAAGCTGCCGGACGCCTCCTCCCCTCTCCTCTCACGGAACCAAAGAGAAGACGTCAGGGGAGGGGGAGGAGGATCCTGACTGCACACTGATTGACCGCGTACCATTGAAAAGTCCCACCAGTGTCTACAGAAGAAGGGCAGAGGGGAACATGCAGAGGGACCTCCACGTTGGTTCACCCTGAGTACTTTGTGGATTGGAAACAGAGGACGCCTTTCCATTATAACTATTATTCCTAAGGGCTCGTGTCACGGGCGTTTATTCACCACGTATTACACGGCCACGTAATGTGTGGTGAATGGAGTTAATGAGAATAAATGGACTTTCATTAATCCTTGCACATGAGCACATAGACACTGCGTGCAGATACCAGCAAGCACTAGATCGCAGCATGCTCTATTCCTCGGCGTGAGTCCTATACATATTCCACACAGCGTGAGCCCTATACATTTGTATGAGCAGCATATGTAAACCTGTCCATACGCAATACATTATGTGCGGGCGGCGATTTATACGCAACGCAGCTGTGAAACAGCGGGGAATTATAAAAAAAAAAAGAAGACAGCCACACTGCGCATGACCGCGTGCATAAGATACGCAGACATGCGCAGTGCACTCGCCGCCAGAACGCGGTATCACAAACACCGGTAAAATGCTGCGAGGACACCTGTGGACATGAGCCCTAATGCCGCTGAGTAATTCTCCTGAGCATGGATATATATATATACCGATTGCAGTCGCCGTCGGGATGCGCTTTCCAATAATATATCATTACCCCAGCAGTGCACATACAGCGCATCATATATTCTCTCACACAAGTACCACGTCTGCTGCTGGATATCCATACTAATAGTATACATGCAAAAGTAAGGCCCAATGTCCACGGGCGGATTTCATTTGTGGAACCAGCGCTGGAGAACCGCAAATCAATCTGTGCATAGGGATGCATGGACCGCTGTGAAAACAATGCAGATGTGATTTTTTTCCCGGTGTGCGGATCACAAACGCAGGAAGAAATCGCAGCATGCCCCATTTTCCTGCGGCTCTCGCACGGACGGCTTCCATTGAAGTCAATGAAGGCCGCCCGATCCGCGGCCCGCCTGCATCTGTCACTGTGGACGTGTCGCGGATCCGAAGGAAAGCAGGAGACTAAAAAGAAAAGATAGCACTCAGCATGCGGCGGGCGCAACCGGACACGTCCACCATGCTGAAGAAAGAAGATCTGGCAGCGACGGAGGAGACCCGCGCTGGATCCGAAGAGGTGAGAAACTGCCTCTCTCATGTCCGTGCCTGCGGGCACGCACGGATTCTGTACGGGATTCCTCAATCAGGATCCGTGCGTGCCGCGGACATCGGGCCTAACTCTGTCTGTTGGTTACCCTTTCATGGCTAAACTGCTGAAGCGATTCTGATGAAATCTGGCAGGGAGATAGCTTGCATCTTCAGGAAGGGTATGGGCTACGTTTAATCCCGAAAATTTATAGAGTTCTCTAGGGAGAGCGACAAGACAGATTTGGTGATGCACAGGCACACCTATGCTCCACCGCCGAGAGGCAAAGGGGGCGCACATCATAAGCTAGACCTCTACAAACGGGCAGACACGTGAGGGCACACGTTGCTGCCGCATGTATGTGATTATTAAGTGCAGCGGTGCGGAGGGGAAGGGGTGCACATCATAAACTAGGCCTCTACAAAAGGGAAGACGTTGCTGCCGCACCTATCTGATTATTAAAGGGGTGGTCCACGCAGGGCGAAATTTTTTTATGAATATGATGCTTTCCTTTCACTAAGCATGGTAACACACAGCATACAGGGGCTCAAACCGGCGGGCGGATCAGCTAGAATGTCAGTTTCTTACTTTGACATCTGATGTTCAACTCAGCATTCAAAGATGGCGCCGTTGTGCTGCCTTCCCACAATGCCCTGCTCACTTCCCCTCTGTGTGCGCTCCTGATGACTGGCCTAGCTCAGCTCCCATCCTGGCCCCGCCCACCTCTATTCAACTAATCTACAGTCTCTCCCCGCCCAGGCCCCGCCCCCTCTAAGTCCCTATACAGTAGGGCAGTGATGGCGAACCTTTTAGAGACCGAGTGCCCAAACTGCAACCTAAAACCCACTTATTTATGGCAAAGTGCCAACATGTCAGCGGGTGGGGCTTATCACAACGTATGATTTTACCCCCGTCATTCTAAAAAGGACAGGGCCGCTTCAAAATAGACAGCAGGCAGATTTTGA
Organism: Eleutherodactylus coqui; assembly: GCF_035609145.1. Taxonomy (NCBI): domain Eukaryota; kingdom Metazoa; phylum Chordata; class Amphibia; order Anura; family Eleutherodactylidae; genus Eleutherodactylus; species Eleutherodactylus coqui. Next base: position 203,828,554 of record NC_089840.1, on the reverse strand, counting down.
CTGCTTTTTGGATGAGGAAATACTGCAGAATGTCCTCAGCGGAAAATACTGTGGAAAATTCTGCAGCATTTCCGCATCCAAAAAGTAGTCAAAATCTGCACCCTGTCTATTTAAAAACAGGCCTGCCCATTTCCGCCACATGTAAACATACCCCAGCGGTAAGAGTGACCCCCACATCACAGCGGCCCCAGCGGTAATAGTGACCCCCCACAGCGATAATAGTGACCCCCACCACACAGCAGCCCCAGCAGTAATAGTGACACCCCCCCAGCAGCCCCAGGGATAATAGTGACCCCCACCCCACAGCGGCCCCAGCGGTAATAGTGACCCCCACAGCGGCCCCTGAGGTAATAGTGACCCCCCAGAGCGATAATAATGACCCCCACCACACAGCAGCCCCAGCAGTAATAGTGACCCCCACCCCCCAGCAGTAATAGTAACACCCCCCCCAGCACCCCCAGCGATAATAGTGACCCCCACCCAGCAGTAATAGTGACCCCCACCCCCCAGCAATAATAGTGACCCCCACATCACAGCGGCCCCAGCGGTGATAGTGACCCCCACAGCGGCCCCAGCGGTGATAGTGACGCCCCCCCCCCCCCCACAGCGGCTCCAGCGGTGATAGTGACCCCCACCCCACAGCGGTCCCACCGGTAATAGTATCTCCCACCCCACAGCGATAATAGTGACCCCCCAGCAGCCCCCAGTGCATTAGGGATACCCCCCAGCGGCCCCCAGTGCATTAGGGACACCCCCCAGTGGCCCCCAGTGCATTAGGGACACCCCCCAGCGGCCCCCCAATGCAGTAGTGACACCCCCCCAGCGGCCCCCCAGTGCAGTAGTGACACCCCCCCAGCGGCCCCCCAGTGCAGTATGACACCCCTCCAGCGGCTCCCCAGTGCAGTAGTGACACCCCACAGTGCCCCTCCCGAGACCCACATATTTACCTCCTACTCCTCCCCCTCCTCCTGGAAGTTCAGCTCCTCTTCTGGTCAGCAATGGTCCCAGCATGCATATTAACTTTTTCTTACCCACTTCTACCTCAATAGGTAATTCCCAGCAACCTGATTGGTTGTTTGGTGAATCAGCCAACCCAAACAACCAATCAGGTTGCTGGGAATTGCTGATTGCTGCAGAAGTGGGGAAGAAAGTGTTAATATGCTCCCGCCACACATTCTGACTTCAGTGTGCTGCCGGACAACCCCCCCCCGGCGGAACCAAGTAGTAAAAGACGTCAGGGCAGGGGGGAGAGGGATTCCAGCTGCACACTGAAGTGTGTGCCGGGATCAGCGCGGCTAGCAGTGCCGTTTGTGAATGCCGGCAGGGGAGCACGGCCCCTGCTGGTATTCACAAGTGGTGAGCGGCCAATGGGGCGCGTGCCAGTAGGGAGGGCTCTGCGTGCCACCTCTGGCACGCGTGCCATAGGTTCGCCACCACTGCGATATACGGTCGTCTGAATCCACCCTAAGGGCGCCCACCCACTGGCGATTTTTTTTCCCTGCGAAATTCGCAGCATTTTTTTCTCTGCGGAAAATTGCGATTTTGCGCGATCGCGATTTTAACATTACAAGTCCCATAGACCCCTGCAGAGAAAAAAATGCTGCGAAAAAAATCGCCAGTGGGTGGGCGCCCTAAGAAGGGTTTTTTAACTTTTCAATTATTACGAAAACTAAAAAAATAACTAGTGCAATTTTAATATTTTGGACTTTAAAAACATGGCAATACCATATATGTTGACTTTCTTCATTGTTTAGATTTTTATGGAAAAAATGAGAATAGGTTTTTCATTGAAGTAATTTTTCATTTTTTTACAATTAAAAAAAAAAGTTAATAAAACTTTCTGTACATTACATTTTAGTCCCCATTTTAATTTGCAATCACTTGATCGCTTGTACTATATGCTGCAATAGTTTTGCAGTATATAGCAATTTGCAATGCTGCCTACTAAGCTCAGCCATAGGCAGGGCTTAGTGGGCACCCATGCAGGAAGCCCTGGATGCCTTCACTATTCTCAAGGTTGCCATACTAACGCATTGGCACCCTGCAATTACATCCCACAGGGAGGCAATAGTGTGCTACACAGGCCCCGCCTCTGGCCGTCCGTTTTGCCATCTAAAGTAGCTAACTGCCACAATCTGAGCTGATTCTGAATGAAGCAGTTACTGATGTCTGTCAGCTGTCAAAAAGCCAGCTAATAGCCAGCGGGTATAGAGTAGACTTGGCATATGCAGATGCTCCCTACACACTTCTGACTGAATGACATATACTGTATTTGTGTTGCAGTCAGGAAGTGGTTAATGATTTGCAACAAGAATTTGGATACAAAGAATAGTAGATACTCTCAATAATGCAAAAAAATCATCATCAGGCATTTGCTCTTTGTGGATGTAGGGCCATATCAGCAAAGTACATTGGTTGGCATTCACCTTGGTCATTATGCACAGATCTCCAGTTGTGTTTGCACTGCCCTAGTAATGTACACATATGTGCTTTATATAAAGCCGTTCAGCAGAGGAAGTACAAAATGTACTACAAGTACTGCACTGTTATATTTAGATACGGAGGAAGGGGAATTTTACAAAATGTACAATCCTACCAAAGAGAGATTATGCTTTAGAATATTTTCATTTAGGTTTCATTTAGCACTGTTTGGAGCTCTTGTATAGCATGTAGATACGTGGTGAATATCCGTTCAGGTAAAGATGCATGAATACACATTAGCCTAACAAGCCTTAAAAAACATAGAAAATAGTCAACAGTTTTTTAAGGCCTCCTGCACATAGGCAAGTCGGACCTCACATGTGGTGATCCCGCAGCAGAGTTCGACTCTGTGCCCGGCCGGTGACTCCCAGGTACCTGTATGTCATCTTTATATCTATGCTCCAGATGTGCCGGCACACATGCGCAGTACAAATGACGCCAGGGTGTTGCTAGACAATGATGCGACTCCCGCGACCATTCTGCAATCATCATTGATGATTGCAGAATGGGGGTGGGACAGACGGCTTCCATTTACTTCGAGGCGAGACGTCTGAGCGGCCTCCACACAGAATCACAGCATACCGCGATTTCTCCTCCGCGAGCGGAAAATCGCAATTGATTTCCACTAATGTAGATGAAATTACGTTTTTACATCGCATGCTATGGGCGGTATTCATTGCGGAGTCCGGAGGCAAAATCCCAAACCAGACTCCGCAATCCAAATCCTCCCAAATAGTTTTGTAATAATTAAAACCAGATAGTGAAGCATTTTCCTATTTTTCTGAGCTACATTTATAGCATTTACTGATATGCTTTACAGCAGCCTCATGGGCCATTCACACAATGGACAGGAGGTGACCCATTGACTTGTATGTGAGATGCTTCTAGACATCATCTGTGACCTGTGTGGGGGTTATTGCGCAGGGAGGGGAGTAGATAGTCACAGTTTATAGCCATTGCGAATGGTGGATCCTGTGTTATCTCTATGTAGGTGTCACCTCTCAGTGTAATCCTGCCTGTGATGTAAGTGACAGGAAGTGACAGACTAGTATTAGGCTCAGTGGGGAAAATGCTGGATTTTAGGATTTTTTTACATTGCACACCTGATTAGGGACAGGTCATGTGAATGGTGACAGTCTGTACAGTGCTGCAAAACATGTTGATGCTAAGTAAGTAATAGGAAATAAATATTCTACCATAAAAATCTGAGAAAATAAGCAACCTGTACTACTTCCTCTATTCAATTTTACCATAAGTCTCTATGATTTCTACCTACCCTCTGCTATAGTTTACATGGTGTTCAGACGGAGAGCTCTGCTGCTTTTTCTAGCACACACATGCTGGTGGGGTTTCAGGTTTGTTCTCCGTCAACTCATTTATCAAGCTTCTCTGCCACTTTTCTAATTAGAACGGTGGGTGAAAATAACGAGGCTAGGCCATCAATTTTTAAAGCCTGGATAACCGCTTTAAATACGTCTACCATTAAAATGCATAAATGTTTTGATATATTCCAGAAAAGCAGACAACAGTAAAGGGAACCTGTCAGCAACACCCAGCATGCAAAGCCACCTAGACCAACAGTTTAACTTCTAGATCTTCTATGTTTATAACTAACACAGGCAGTATACCTTGAAGAATAGCTTTTGAAAAGTTCCCATGCTATATGCTAATCATGAGTCACCAGTCCGATGGGCGGACTGGACCATCTCTGCTGCAGCTGAGTTCTTTTCCTAACCTCGCCCCTTTCTGCCAGGATGACGCTTGAAATGCCATCCACAGGATGAACAAAATCTCACATATGTGCTGAGAGATCGTAGACCAATGCATGCACAAATGACACAGCCGAATCTTCATGGGACAATCAAACTCTTGATCATGGGCCATGATCTGGAACATGCGCAAGATTTCGACATACGTCATCCACTTTGCACTGCCAGAGACGGCTAGGTTAGAATAAGAACTCAGCAGCAGATAGAGATAGTCTGGTTTGCCCATTGGACCGGTGGGCCATGAGTAGCATACTGTGTGGGAACTTTTCAAAAGCTATTTCACAAGGTATACTGCCTTCATTATTTCTAAACAGAAGATTTGGAAACAGTTAAACTTGAATGTTCTGCTGGTGTAGGCGGTTTTACATGCTGGGAACTGCTGACAAGTTCCCTTTAGCGATAGAAAAAGTAGTGTATAACCTCATAGATATGGAAAATGTAATAACGTAGTAAGCTGGACCAAATGGATGCAAGACAGAAAGTTAACACAAACCGGTATGAAAATTGAACAAAACAAATAGCGGAACTAGATGATCATGGGGCATGAATGTGATAAATATCTTCGTATGGAAGATAATGAAGCACCCTGGTGTGATAGCAGCAGTACAAAAGCATATTAAACATTTAAAGAAACCCAAAAAACAGAAGATTGAGGGGAGAAGTGAGCTCTGGGATGTACAGTGGAGGAAGAGAAGAAAAAGAAAAGGGAGGAAACCCAGGAAAATGGAGTGAAGGGCTAAATGAGGATGTCCTAGACATGGAGCTGAACAGCAGGACTTGTAGACTCAAGCTGATCTTATAATAGTGTAATTCTAAAAGTATCCAACTTCAGACCTTGAAATAAAAAAAAGATTCAACTGTTGTCCTTGGACATCACTACTTCTATGAGCATTATCTAATTCTCCTAATTCTCCTTTCGGCTCTGTCCACAATGACAGCTGGCCCGATATCAACAGATCGGCAGAGTTTCTGAAGGGTAGACACCTGCCAATCAACTATTGATGACCTATCCCCAGGTTAGGTCATCAATAGTAAATTCCTCCACAACCCCTTTAATATACTTGAAGTGACCCTACGGTTTTGGAACTAAATTCTGTCCAGATAGGGGTAAACTACCTGCAGTTCTTCAGTTGTTCTTCCTATGGCAGAATACGGTTGATTGCCACATATAATGATAAGGTTGGACAAGTGGTGGAGATCCTAAAGAAATATTAGAATATTCTTGTTGTTGATAGGGATCTTGGTGATGTCATCACTGATAGACTGCAGTTGACATTTTGGCAAGTTAGTCCATTAAAAGATGAACAGCCATTATTCGGGCCCCAGGTGAAGTAATACCTGGCTGGATCGTAGGCGGTTAGAATTGTTTGGCTGTGGTAGATGCTAAGCATGCCCATATATATGGCAGACTAAACAGATTTTTAGTCATTCTACAGGTAATATTTTTAAACTACGTGGGAACAACTCGTCATCAATAAAAGAGAATCAATGATCAACTGGGAGATATTAGACATGGTAGATACTCTCAAGCTTGACATCCTCTAATGCAACATAAGGGGATCTAAATGCTTCATATTTTGGTGCTATAGAGGTTGTGGGGAAGTCACCACATGGTGGCCACCAGGAGAAGAAGATATTTTATAAGAAAGCGAAGTGGTACCATAGAATGAAATATGTGGCACCACTTGGACTAAGTGAAACTCTCTCATTTGTAAGTTTCATATAGCCAGTGTGAATATGACTATACATGTTTGTAGAAAAATCTGCAGTGTTGATCAGACAGAAAAATGTCTTTTCGTCTTCTTTTCTGACACGCAGGTTGTTATCTCTTTTTCCCATGTGTGTCTATTACCTCAACTTATTGAACAATCTTGTTTTATTGAGTCTGTACAGTATGACTTGGGGATTAAACAGATGGGCCGTGAAAATCACGGACGCAAAATGGGATGAGACAGAATCATTAATTTCAATGGTTTCGTTTTGACTTTTGGGATTAGTACTACGCGAGAGTAAACATAGAACTTGACCTATCTTTCTCGCATATAGTTTTTCTACGTGCCTATCTCCCTGCTTTTTTTACGAACTCACGCGCAATAGCGTCGAGTTTGAATAGTCAGAAAAAAACAAAAACAAAGCCCGGCTCATGTGCTAATACGCTCCGTAGCGGTGAGTGTATTAGCGCATGCACCCATCTGTTTAAACCCTCAATGTAGTTTTTGTATGACTTAGATACACTGTATCAATTTGTATCGGTTAAGCTGTTACCACCTATTCTTTGTATCTATTTGCAGCAATACGACCCTGCGCACGTGCAATGCTGCGGAGTACAATGTGCATTCCATGTTAAGACAGGTTGCATGCGCGTTGGAATAGCGAAAATAATGAAGTAAAATGCGCATGTTGTCTATTTACTCAGCAACGCTATAACGAGTGGAAGGGCGCATGCACTTTTTAAACTAGGATTCTTGTGTCTGAACAAGGTAAAAACCTTCTTTTTTTGCCTTTCAAACTCTGTGCTATTCCGCGCGAGTTTGTTAAAAAAAATGCAGGAAGACAGGTCCTGCCTTATCTTTCTCACACGTAGTATTAATAGGTGGGAATACCGCTAGTGGAAATGAAACCATTGAAATAAATGGTTTTGTTACGTTATGCGGTCGTGGTTATCATCCAATAGAATCCTAGTTCAAAAAGCGCATGGGACCTTCCATTCGATATAGGGTTGTGTTTATAAAAAGCATGCACATTTTACCTAATTACCTTTGCTATTCCAACACGCATGCAACCTATATTGAGAGCTTAAACAGATGGGCACATGCGCTAATACGCTCGCTGCTATGGAGCGTATTAGCACATGAACAGGGTTTTGTTTTTTAGGACTTTTCAAACTTCGCGCAATTGCGCTTGAGTTTGAAAAGAAAGCGGGTAGATAGGTCCTGCCCTATCTTTCTTGCATGTAGAAAAACTATGTGTGAGAAAGACAGGGCAAGTCCTATCATTTCTTGCGTGTAGTATTAACACATGAGAATCCAGATAGTCAAAACCAAACCATTGAAATGAATGTTTTTCATTTCATTTCACATTTAAGTGTATCAGCAGTACACACTTTGTTTGATGACACTTAAATATCCCGCATTGGATTGGGTAAGATATGTCTCTATCTGGATTTCATATCATCTGAGCGATAGCCTTGATGATCCTAACAGTATGGGTGAAATGCGTAGGGTTTTGGTTGGTTTTAACCATGTTTGGCAATTAGGCCTTAGTCAGACGGGCGTTTTTTCACGCGATTTGCTCATGCGCATGCGTCCGGCGATTTTTTTTAAAACCATTGCTTTGCAATGGTATCGGACACATGAATTCATGAATGGGTGTGAGTGAGACCTGCCTCTGATTGGCTCAGCGCTGAGCCAATCAGGGGCAAGTCTGACTCACACCCCCTTCACACCCACTGCAGGCCGGCCGCGCTGAACTCCATCTGACGGGACAAGGTGAGTATATATATATTTTTTATTTTTACACATTTTAGGATGGATTGCAGGGAAGGGCTTATATATTTAAGTCCTTCCTGACAATTCATCCCGCACTCGCCCGCAGCGCATTGCTTTCAATGGAGCCGGCTGTATTGCCGGCTCCATGAATTCAATGCGCTGGACAGCTCCGGCTCGTTTCTAATGGAACGCGGCTAGGAGCAGATTTTTTGGGCGATTTTTTGGCCCCGGTCACACGATTTGCGGATGCGCATCTGTCATGCGATCCGCAAATTGCGTGAAAAAACGCCCGTGTGACTAAGGCCTTATAGTGTAATACAGTTTATTGGGACGATTACTCCACAGTCAGGCAGGGCATAATCCTTCGGTAACTTTATGGAGCAACGTTCTTGATGCATTTCTGTCTTTCACCGCTTCTTTCAGCTCTGCGATTGCTGTGTTCGTGGTGGCCCTGTGTTTAAGTCTAGGATCGGTCAAGACATCTCTACCTTTTTATGTGCCAAGAATTACGTGGACATGAAGACGCTGGAGAAAGGGTTTAGCGGTCATCAATGAGGTTGTATGAGTTAGTGTTTTTTGTTTTTTTTAACAATAATTTTTATTGAGTTTTCGATTATACATACAGAAGGTACAGCATTATGGAAAGATTTCCAGTTCTAATACAAGAATGTAGCTACAAGCCTCGTATCTTCTGAAAAGGGGTGTATAACAAAATAATAGCAATCAATTGTTATTTTAGTTCACAGCTTTCAATGCTATTTTCAGGAAGAACATAATACAATAAATAACAATGGCCTGGCCAGGGCCAAATAGTATTTCAAGGGGAAAAAGGGAAGGGTTGGATGGTGGGGTGAGAGAGTTTTCCCTCTCTCAGGACTGCCGCCCCTAGGGACTAAGGTACCAAGAAATTGTCTTTAAGTTAATAGGCTCATCCCGTCGGCGAAGGGCATAATTTATTCATGGAGTCCATATACCAAGAAATGTATCATTTTTATCTTCTGCTATCGAGGTTAGCCTTTCATTTATCAGATACAAGTTCATGCGGCGTTTGACTTCAGAAAAGTCTAGAGAAGCTTTACGCCAGGAATGGGCAATAGTTTGTTTTGTAGCTAAGAAAAGAGATCAATTTTCTAGAGTTTGGGGATATATCCTTGATCTTTTTGTTCAACAGAGCCTCCCATGGATTTTTGCGCAGGTTATGGTACGTTACTGAGTAAATTAGGGAGTATGTTCTTATCCAAAGTCTTTTGACTCTGGGGCAGGACCACCATATATGGAGCATGTCTCCAGGGGAAGAACAACCTCTAAAACATTCTTTAGGATAGCCAGGGACCGCATGTGTGATTCGGGTGGGGACCAAATACCAACGAAGAAGGATTTTATATGAAGTTTCCAACATTAATGTTATGGACCCCTTGATTGATAGAACTCCAAATCTGAGACCACTACCCCTCACTTAGAACTTCCCCCAAGTCTCGCTCCCACTTGGTTACATATGATAATTGTGTGCGGTAATGAGTTACAGTGTTTTATTGTGTATCAGCTTCATTTTTGTGATCTGCATCTATTACATCCTCTCTACACCTTGACGTCTATGATGCTTGTTCTACATTCTGCATATTAAGATAACATTTTTTTATTCTCTGTATCATTTTGGTTTCCATTTCTAGCCCTTTCAATTACTTTTCCCTATTAGCAGATGACAGCAGCAGGAGAACCATCTGAGCCTTTTCCTCTGCTCCCAGACAGCTACAACCCCAGCGGACAAAACTTCTCTGCTGCCCTTTTTATCTAGGACAAGATGACACACATCATGCAAAAAGGCTTGTTTATAGGGGAAAGTAATTGATCCATCTCTGGAGCATTCGAGTCCACAATAAAGCCATGAACTGGAGCCAGAGAAGGTGCAGAGCAAGCCGTGGTACAGTAGGTGTCTTCTTCCCTGTTAAGTCCCTATGCATAACCAAGCATCCTCTTACAGCTACGGTTATACTTTAACCCAGCCAAACTGAAGAAAAGGCTTTGTCCTCGAAATATGATCTTTTTGCCGGCTTTTAATTTCGTCCAATAAAAAACAATCCTTTACCTAACTGGTTCTTTAGTAAGTTTTTTTTGGAGGGTTGTACCCTAATCCAGCAGTTCTATCCATGTCTATCTACCCATTTCAAGGCTTTGGTATATTTATGCCTGCCAAAGTAGAATATGTTTAGCCATATCTATATACAGGAGTCTAGTTATTAATTTACAATCATGAGATAAATCCTTTGTTTTTGCAATTATGGAGTTTTCTTTTTTTGTGGGGTTAATTTGGTTAATCATATTCCCCTCTATCTGCTGGCATGGTATATATCTAATTGTATCTAACTGTATTGTTGTTTGTCTGGGTATTTTATGGTTCAAAAATATTTTATTACATACACCATAAATTACTGGAACAATCATAAGCTGTGGTAAGGACTTTGTACAAGGATGGTACAATAAATATCACCATGAGGAAGAGTGAAACATAATAAACAAGGAGTCCAGGCTAATCTAGTCAATAACATATAAAAAATGGCGCATTGGTTTTGAGCCTTGTCTTTCGCCGTGGGAGACAAGGAGCAAATAAGGTAAGAAACCTACCAAAGAGGTGGGGAATAATTAGAAAAGAGAGAGAGCAATCTAAGAGCAAGAACAGAGAAAAGCAAGATACGTATAACATTAAGAAAGAGTTAAATCCTACGGATGATAGGGTGGGGAGGAGCGGAGGGTGGGGGTTACCGAGTGTGATCCCGTCACCGAACTATAATCTTAGATGTTTCTTAAATTATTCCTTGAATCCAAAACCGCCAGCTATGATGTCACAACACCAGGACTCCACCTCAGGTGATGAGTGAAACTGGATCCAGGTTGCCCATATACTATAGTGCTTAGAGAATTTGTTGTCGTCACCCGCACACACCTCTTCCATATATTTAACATAGCCTCCAACCAAATCAACCTCGTGGGGGATCTCCACTTTCAGGGGATAATTTGTCTCATAGCTATTAGGAAGAAATTTAAGAGGGATCGCTTTGTCTTGGCAATTGAGCCTGGCATCACTGAAAGGAGCACCAGCTCTAGTGAGAACTGGATCTTGTTCCAATGACTTTATTATATAGGACGTTCACCTCCTCCCAAAAGTCTAAAATCAATGGACACGACCACCATATGTGTATATAAGTGCCCACGTCGCCATCACATCTCCAGCATCTGTACTGAGGCCAATCGCACCAGACTTCTATACCACTGAGTGAAAATTTTAAAATTGAGCTCCTGTGTCCTGCCCGACATGGACACTTTGTGTGTAAGAATAAAAGCTTTGGACCAAGACTCCTCTGTCAGTTCTGTCTGGGAATTTTAAAGAAGCCAATAATATTTATGTTTTTATGGAATTACTGTTGGAGTGATAGTGTCCCTCCAATCTACTGGTTTCGGGTTCTGTTTTCGGCCATCCAAGATGGTTGACAATAGAGATGAGCGAGCATACTCGATCGAGCATTGCCCTTAGCGAGTACCTGCCCGCTCGGAAGAAAAGATTCAACTGCCGGCGGTGGGTGGGGAGCGGTGGGGGAGAGCGGGGAGGAACGGAGGAGAGATCTCTCTCTCCCTCTCTCAACCCCGCTCCCCCCTGCTCACTGCCGCAACTCACCTCTTACCCGCGCCGGCAGCCGAACCTTTTCTTCCGAGCGGGCAGGTACTCGCTAAGGACAATGCTCGATCAAGTAATCCCCACAGTGCATTAATAGTATTAGATTACTAATGCATTATACTTGCTGTGATTGGTCATAGCTGCTCATGTGATCAGCAGTGCCCAATCAGAGAGCAGTGCACAATATATATTAGGTAGGTAGCTGGAAACTTTCTGCAGTCATCTTGGATGGCCGAAAATAGGACGGAAAACTGATGGGCATATTTGTACCGGGGCCATGCTGGCTGTAGATTAGTGAACAAGACCCAAATAGGTTCCCTTTTAAAATCTGCAGCAGATCCACTACAAAACTGTGGCAAAATCTGCACCATTTCCAGTGTATGTGCTGCAGATTTTCGCCTGCGAAGAGACCGCAGCAGATATGCCGTACATGAAAGTACTCTAAAAGCATGTAGAAAATAATGAAGTGCTTGCTTATTTTTATACATTTTTGTGTGCAAACTTTGAAACCTATTTTTCTGTTACCAATTTCTTTTTTAGTATATCAGTTTTCATATTTCAAAATCTAGTCTGTAATTTCCACAGCTAGGACATATTCTGTTCCTTTAATTCCGAATGAGAAATCTACTGTTATAAACGTGGAAGTGGAATAACACAATACGTCATATGCTCCAATTCTAGGTTGGTACTGCGAGCAGCAACATCTGCTATTCTCACATAAATAAGGACGTGGGAGACAACCTGTAGCATACAATTACACACAGCGGAGGAGGTGGGATGCCATCATCCAGAGAAAGGACAAATGCCAGCGCTATTATAGCTATCGTCACATCTGTCCCCGCATAGCATATGACAAAAAAGAGTTTATGTCAAGTGCATCAAAACTGTCAGATCCTACTGACTGTCATGTGTGAGATCCGAGAGATACGGACTCTTCCAGCTTGTGATAGATTGTATAACTTGTTGACAATGTAACTTGTGGAGGTCAGAACAGCCACGGGAAAAGTAGTGCTGCCAGTTGCCGTTCTACAGCGGACTTTCTTATAGGCATATAACTGTAGATATAAAGACAAGCTACAAATCATACAACACTCACAATAGGCGACAAGAAAGTCATTTTACAGGGAACGATCATCGTTCAGATTCTCGCAGGATCATGCAAATCTGAAGGATAGTCACTCAGTGTAAATGCTGTCAGCAACTGAAAGACGAACGATAATTCGGTAATACAGGCATAAAACTCAAACGACGATTGGTCCATGTAAACTGTCTGTTTACTGCGAATAGAGGCAGGCGGACAAAAGTGATCTCCAGCCAACTCCGCCTCCACTTATGACTATAAGGCTCTTAATTACCATCTTAAAGAACCCTAACGAACACTGGTGGGAATGTGTCTTTTTAACAAGTCTGACATTGACTTGCAGGAATGCTGCCTTCCAATAGGTGGTGCTGTAGAGTTCCATCTTCCCATTTAGAACAGTCTCTCATACAAGTCAATGGATCCCCTCCTGTCCAATGTGTGAATGGCCCAAGAGACTGCTGTAAAGCATCTATCTAAGGGCTCTTTCATGCTGGCAAAGGCGATATCAGGACGTGATTCACGGCCCAATATCACCCTCGCAATCCTTCTGAGAAGCCCTGCATGTGAGGTGTGTTCACTCGGAAACAGCCTCACATTCCTGTGGGGGTACCCTTCATCCTTGCTGCGGCTGTCACAGCCGCAGCAGGAGATCGGAATGTTCTCCCATTCTTTTCAACGCTGCAATTTTTTTTTTTTCACGGAGCATCGCAGGAGTGAAAACATCGCAAATAAGATTGAAATCGTTGAAAAATCATTGGTTTCATAATCATGCGTTTTCACTCACTCTCGCATCACAAGAAAATCGCGCGATTTTCTCAACAGTGTGAAGAAGCCCCAAGGGCTTAAACAGACGAGAGTAAATCGCAATACACTTGCTCCTGCACATTTTTTTTTCGCAATCAACGAGTGTATTTAGCGCTTGTGCCAGCGTAAATACTGAGCGTATTTGCGCAGGTACCGCTCGTTTAAATGGCTAATTAGCCTATCGTGGGACAGTTGATTGCAGGTATGTATGGCCTAATGGCTTTGTCTACACAGAATGGAAGCTATAAGATTCATGCTGGATTTTTCCAACGTGGATCTCACAGTCCATAAGCCCGTGTGAATGAGATCTATGGGTGTTCTTTGCGTAGGTTGGAACCTGTAAGACGTAGGTTGTAATTTTCCAATGTGGGTCTCACAGACTATAGGTCAATGTGAACAAGGCCTAAGGACCTCTTTGCGGAAGATGTTAGACCCACAACAGATTTTCCTGACATGGATCTAAATGGAAGCCTGAGGAAGATGTCCGTGCGGGAAAACTGCAGAAAATGGAGCATGCTGCGTTTTTTCATGTGCTTACAATCCGCGCATCGGGAAAAAATGACATCCGCAGTTATTTAAATAGTCTATGGGCATATTGGACTGCGAATCATCTGCGCAGGGGAACCACGAGGATTCCGCAATTCAATTATGCCCGTGGACGTGAGGCCTAAGGCCTCATGTCCACGGGCAAAAGAAGAATTAAAATCCACAGCGGATTTTAACTCTTCTCCTGCACGCGGATCCGCACCCCATAGGGATGCATTGACCACCCGCGGGTAGATAAATACCTGCGGATGGTCAATAAAAGTAAATTTTAAAAAAATGGAGCATGTAAAAAAACGCGAAATGTTCCATTTTCGTTCGTGCTTCTATTGAAGCCTATGGAAGCCATCCGGATCCGCGGGAGACCTAAAATAAGAATTAACTTACCCGCAGCGGGCCAGGCACATCTTCTCTTCCTCATGGCTGGATCTTCTTGCTTTCGCTCGGCGGATGTACCCGGCGCATGCGCACGGCACACCGCCGACGTGCCGCCGGCGTGCCGAGTACATCCGCTGGCCGAAGAAAGAAGATCCAGCCATGAGGAAGAGAAGACGTGCCTGGCCCGCTGCGGGTAAGTTAATTCTTATTTTAAGCTCTCATGTCCATGGGGCAGGAGGGACCCGCTACGGATTTTCCATGGAGAATCCGTAGCGGGCCTTTAATTTCCCCGTGGACATGAGGCCTAAGGGTCTCGTTTGTGCAAGTTAAAAGATGTTAAATCCACAATGGATGGAAGCTGTGAAATTCATGTTGAATTTTTCCGACGTGGATGTCACAGTGTAGAAGCCCGTGTAAGCGAGGCCTGATAGCCTAATTTGCACAGGATAGAAGCTGTGAGACCATTTTTCCGACCCAGAACTCACAGTCCATTAGCGAGTGTGAACAAGGCCTAATGGCCTTGTTTGCACATGATGGAATCTATGAAGTCAACGTTGCGTTTTCCCTACGTTGATCTCACCGTCCATAAGCCCTTGTGAACGAGGCCAAAGGCCCTTGTTTGAGTAGGATGGAACCTGTTAGCTCAGGTTGCATTTTTCTAATGTGGGTCTCACAGTCTAGAAGCCATTGTGAACAAAGCTAAGGGTCTTTGCGGCGCAAGATGGAAGATGTTAGACCAACAATGGCTTTTTCCAACATGGATCTCACAGTTCATAAGCCTGTTGGCCTTGTTTGCGCAAGATGGAAGCTATTAAATCCATGATGGTTTTTTCCCTTGTGGAACTTGCAGTCCATAGTCCTTGTGAACAAGGCCTACGAGCATTGTTCGCATGGGATGGAAACTGTCATACCCACGTTGGATTTTTCCAACATGAATTTCATAGTCTATAGGCCTGTGCA
The DNA here is from genome assembly GCF_035609145.1 of Eleutherodactylus coqui. Taxonomy (NCBI): domain Eukaryota; kingdom Metazoa; phylum Chordata; class Amphibia; order Anura; family Eleutherodactylidae; genus Eleutherodactylus; species Eleutherodactylus coqui. Next base: position 203,813,380 of record NC_089840.1, on the reverse strand, counting down.
AACTAGGACTGATACCTCATTCACGTAGGATGGTGCTGTCAGGTTGGATTTTCCCAATATGGGTCTCACAATGCACAAGCCCGTATGAACAAGACCTCAGAGTGTCGTTTGCGCAAAAAGGAAGCTGTGAGACCCCTGTTGGATTTTTCCTACACGTACGTATTTTTCCATACTAATTTTTGTGTATCTAAACATGGTACGTTTTTAACCCCTTAAGGACTGCCGCTTTATTTTATTTTTCGCGTTTTTCTTTCCTCTTATCTATCTATGTAGCTGTCTTGAGGGTTTGTTTTTTGCGGGGCAAATTATATTTTTCAGTGGTGCTATTTAACCCCTTAAGGATGAAGCCCCTTTTTTCCCCCCATTTTTGCTTTACCTCCCCGCTTTAAAAAAAAAAAAATCATAATTCTTTTATTTATCCATCAACGTAGCTGTCTGAGGGCTTGCTTTTTGCAGGCTGAGTTGTATCTTGAATGTGCTGCATTATTTTTTATGCGAATATTATATTAATGAATATACGCAAATGTGAATGGATCAATGGAAATCAATGTACTTTCATTGACTCCGTTCACCATGTATTTAGTACGTGTACATCAAGCGCGTGATATGCTATTAAATTACACTCGTGTGAGCCTGCCCTAAACTGTAAAACTTGACATAATGAGATTAATATTGAATTACTTTTAAAGCTCATGGTTTAATAGTTTTACCTGCAGCATTGATGCTCCTACGAGCGAGTAGCTCTGTAATATGGCGCTGTTTTTCATCTGCTTGATTCATATGGACTCTGTCAGAAAAATCTCTACAAACTTTTGTAGGAAGTCATTGGTGTATGGAGGTGCAGTCTTGGCCCCCAGACATCTGTGGATACTGCATTACAGCCACTTGTCGGTTGTGGCAGCCAAGTCCTATGGTAATGTGGATGACCCCCTTGAATTGATCTAAACTAGTAGAAAGGACAGGATATTGCTTGCTACGGGTTACAGAACTCCGTGCCCATTTTTCATTGGCCATTTTGAAAATTAAAGAAGCAATGTGAGAAGTTACTACAGGCGCCCATCGTTTGCCCGACAGCTCATCCTGTCCAAAAGGACCATTAGCCGCTTGGTAACGAGGACTGACACAATGACCTTCTACAATCTCTAAATATCAACAGCATCCATTCTCTTCTCTGGTCCAGAGCTGGTAAGATAGACCTCTGTGTAAACCTGAAGACAAACTCCCCCCACCCCCTACACTTTTTCAATAGTCATTTGAAGTATTTTAAGTTATTCAAACTTATGAGCCATAACAATAAAACCGCCTGGGAAACTGTGTAAGTCCCTCTCATGCTCTGACCTGCTGAGACATATACAGTATTCCAAAAACACCCTTGGAGGTGCCCTGTGGTATTTGCCACCAAGACGCTCACTGTATATTTCTAAAAGTGTATTTCTATGAAAGCCTGCAGTGCCCTCTAGTGGTAAACAAGCTAATTACTTCCTATATTGCCGATTCTCCTGCCTGACTGCTTCAGAGTTCCCCACAGTAGATAGACATGCTTTCCATATAGGCATTTGCTTTTTATTACTTTTATCTTAAAAATGCAAATGCCATCTGTGATTTAAGAAGGCAGTACTGGACTGCTTTTTGGGCATGGTGCTAGGTTGCAAAGAACCAAACACATAACAGCTTTTTACGTCTCCTGCCTTCTTGAATGTCCATACTGAATATGCCTGCGATCACAGGCAACAAGGATTAGCATGTTGGATTTTAAGATGCCCAATATTGCTATTAGGACCTCAGTACCAGAAGGGATTGATGATTTACAAAGTACCTCAGCCTCCTTCATTTTAGGAAATAGCAGGAACCCAAAATCCAACTTTTGTGCATTGCGACGCACGTGAATATGAACTCCATTCTTTTGAATTAAGTCATGCACAAAAGCGATTTATTTCTCTCAAAATATTTTTCAGACTCCAAGACGCACCTGCCTATGTCATGCCTTTTATACTATCAGGCAGTCCTCTACTCTGTGGCGGGGTAGGATAATGGAGGGTAAGGGTATATTGATACGGCGGAAATTTGGAGACTGATGTGACACAACATTCATGTCCTGTTAATTTTAATAAGAATCTGCAGCATAGTCCATACGATGCAGATTTGAAGTCTGCGTACAGAAACAAGTGATGTATCACTTCTTGACATGGATTCTGTGCAAAAACCGTGTTGGACAGTCTGCAGGCGGACCCGCACATTGAAAAGGGCTAAATCTGCGTACGAATAGCCGCAGCAGAAATCCGCTGTTCTGTTGCAGATTTCTGCAACAGTTTTTGTGGCGAAACCTGTAAGGAAAAATCCGTTGTGGATTCCACCTGTGTGAACAAACTCGAAAAATGAAGAAAATTATTATGTTACTGTGTGTCTGATTCTTGCTAAATTATAACCAAAGCTGAGCGGTATACGCAATAGCATGTACTCTATAATGGACCTCTCTTCCCTGGTTTAGCTATGGAGGTCCCTTCTGTGCACCAATGTGTATCAGCTGGTAGCATGAGGGGCAAATCCTGCCAATGGGTGGTATATTAGAACCACTCCTCTGATATTTCTTTCTATGTAATCCTCATATGCACACCATGTAATAAAATTAAGAAGTCCTATGGCCATCAGCAAGTAACGCCGGAGGCAGGACTGTGAAATCTGGAAGCCCCGAGTCACAGACTGGCACATGGTCGGTGGATATGGATTCATTCATTCTATTTCAGGGACTGAGGCAGCTGAGCAGTTCGGCGTATCAACGACTGAGCAGCCCTATTTAGGACCCGCTCTGCTCATCCCACATGGGGAGGGGGCTAGAAAAGGTGCCCTAAACTTAGTCTGCCTCTCTCTTCCCTGACTGGACTACCGCATCCGGAGGGCTCACCACCTTGTGCTCAAAAAAGAAAAGTGAACTTCAAAATATGGAACATTCGGACACTATTGGGCAATGTAGACACTGAACGCCCTGAGTGCAGAACAGCAAGGGAGCTGAGGCACTATAACATCAATATAGCAGCGCTTCAAGAGACCCGGAGATGGATAGCTGAAGGAAGAAAAAGGAGGCTACACCTTCTTCTGGAAGGGCCTGCCTGAACAAGAATGAAGAATACACGAACACCTGCTCACAGGGGGAGGTGGACATTGTCTCTTATGGAGCAGCACACACTGATGACATCACACGTACCTGCTTGCTAACCTAAAACTTTATGCAAACCATCCCCACATAGAGACGGAGTACCTGATCAGGAACTGCAGCCTGCCAACACTTTAAGAGCAAAGCACAGCCTGGTGCCCGATGTTATACAGCACTAAAGATGCCATATAAAAGCTGATCTCACAGATGTCCTGCTGGAGCTGAAGTCACCTTTTCTGGAGTGTCATTTGGTGCGCAGGTCTAACCATGCTGACAACGCAGTGCGCTACATGAATTTATTGTTCTATTACTACCAGAACAAGGGAAGTCCCATCAAAGCTGCCAGGGTGATGGCCAAACTAGCGGACTACAAGAGCACCGACATGCCTCTGAAAGGAAGGATTAGATACTTATCTAGAGCTATCTTGTGTGCCAGAACCACCAATGGCCATTATGGACGTGCTGAAGATTCAGAACTCATACATGAGCTGGAAGACTTAATGGATGTCGCTAAAGTTCAGCTTGAAATCCAGTAAGTGCTACTCAGGAAATACTCCCATCATCCTCCAGCATAGACTGCTGCGGCGCAGCTTGATTCACAGCTAATGGACCTTACAGCTCTGTATGAGAAATTAGCAGACCCATTCCAGCTTTCAGAGTGCAAGCTTGCAATCCTTAGATGTGCTTGTTTTTCTAATGCCGTCTTGGTGCAGCAGATATGGAAGGAAATCATACAAACCGCGTTGAAGGACAGCATAGAGATGGATGCTGCCGACAGGATGCAACTGCTAAATCTGAAGTTGGTCTCACTGGGCAAGATCTATGCCAGCACTCCCATGTACCTTCCTCTTCATTTTTTGGCTCAGTACCTGGAACAACAAGTCTGCTCCTTGGATTGGCCGGAGGACTTTGTGTACAAGACAATGTTGGAGATGAATGTTCCAGTTACCACTTTATTTACACTATATGATCATCTGTTCAGAATTAGGAATCCCTTCTGGACGGAGGTGAAGAAGCCTCTCCATCTGCTGGAATGTATTCATGGACTGCTCTCCGGATATGTAAATGACCTTAATACCGCCCCATAGTGGGCCCAGTAGCAATAATGGCTCCCAGTGGCCCCATTAGCAATACTGACCCCCACAGTATACCTAGTAGCAATAGTATCACCTACAGTGGCCTCAGTAGTAATGGTGACCCCAACAGAAGCCTCCATAGTAATAGTGACCCACACAGTAGCCTCAGCAGTAATAGTGCCCCTCACATTGGTCTCAGTAGCAAAAGTGATCCCCACAGTTGTCACAGTAGTAATAGCGACCCCCACAGTAGCCTCAGTAGCAATAGTGACACCCACAGTGGCCCCAGTAGTTATAGTGAGCCACATAGTGGCCTCAAAAGCAAGTGACTCCCACAATAGACCCCAATAGTAATAGTGCCTCCCACAGTAGACCCCACCCCAGCAGCAAGTGACCCCCACAGTAGACCTATGTCTAATAGCATCCACCACAGTGGCCTCAGCAGCAATAGTGACCCCCCCCACTCTGGCACCAGTAGGAATAGTACCTCCCACAGTAGCCTCAGTAGTAATAGTGACCCCCTATATCGGCCCGAGTAGAAATAGTGTCCCCTATATCGACCCCAGTAGTAAAAGTGACCCACACATTAGTCTCAGTAGTAATAGTGACACCCCACTATATTGGCTCCAGTAGTAATCGTGTCTCATATATCGACCCCAGTAGTAATAGTGACCCCCACTGTGGCCTCATAGTATTAGTGACCCCTCTATCAGCCCCAGTAGTATTAGTGTTTCTGATATTGACCCCAATAGTAATTGTGTCCCCTATAACAGCCCCAGTAGTAATAGTGTCCCTAATAATGACCCCAATAGTAATAGTGTCCTCACAGTAGCCCCAGTAATAACCCTCAGTAGCAATATTAACCCCACAGTAGCCCCAGTAGTAATATTAACCCTTTCAATAGCCCCAGTAATAATAGTAAGCCCATGAGCAGCCACAATATTACCCCCCCATTACCCCGAGTAATAATAGCCCCCTCAGCAGCCCCAGTAATAATATTAACCCTTGCAATAGCCGCAGTAATATTAACTCCCTCAGTAATAATATTATTTCCCAATGTAGCCCCAGTATTAATAGTTCCCCCCCCAACCCATATACTTACCTGCTCCTTACAGTCAGCACTGCTCTTCCTCTGCTTGGCGCTAATCCCAGGTGCACACTGAGAGCATTGTGTGCCCGGAACGTTTCCTCCCTTGTCCTCTCTTGCGAAATGAAGGCGGAGAGGAGACAGGCGAGGAGGATCCCGGCTGCACACTGACGTCAGCGTATGTGCTGGGATCAGCGCCACTGCGCGATTACCAGCGGGGAGTTGCGGCACCCCAGCCAGTAATCACTATCTTGGTAAGCTGCCGATGGCTGTGTGTGCCAGCATGGAGGGCTCTGTGTTCCATAGGTTCGTCACCACTGACCTAGAAGGTGTGTGTGAAGACCTATAAGACCATCGATACTCCTCTGGGAAATATGCAAATAGGGAGCATGAAACAATACCTTTGCAGCACCACCTATTGGAAGACAAAATTCATTCAAGTCATTGTTATAAAGACTTACATAAAAAGTCAAACACTGCTTGCAGGAATGCTGCCTTCCAATAGGTGGCGCTGCAGGGGTAATGTTCCATGTTCCTTATTTACATATTTCCTAGAGTAGCACTGATGGTCTTATAAGTCTCCTCATTCACCTTCTAGGTTCTATCCTTAAGGAGAAACGATACCCTTCCTGAAGGTACCTTCCCACTTGCAATCAGGATATCGCTGCGTTTTTTGTTTTTTTTTAACACAAATGTCAATAGGACTTTGTAATGTTAAAAACGCATCACACCAAAAAAATTTGTGCTTTGCGATTTTTGTGCGACGCCTTAACATTAGAAAGTCCCATTAACATTCGCGTTAATAAAAAGCAGCAATATGGCGATCCCAAGTGTGAAGTACCTACCAAATGCGGTGCGAGGAAGGACAACTGGTGACAGGGTCATGGGCACCATAGGCTCATGTATGCATGTTGAGAGAGAATTTAGTTAAATGTAAGTGAGTAAATTAAAGAAGTATAGTGATCATCGCACTGCAAGAGATCATTAGATACCTCTACACTAGAGATGAGCGTGTATACTCGCTAAGGCACATTACTCGAGCGAGTAGTGCCTTAGCTGAGTATCTCCCCACTCATCTCTAAAGATTCTGGCGGGGGAGAGCGAGGAGAAACGGAGGGGAGATCTCTCTCTCCCTCTCTCCCCCCTGCTCCCCGCCACAACTCATCTGTCACCCGCGCCGGCAGCCGAATCTTTAGAGACGAGTGGGGAGATACTCGGCTAAGGCACTACTCGCTCGAGTAATGTGCCTTAGCAAGTATACTTGCTCATCTCTACTCTACACCCTGGACAGTGGATTTCTAAATTACACTTTAGTTTTTTCTTGCTGGCACAACATTACATCTTTCCTCACAATTAAAACTCTAATAAAAATGTAACTACAATACTCATCTTTATTTTAGAAAACAAAAACATTTAGCAAAAATGTAACATTATACACAAGTTTTCACTGTATACAAATCTGTAAACAATCGTCCCTGTTCCCAGCGAAGGTACAATGGTAAACGGCTTTATGGGTCGGGATAGTCACAAATGGTAGAAGACTTCAACGTGTAGCGATTTGTAGACTCATTCTATGGAGCGGCAACGACTGCAGTATAAGACGTTGGCTTTGGAAGAACAACCGAAGACATGGTAGAGGATGTTGAGCCCTATTAGTACCTTCTCAGGCTTGCACACAACAGTTTATTCCTTTAGCATGGTCCAGGGCTCAGGGGTGGAAGTGGGCCAGGGGTCACTTTCCACCTGAAGTAGGTGTGAAGCCCAGGAGCTGCTCAATCGGTGTGTATCGCCACTCATCTGCTTCCAACTCTTCCACTAATCCGGCCAACTTCTCCATCCGGGATACTTGTTGATCTGAAAAGATTAGACCTAAACAAATGTTACTGCAATTAGAACAGGATTCTCCCCAGTCTCTCCAGGTTGCTCCATGACGTCAGGTCATCACTGAGGAGGATCATAAGGAATCGCTGCTTTTGACAGGAACATAGTCTTATCAGTGTACATTGACACTAACAAGGTGCTCTCAAGCTGGTGACAGACTGTCTGAGCAGTTAGAAGACTTAGAAGGTTCTTTAGGGATCCTTCCTTATCCAATTAGTGTAGGCACAGGTTAGACTGTTCACATCTGCGCAAGCGTCTTCAGCACACAGCTGGCACAGATTCCCAAGCAGCCTGACGGAAGCCCGGAGGACACCATG